>NC_091052.1:11263901-11579877 GCF_963966145.1 Tenebrio molitor | reverse complement strand
GAATGAGTTAACATTTAGACTTCACGTTTCTCCGGTCCTCTCGGGTTGGTGATGTTTCCATGGAAAACGCGCGATGTTGTCATGGAAAAGTTCGATTTATACACGCTCAGGCGTGTTTTAAATGAGCAAAATTGGTTACCAATAAAAAAAAATTACAATTACACTAAAGGTGCTAATGGTAACTTTGATATTACTAAGATGATCGATCTCTTTATTATGCCAAAAAGGCGATTATGTCACGAAACATATGCGACTGCCAAAAAATTTCAAACTGCCGCAAAAACAATGAAATCTTTTCAATAACACAAGATTACAACAATTCGAATTTTTATTTTCTGTTTTCATAAAGTATCATTGACACTCGTAACCAAACATTTCTATTTCCAAAAGTCAAAAATCAACTCTATGCATATAACATTACCGGTTGTATTTTCTAGGTAAAATGTTGGTGGTTTTTTACATGCATTTTTACAACAAATTGGCACAATTCGCATTACTTTAAAAAATGTGAAAGAGTTAGACCCCCTGCGCACTAGCAACCTTTGGGAAGCAACTATTTAATTACAAAAATTGAACACACATAACTAAACGTAACCTCGCGCACGGGCGATTTTTAAATCGAAATGAAACAAAAAATTTTTCAAAAAAATTTGTGGACAAGTCAATTTTAGTTTATAAAAATACATGTTTTAGTACCAAAGAAAATTCCAAGCAGTCATTTGTTTTCGAGTTATGACGTCATCGATAGTTTTTTTAAATGGAAAGCCCCTATTTTTTTCCTTGATTCTGATAGCCCTTTAATTGTCTAAATGACAGTATAAAAATTATGTTATCTTACATCAGAAAATTTTTGAGGAAAAAAATAAATTTGTAATGATGTAATGTAATGATAATTCCTGTGTAACAATCGAAAATTGATTAAGATCAATTAATATAAAGAAACGCAACAGAAATAGTGATAAATTGTGGCATTTAATTTTTAATTAAACATAGGTAGATACTTATTTGTATCTTACACTGCTTGTTTTCTTATTAGCAAAAATAAAAGCACTAAACCGGATTTTAAAACATTATTTTATTGAATAAAGCAAACCACATAAATTATATTCGTTATTAAATGTTGAAATTCACAATAAAAACACCGTTTAAATAAAAGACAAAAACTAATGGTACAGCCCTCGTATATCGAACTGTCTGAGAGATTAGATTTATGAGTTTATGACAGTGGTCATATCCCTTTGTCGAAGTATGAATTGGTGATTATTTCCTTAGCGAGGGTAGGCTCGATTCTTTTGCAGGCGGCTGTACGTATTAGGCGTAATGCGGTTTAGCCCATGTGTGCGTCTACATTTCAGCGGTGTGAAGGGTTAAATATGTATTTAGCGTACGAGACTATACGCCTAATTTGTTTGTTAAATTTTGCACGAAGCACCTGCTAATTGAAGTCGGTTGCGCCTGGTATTGAATTTAAATATGTACAAAAGGAGTTTGCTCCAGTCGACTCGCACAGCTTGAGCACATAATGAGGGCGAGTGTTGGGGCAAATACGACTCGTTCTTCTTGGAAAAACTATGTTTGCACACCGCGCGACATGTTCAGCTTTTCACCGAGTTAAATTTATGAAGAGGCAATATTTGCACACATAAAAAGCCGAACGACCTGTTTACGGCCGACCAGGCTTTAAATCATGCGATTCATTTAATGGCAACTTACTTGAAAACGCCTCGAAACACTTCGCCCTACCATATTATTTAAAAGTGCAACAGTTCTCGTGTGCAGCTCGCTTCAATTTCATTTGAACGGTGTATTATTGGTTGCATACACTGTAGATTTTTATCCGCCACCGGTGAAAAGCGCTCTGAAAAATGATCATCCCCGCGGACAATTTTTAAGGGTTGTTTGATTTATAACGGCAAATCACTTAAATAAACAGTTCTCTGAAGGGAAACTGAAATGACAGCGCGAAATATTAATTGTGGAAGTTGACGGCTCGGCGCTGCACATGCACACGTTTAAACCAGTAAGATTTACTAATGCTTTCGTAATTACTCATTGTCAGTAAATAGGCGCCATAATTAACTTCTCCGTTTCATTCGTCATTTTTCTCAATAATGATGATTCATTACCGTTCTTATTAAAAGTCGAAATGAGACGAGTCTGAATTTCGGCAAAAAATTCAATTTTTGTTTTATCATAAATTTGCACATAATTCGATAGAAACGGGGCACATTTGCATAACAAAATTATTGCTCTTGTCCTTAATCCAATTTCCTAATATGGCGGATAGGGTAACTGTAATTAGGTTTCTTGTTACAATATTTGAAGGTGTTGTCGTTACGGTGTTTCTGGATGCTGGCAAATTGGATGAGACGCCATACGTTGATACTTTCCCTGCAAATATTTATGTTTTTCGCTTCGAGACTAAAAGAGCTTAATGAAACCGTGAATTACGACAAGATGCAGCAAATTTATGTCACGGTTACGCTTCTGATTTATTCCACATCTGCGAAGTCTCGACGGTGCCATTGGCATAATTATTTTTGTAGGCAGTTGCAATTTTGGGAACGGGAGATTCAGGTTTAGAAATTTACCCCATATACACAGTTTAGTTCGGGTCCTTTGTGCATGCTTAGGCAATCTAAACTTAATCTAAGGTTATATCCACATTACGAGTGAACATAATGACTAACACCTTCCACCCACCTGGGGTCACTGCTGACCCGACTCCAAGAAAAATATAACGCAATCTGAATCGTTCCTCGCTATCGTCGATTTTTTTTGACACTTCTTATTGCCAACAACAGCTTTACTTAACATAACTTCCAAACAGTTCTTCTCTTGACATAAGTCACTTTGTTTCCTCCTCGAGTACGAACAGACTATTAGGTAACTTGTTACAAAATGTGCCCTTGAAGACTTGAATCTCATTCACACATGGTTTTTCACTTAAAGCAAGCACTCTTGATAAAACTTAATTTTTTATTTTTGAACATTTACATCCGCACAAGTAAAATATAAAATATCCCTAAAAGAACGTATATCGAGAGTCTTGTGGAATTCGAATAGCATATTGGAGAAAATCAGCGAAGTGGCTGACCTCTGGTGGTAATTTTTGAACTAACGAAATAGGGAAAACAAATGTTTACGTATTGGCCGTAATACATTTCAATCGCCAAAAAATAGCCAAATTCGTTTATTTTTCATAATAAATTGTGCATGAAGTGATAACGAGTACCTCAAAGTGTTATTGTTCCGTGCCGCAGTGTGATACAGTGTGATATTTAGTGAGCAAAGACATTTCTCTGCACTCTTTCCATTATGTTATTTCCCAATGAAAAACTCTAAAAAATACCAAGCAGGAAGTTTTAAAAATCGGAAAACCTATTAAAGAGCTTCTAGAAATAAGTGAGAATAGAGTCAATTGCTTTATTGGCCCCTAAGAGTTGGGTATCAATCCCTAATAATAAACTGTTTAAAACCCCTTGCAGCAGGTCAAGATGTTGGGATTTTTTGCAAGCAGACTCAGGGACTCAGGGTAAATTCGGAGATATTTTTATTGGGGGTTACAAAGCACGTTCTACCAACCGATTTTATACCTTTGGGCAAGTTTGGGAAGCTTTGATGATTATAGCTTTTTACACAACAGCAAAAGGTGTCAAGTGAGACAATTGAAACTTACAGCCATTCCCTCTCACAATTTACCAGTGGATACTCACAATAAAACCGTAAAATGTGGACAAACTACTAATAGGTAACGCATCTTAGGTACTATAATAACAAATTTTATTGACCGAACTAGTGTTGTTTTTTTGTAGTTCGTGAAGGTTAAATTTTGGTGTAAAAGAAGCAGGAAATGATCTGGGTAACGCTGCTGATGCTGACAAATTTTCTCCAACTGTTGATGTTAATGAAGAAACAGCACAACAGACAAACATAAATGTTGAAAAGCCAGTCCATAAAGTTGCAATGACAAAGGTCTTGGTAGACAAATCAACGCAAACTGATAATCTTGGTGGTTCTTATAACTTGCAATTTGTTTTAAACCATTTATTATAATGTAAAATGTAAAAAATTGTTACCGGCAAATTAAATCCAAATACAAATGAAATCAGCTGTTCTTTGTTTTCCCTATTTCGTTCAATTTGCAGCGCCATCTTGCGGTTGCTGATTTTCTCCAATTGTGGTACCAAATAGAAAAACTGAGGTTATGTAAGTCGATTAATGACAGGTTTTTAATAAAGGTTGTTGTAAGATGAAAAGTAATTAGAATATAAGTAGAAAAACTGAAGAAAATCACAATCAAAACAACGACGTCGAATAGAGCTGCGCAATTCCACAGGACTCTTGATATACCCACGTTCATTTAGAGACACTTTGCAGAATTATTTCCGATACATTCGTACGATTTTTTGCCACACATCGATTTGAAATAATCAAAACACGATATTATACTGTGGGGTCAGTTATGACCCAAGGTATCTGGTCTCAATTAATATTCTGGTTACCGTTCTTGAGTCATTTTAACGGCACTGTTAGATAACCTAAAATGTACGGAGTAGTTGTAAACGACGCCAGTTCGCTTCTGTTCGGCTTCACTTAATTAAAATTATAAATTTGTTGCAGCAAACTACGTTATCTCGGCACATTATGTCATAATGAATGCAGCAATAATTGGATCGATCATTGATAAATTGAAAACGGTAAATTTTGGGAATTAACTAGTTGTGATGGCGTTTGTTTTCCAGTAACCGGATGATTAATTAAGCATTTGTCAAACATCAGATTTATGAGGTTCTATTCTTATTTGTTCAAAACAAAATTTATGATATAAATTGAGTATAAATTTGCTCCTCCCCGAGCTTACAAAGGCTGTTTTCTCGATCTATTTTCTGCGTGTCGTTGCTAAAATATAACCCGTTAGTAAATTGCCGGAGTCTATAGGGAGACCGTGCCACGACATTTTTGCCAAATAAATTTTTACTCGTAATAATCCGAATACAATATGGCGGCAAACTTTTCATTGTTCGACTGCATTAACCTCCATCGCTCTTCGGAACCGAAACCCTGCACGATTACAAAAATTACAGTCGACCTGGGGGTATAGTCCAATTTTTACCCTTTTGAAGTGACGTCACGATTTCCTTCCTCGCTTTCTCTTTATTGAAACGACAGAAACAGAAAAAAACAAAAAAAAGGCACGTTTATTTATTGATGGTCACTTTGAGGTTATTTTATGCTCCTGTCAATTTGACAATTTTTAATTTCTTTCACTTATTACATTGATTACAAACATAACCTTTCGAAACAATTGTCAACAAATTTGACACATTTATAGTTATTTATGATCAATTCAAATTTGTTTCTGATCCTAGCTCAAACATACGTAAAGTTACTAGATAATGACGTCATCGCAAAAGGGTAAAAAATGGACTATATTTTAATTGAATTCTTCACCGGCGGCGTGACGACGCGTGGCGCCGTCTCGCGACCGGTTCGGGCGTTTAAATGTCAAAAATTGACACCCCTAACCTTGAACATGTCGTAATTGGCTATTAAAGACTCAAGTGATTCCCTTACGCAATCTGAATGTTGTCTGAGATGTTTTTTCGTAATCCATTCGTCGATAGACTTTGTCGGTGGAGTAATAATGAGGTAAGTGCCTGTCATATCTTGCCTTATTATGGGATTTGCTAGTTGTTTTCGTCGAGATGAAAGGTTATTTTCAATTGAAATTCGCGACTCTAATTAGGACACTAATAAAGACGCCCCGGGATAAAACGCTTTTGTGAAAGGCTCCGTTTACAACGTCTCGCTCGCATTTTTGATACCCGAGTCTAATTCATTTCGGGCAAAATTCCTGAGGTGGGTAATACACGTCTGTTCACCGTTTACGACACGATGAACACACGATATTTTATTTAAATAAAAGGGGAATTTTGTTATTCAAATTAACTTGATGTGTGTTTAAATGTTTCATGAACGTGCAGCGAACCGTCGTAATCACGTTAATATTCGCAGTACTGTGCTTTTCTTTTTTACCTCGGCAGCTCCATTTACGTTTACGACTCCGGTTCCACCTGTTCAGCTTGGGAACTTGTACCGAAAAAACCACCACTTCGGTGTCTTTTCTTTGGATTCTTCCACACAAATCCCGTACTCGCGTACTCACCCGTTCAGCAGCATCTCACCCCTGTTTTTCACCCAGTAGTTGATGGTGTTGGGGAAGGCCTCCACGTAGCATTCCAACTGAACGTCGGTGTTGAGGGGTGCCCCCAACAGCTGATTTGGCACTTTAATGGCGGGCGCAACTGCAACGAATTAATTAGAATAAGTAACTATCAAGGCGGCGGCGTGTCTAAATCACCGAGACGGCTCAATTCTGGTTCTAACCAATTTCATCCAACAAAAGTAACTAAATCAGATTATTTTTAAATTTGACGTAATCTCCTTAACGAGTTCCCACATACAGATCTTATTATAATAATTAATTGTTTCTGACGAGAGAGGGAGACGATTTCTTTCTTTCCCGTTTGTGAGTTTCGAAATATGAACAACAGTGCTCGTTAAGCGAATGGCACAAATTGCCAAAAAAAGTTCTTCAGAATTATTACTCTTATTCCTAGACAGAACACGATGGTGGCTGGCAAGTTTGCGTAGTTGCACAAGTTTATTCGGTCTGGAGACGATAAATGCCCAACTATTTATCGTCAAAGTTCAGATTTGAGCAATTCCCAGGCTGTGTTTATTATTATTATTGTTATTATCCTCGTACATTGTCTTATCTAAATATGGCAAATTTGGGTGGTCTGTTGACGAACAACGAACAATTCCTTCTGTTCGTCGTCGTCGACGATCTTTTGCTTTTATTTTACGGTACAACGGAAGTTGTCATTGTTGTGTTGGGCGTAGTGTGTCGGATTTTAAAAGAAAACTCTTTGTTTGACCGGGGGTGTAACTAGTTGGCGTCTTGGATTCTCGTAATCCGGCCCCATCCGAGAGCAAGTTGGTTCAACTCGTTATCGAGAGGGTGCGTAAGGGCTGGCCGTTCGCCCTCTACCCACCACCACGCATCAACTAACTTCTGTTTCAGATAACTTCCTAATTAGTTTATGGCCATGTGTTAATTCCCATGTCCGAACACATGTACTTATGACCTCGGCAGTCATGTCAGAGAACTAATCGCATTAGTACGCGCTGCCGCCAAATAATAACTTGGTGTCGATAATGGGTATTAGCTGAATTATAATAGATTCGTATTCGTAGGGACCTAATCGGATTCCGGATCGGCGATAGAGACGTCTCCCGCAAACCGGAATGTCGGTAATCTAGTCTAAGAAGTACCACGTCATTTCCGCGAGTACGTCGTTAAAGGGTATCCCGACGAAACTCCCAAAACAAAATCCAACACTGAAATTTGAGTGGTTTAAATTTGATTGAACAGGGGACTTAAGTAATGCCATTGTTGTTTTTTTTTTATTTCGACTAAGTACTAAGAATTTTTATAGGAAATTTATCGTTAACCAGTTCATCCGTACAAGTATTAATTGATTTTTAAAATTAAACAAATTTGGACTTGGAATTAATTGATTCAGTGGAATTATCACGAATTACCACTCATCAGAGCCTCCAATGCTTTTTAAAAATTAATTTATTACTAGTTTGACTAGGCGCATCCACCATTTTAGTCATTCATTATTATTTTTTTTAAACCTGTTATTTTATCTTTTTAATCAATTATCGATTTATAAATTAGATATTAAATATACAAAGAAAAATTACTCAGTTTTCCGAATATCTTTATCGAAATTTTAAAATGTTTAACTTCGCAAAAGGGGGACACGGCATCGAGGCCAGGCTTATATACAGGGTGTCTCAGCTAAGACTTTCGAGTCTAATATCTCGGTTATTTTTCAACGAAATTTTGTGAAATTTAAAATGCAGATATTCTAGATGGTGAAAAGTAAAATCCCATTAATGCAATAACCCAAGTCTTAAAAACATAATTTTTACATGCATTTTTAAAATGTTGAATCACTTAAGATTTATATCAAAAAATGGATCGTCAATTAAAAATGCTGTAAGGAGAAACTCGTCCTTGAAAGACGTCTGGTTTGCAAGAAAAAATGAAAAAACTGTGTTAAACGTGGCTGCAGATGCAAAAAAGTATTCGCGTATGAAATTTTAAGCTTTACAAAAATCATTTTTTGCATATCGTAATGAAAGTGGCACTTTTTTACACGCAAAATCGTAGTGAAAGTAGCACTTTTTTACACGAAAAATCGTAGTGAAAGTAGTACTTTTTTGCATCATTTTATTCTATTTCCTTGGAGACAATTGTCAACGCATACCTTTTTTTTTGTAATATTTTATAAATCCTTTTGGACCAAATTTCTCAACTTATATCGATATGCAAAAAAATAGTGTGTACAACACATTATGAAAGTCTCTTTTTTTCACTTATTTGCTTGACTAACTCGGGCTACGCCCTCGTTAATCAATCTGAAAATTAGTGAAAAAAAGTATGACTTTCATAACTAGTTATACAAATAACTATTTTTACTGTAAAATATTACAAGACTTAGGCCCGTATTCACCAACACCAGTTAAAGTTAACTGTAGGTTAAAATATACGAAAACATTGTTATAACAATAGGTAACTAAAGTAACAAAGTACTTTAACCTACAGTTAACGTTAACTGGCGTTGGTGAATACGGCCGTTAAGCAAATAACCCGGCGCATCCACCATTTCCATAAACATTTATTTAAAAAAATATTATCTTAGACTTATTTCGAAAAATCATTTCGTATTTAATATAATATATACACACCTTCCAAATAAAACTGAAAATAATTTATTACTAGTCTGCCTTTTGAAAAATCGATTAAAATTAACTGATCCGGAGCTTCAATCTCTGTAACTGCAAATTATATTTTAAAACTGTTATTGATTTATTTAAATCAAGTGTTTTAAAATTTGAAATATTTATGAATAGGATTTATGTTAAAATAAAAATAATTTACTACCAGTTTGCCTGTTATAAAAAATATTAAAATTAATGTTCTGATCAATTATAAATTTTAGTCCATACGTTTTTCAAATATATATTTGCGTCTTTAATTCTGAAATATTAAACAGCTTAATGAATTACAATTTAAACCTTCTATTTTTAATCAGGCGTAAAATACGCAATTTTGTTTATAAATTAGCGACAGATTAAAACGAGCTTTGATAAAAAAAAAGTTGTTTATTAGGAGGCGGGACTGTCACAAAAAGCGATTAAAATTAATTGGTGCGGCGCACCCACCATTTTTGTTGTCTTTATAATTTTTAACGGATTAAAAATTAATTAACAAAACTGAACGTACTAATTAAGCAAAATAATTAATTCATCCGATGTCGAGAATATCCGTTACCGTAATTAAATAAATTATGCAGATCGCCATAAATTATGAGCATTTTGACTGATGGACCTAAACGGAGCACAAATTATTGTGACGCAGACCGAAACAAACACCGATCGTGATGTGCAACGCAAATTCGTAAATAATTTCGCCGCTTCGGTGGTGAAAACGCAGAAATTGAACCTTCAACACTCACAATTCACGTTGAGGGCGATTCTTTTGCTGACCGCCGGGGGTACGTCGTTGCTTGCGATGCAAAGGTAAGCGCCCATTTGTCTTCGTTCCAGACGCCAGAAATGAAGGTTCGTTCCATTATATGTTTCCACTGAAAACAAATAAGAAAAGCTTACTTAACAACGTACGAAATTGAATTAAACTCAATTATTCAGCAAAGAAGAGGAGCTAATTTTCTTCGAGTATATCCCCGTCTCCTCAACATCACGGATGAGAAGAACTTTGTTGTACAAATTAATTGCACGAACTCGGGTATTCCTATATTGTTATTGTTTAAAGCGAAAATGTCGCGTCTCTACGACTAAAATTTGTGTTAGTTGCTTACGTAGTAAAAGTTTTGCATTCATTAGCTTTCGCAACTGTTTACCCAAAAAAAAAGAAAAAAAAACACATCCGCATTCTAGTTCTTCTCTGCGGAACTCCGAGACTAGCGAGTTACGAAATCAAATGAAAACTTTTAACGAGGTATAAATATAACTTTTGCAAACAGACGAAATGTGTAGACGGTAAATAAGAGGTGAACATGACGAAGTCGCGGAACCCCACAGGTTGTTAGAAAAAGAAAATACAGCGACACGCTTTTTATGTTAATCAAAATCGCCAAGATAAAACTCCACGAATGCGTAAAATTTAATTAACCGCTTACAGTAGTTAACAGTTGTTCATTATTCTTGTACCTCCCTTATGAATAAATATTAAACTGGGTTGATTTATTCCTGTGTTATGTGTATTCCAACATTACACCCAACTTTGCTGTTTATTGCTCCTTATTTACCTGGATGGGACGCCGACGCAGATGGTGGTAACGACTGCTCCCGGCTAATCCCACTAATATTTTATTATTTATTATATTGCTGCAAATACACCCCCAGTGCCGTTGTTCCGCAGAACGTGACACCAACTTTCCGTATTCTACTCGAATTTTGCGCTCGCGATAAAACACCCAAATCATCGATTCGGTGTGGATTTCGGCCAGATTTTTCACTCCCACCGTGTCGAGACGTTAATTGTTTAAGCGGCGCTTTCACGTCACTCTGGTCGCCCTCATTAGCGCCCATAATGACCAACACGAGTTAATTAACCGTCCCGACACTAAATTCCCCCAGACGGCGACGTACTCATTTTCCGTGCAAATTTGACACTCGAAACATTTTTCCTCATCTGGTTCTAGTGAACTGTCGCTCTCGTGCAAGAATCCACTCCTCCCGGTCGTCGATTCTGTCTCCACGAAAATGCAAACTGTTTGATTTATGTGCACCCCGGTCCGGTTTTTCCTTCCCTCATATTTTCCATTCACAAACCCAATTAAATCCCGGAAGAAGGTAGTTTGGTCGTGAAACGACGGTCAAATAGGTCGACTCCTCCACTTCGAGACTTTAATTTGCCTGCCACAATGGCCCCTGTATCCTTTACAATGTCAAAATGGAGTCGGTGAAAAGAGTGGTCGACACGTATCAGAGGGTCGGGGATTTGATCGTTACAGTAAAATTCCTGCTGAAATGACGATGGTCTTTGATAGGCCCATATGGGAAAATTATGTACATTAACAACTGAGGTCCGAGTAAATTGGCTTCGGTCCGTCCGGAGGATTCAAACGTAAAAACCGAGATTATCTGAAGAGTATTGTTGAGCCAGCGGTAATAATCCAGACGATTACTATCACCTTCTTATGGTCCTCTCACAGTCGGCAAATAGAAAAGATATCGACGGTCTCGGCTTGTGGCTCGTCGAGTGTGTTAACGGCTTTTGGACGTCGCCTAAGAGATTCACATCGGAGTCACGTCTCAAAAAGTGGAGGCGATGAAAGAGCAAACGTGTTTCGTAGATTTTGTCAGCGACGTGGTGAAGAGCGAAAAGTGCAATTTTTCTAAAATTTCGAATCACTCGGTTTACTCTAGCAATGAGCAAACGTGTAGTTGCATCTAATAAAAACAAAGCGTCCCCAGGAGAACTGCGCGGGGTTGATTATTAAAAAGTACCTGGAGTCTTCACTCGGGCCGCGTTCTTGAACATATGAACCCATCCCGGCGGACTAATAAAAGAAATAAATTCATTTGAGGCCGCAGTTCTATTGTTTGAATGTGGCAGTGCCATAACCTACATTTGCGTAATTATTGAGAGAGCGCCCGAAGCTTTTCGGGCTTGTTACAGCTGAAATGGGAAAGAGAGAGTGTGTTCACAGTTGGAATAAATTGAAGGGGGCGAATTAGAACTGGATAAAACGATGACATAGTGAAACATCCAGAATTATTGCATTATAATGGAGCAGAACAGGCGTGATGTTTGTGTAACACGGTCTTTTACCTCTTTGGATGTCTCTTGCTCCCTTTCTTATCATGATGGGCTGTCCGTCCTCGCGTTTCCACGCTATGCGGGGTGTTGGATGACCGGTCGCTCTGCACCAGAGGGTCGCGTTCTCTCCCTCGGACACCGACAGGTCTCCGCTGGTGTCGTCGTTGATTATGTCGGGGGGAACTGCAACAAATACGACTCTCACCAACACAAACCTTGACAACCTTGAAACGAACGCCGGTATTTCTGGTTGTCTAACCGCCAGGAGCTCGAAACGCGAATCAATACAATTTTGATTTTTTATTGCGAAAACTGGGACTGACCTACATATTTTGGCGAAAAAAAATAACAACTACGTTACATCCGAGTGTGCGACGTAGGGATTCGCAACCTGATTCGGATTCTAAACACGCCGAAAAAATACAGCTACGTGTGAATGATATGAGATGAAGCGGAAACGGATCAGACGTCTAAATGTATTTACAGTTGCCTCCTTTTCCAAACTGAGCAAATTATTTATTGCTTCTATTTATACGATTTTCACGATCGATTATTTCCAAGTTTGGACGAACTGATTAGAAATTCGCGGTTAAACAATTTCCATTGTTGTCGTAGTCTCGAGGCGCGATTATTAATGCTGAGATGACTCCGGTTCCGTTCGGGCGAATTTTGAGTGGTGCTGTACAAAAGTGCCAGCGATCAGTGCCGGTGGTGGATAAGTGTCTGGAAGCACTTAAATGATTGTTTATTTAGAGGGAATCACACAATAAAATGGAGTTTGTTCGTCGCGATAAAAGATGCAAGAGGGGAAAGTTTGAGGGTCATGATCCTGGAAGATTAGCCACTTTGGTTCTTTGTCCCGGAAAGGCAACAACACGAGACTTTTAACTAGGCGACAGAGAAATCGTGTATTTTTCGGATTACACATTCTCGAGCAAATATTATTATGTGGGTGGAGTAAGGACGCAAAATGGTTGTGTGAATAAGTAATCGGATATCAGCAGGTGATGGTCGAATCACGAGAGCTTGCTTCGTGAGTGCATTACTGTGTTCCCAGTTACCTAACTTTAAAATCTCGGCTTTGCATCTCCGTTCGTGTTCGTTCAAATCTCCATGCTGTTACCTCATTTATATTTTATTTGCTCGTTTAAAGAACTCGAGACAACCACCGACTCAAATTAGCTGTGTAACGTGTTGTTTTATACTTTCATTAGGAGTATGTTGTTTGTGTAAATCTATCGATCTAAGGGTAACGCCAAGCAGACTCGAGATACCATAGCATATTTATGAGCCGGGAATACTGTTTCTGAAGTGGGTTCGATCAGTTGCCGTAATTGGTAAAAACGACTTTGCTGTCGGGGACAATCATATTAGCATCGTTTATTTACCTGAAGAGGGGATCGGTGTTCGTTTGTGATTGCGATTATCGTGTTACACCGCGGAGTTAAAGTGATTTGAGGGGTCTACAATGTAACTATTAGACGAATTAGTTGCTGGGTAAATACAATACCGAGCCTTTGACTACAATGTTGCCAGCAGTCGGTTACCAGATTAAATCCGTGTTTTCATTACGTACACATTGTACAGAAACAATAATTTGGTAATGTCGGAGATGTTGTATTGTTCCCAATTAAAAACTTTTCCTCGTGTTTGATTATTATTTCCAGTTCGAGTTTTCTCTCGTGCGAAATGCAATAATCAAACGCCGTTAACGTTTGTAAATTAGTCGTGAGGATGGTATCTATGTAACTAATTAGTATTTGTTATGTAAACACCGACAAAGTTATAATTTGAATAGCTTTGAGTAGCGTTCCCTATCTTCCAAAAACAAATATTGTGTTACCTCTGCGCGAAAAAAGTTTCCGTTGCCGGTGTCTTGTTTTACGAGTAGAGAGGGCATACATATTTAAATTCGTCACGACACGTTGATGTGTTTATAACTTCTGTGGGTTTAAAGCGGCATCTCGTGGGATCAGCACATTGTATATTGGCCTAATTTGTTGGAAAGATATACGAGCGGACCGTGTAAAAACCCCCCAGCAATTGTCGACGCACATAATGGTCGTAAGTGGGCCGATGTGGGATTTACGGGGAGCGTCGGAGGTGCCTCTGCCGAGATACAAGCTTCGCCAAGGAGCAATTAGGTTGGAAGGACCCACAGACCGCAACAGTCCACGAGGGCCCGCTATCAACACCAGATAATTCTAATTAACCTTAAGCTGAACGGGCGGACGGAATTTGAAAAATTCAGGACCGACCGGAGATCAACTCCGACATACCAAAATTATTCCATTTGCAAACAAACGAATCAATAACACTTGAGCCACCGAAACTACCACCGCGCTCTTCAATTATTATTATCGACACTGGGACAATACATGAGAGGATCGTATTATTTTCTGATAAAAACATTCGGCATTGTCGATTTTAAATTCGAATTTCGTGGCAAATTGAATAGACAACGTGCTTTCAGAGTTCTGAAACAATTCTAACTCTCAGGTGTTCGACCGATTGTAGAAATCTTCATAAACTAGCACACACTACATTGGAGAATTTGGTTTGGGTTTGCGAACTTTTCGATAAAACTTTAAAACAGTTCTGTACTTAATTTATCCCACCAATAGCAACATTGTTTTGTGGCCATTTTGCCACTCCAAACTCGATTTCGACACACAATGGAATAAACGATTTTTATTGGACGGTTGATTTGTATTGCTGGTTGCATACACATCAGGAGCTAAACACACATCCTACCAAAGCACCTTAATTTTTCACGCTCTTTGTCAATTTTTGAAACAATCGCTCGTTCACATTGACCCATCAATTATTGACGGTTTACTTAAGTGATTGCCAGTTGGCTCAATCGACTGTTGAATCAATTAATCCGATTAATATCTGATTGGGGTGCACCGAGTGATTATTATTCTTGTCTCTCATTAATTATTTAGTGAGTCGATCGATCAGCTCCACATTTCGTGTAAATTTTTCGAACATCTCGATTAGTCCGTTGTTCGCGCGGTTTCGTTGCCGTATTAATTTAACCGAAAGTACACGGCCGTCGAACTAATTGGAGTGTACAAATTTAAAAATCGCTGCCGTCGTAATGGCATAAGCGTCCCTTTTTCTTTTTGGCCATTTAGAGGGCCGCAAAACAATTGTGCCGGTTTTATTAGGCGCGACGTTTTTACTGCACACAAAAATATAGTGGCTAATTTCCCGAACAAAAACTCTAATAAAATTGAAGAGTACAAACACTTAATTTCAAACACAAACCATTAAACGGGTGGCCGTGCATGTTCGGAACGACATTACATGTACGATTGTACAATAAAATAAAAGGAAAAGTTCATGCAGCGCACTCTGCCGGACCTAATCCGATATGATTTAGTGTGGAACAGTAATAATTCTGCGTGCGCCCCGTGGACATGTATAAATGTATGGAAATGTGAACGAAATCTTGAAATATCTTTCACTTTTTTTTTACCCTCCTGAGTGAAATATGTCCATATATGGCCAGTTGAGCATTTTATATATCGGCCTACATTTTTATGTTTTACGCCGGCAGAAATTCAATCCCGACACCTTTTTCGGCCGCCACGGCTACGCCATAAATCTCTCAAAGTGTTTTAATCATAAGAATGTGGCCGAAACTCCACGTCTACTGCTTATACATGGTAAAATATGTCCCTGCGTAACTAACTTCGTACAATCGCACATCGACCCATTTAAGTCAAAAATGTTTTCTCTGTCTCATTTCATTTTACAACTCTCAAAAAAACTTCCCCCGACCAACTGCTAAACCCTCACCTATCAAACTTTTATTCGCAAAAAATGTTAACCAAACAATTTTTTAGCAAGAATTTTTTGCCCGGAAAAAATTAAATTACACTTTTTGTCTTCACCGCTCAATTTTTTTTTTTTATTTTTACCAACCCCCTCGTCCAATTTGCATTTCACTACCCCTTTCCTCTTTTTACATCCAATTAATTACCTCACTATCATTATTACCCAATGTTCACCAAGTCTTTTATCACACCGTGTCACCTTATTTTACTCCCTTTAAGTATATAGAAACTGCTTCGCAAGCGGCATCTTCCTTCTCCGTTTTCTAATAAATCTTGTGTCACACTTTACGACAGCGAATTGACAACAATAGCGCCGTTCCCTCGGAAAAAATCCACTTTATCTGCAAGAATCATTCAGATAAATGTGCATAAAACACTAGACTTTGGCGCGCTCTAAATAGGATTATCAACAAGTTCCCCGATAATTTTTATTGTTTGGATTGGGGCGAAGTGCAGCTCGACGCCCGATGTTCCGGTCATTTGAATCCATTTGGGGGATTCTGCGAGGGAACTCTGCCAATACCGACACCGTACAGGTCGTATTATAATCTCATTAGCGAAAACAATTAGCGTTCAATGAGGTCGTAATGTTCGTACAAGTAAAGTTTGCATAGAAAATGATCGTTGATGTAATTGGATGAGCGGGATGTTTATTAGATTTCCCCTAAACGTTGAATAAAACGAGTAATG
This sequence comes from Tenebrio molitor, assembly GCF_963966145.1. NCBI lineage: Eukaryota > Metazoa > Arthropoda > Insecta > Coleoptera > Tenebrionidae > Tenebrio > Tenebrio molitor. Next base: position 11,563,413 of record NC_091052.1, on the reverse strand, counting down.
CACTCGACCTGTGCCTTCAAAGCGCCGAAAATTAATTGTACTCGAAATTTACAGCAGAAGTTTAAACAGAACGTAAGCAAAGAGATAGAGCTCGCGCCGTTTGTTTTAGTATATTGCAGTTGAACCAACTGAGAGGATCGAGGAGTACCAGAACTGAAAGTGCCAACTGTGCTCCAATAGAATTTCCTAATTATCAGGAATTTATAAACAACTAGTGCGCTACACGGATCGTGAACGTATGGCTTCTATTCCTTTTAGACGTAAATAATTGTTTGGCTCTAGGTAACACGTAACTGATGCTATTTTTACGAGCCAGACAAAAGTACTTTATCTTATTTACTACAGACACATGGATTTTTTAAATTGAATTTTATTATAATGTTACCTATAAAAGAATTCCAGGCTATCTGGAAGGTCATAAATTCTCAGAATGTAGCAACTGAGACAGGCTAATTCAAGAGAGAAGATCTGATCTTGACGGCGAAGAATGTAAAGTGTGTCCGTTTTGACGTAATGATGTTGCAGAAATAAATTGGGCGGTGGAATTTTCGCAAAATAAATGTTCGCTACTTGACCGCTCGGAAAAATACACGTGGGTGCAATAAAACAACTCGTAAACATCGAGTAAGCGTTTTAGCTTCAAGACAAGCCGAAAGTACTTTCAGTTGTGAGCACCACCTAATTATTTCAGCTTTAAACTAGACCCGGTTTCAGATTACGGAAATATTTTAAGAAGATAAACCAAAAAGCGGCAAATGAAAGCTAAAATTGCCCCATTAAAGCCAACTAAAGTTTGTGTTTAAAACCTTTTATGCCATATCTCGGCGGCTTATTAGAAAACGTCAGATAGAGATGATGCGCCGCTATTAAACACAAAAGCATATTTAAACCGAAAGGATCAACGAAAAGTAAATCACGACTGTGATTCTGAATTTCGGTTCGTCTTCGGCGATTGACAAAGCCGAAAACTTCTTTATTCCTTTGACGATAGATTAGCTCCTGATGGGTAGACAACCAACAACGCAATTTTGATCACTCATCAGTCATCATGAATATGCATTATGGTCAAACGCAATATTATCGTGCGGTGAGGGTTTAGCTCCTGATGGGTAGACAACCAGCAATACCGTTTTGGGTTCCGGACCGTGTCGGCGTCCCCATAAGGGTGCAATCTGCGTTGCACCGCTCCGCATTAAATTGGTCTCCGGTTTCGGTCAGCGCTGGTGTCGTTACAGTCGATTATTAGAGCGATTCCAGCGCGGAATTGCTGGTTGTTGCTTGTTAAACATCAACACTCATAATTACAACGTCAGTAGGACTCCTGGTCCCGGTTCCTCGGAGAGAATTACTCCCGGCGTCGTGTGGGACGTGCGTAATTAACGTCAGCAACAATAGTGGGCCGAGCAGTCATCCACTTCCGGAGAACGCTCGGAAAACATAAAATCTACATCCGACAAGAGGCGGACCGGAATTGACAAACATTTTGATTAAAACTAACGGAGCTCGAGGCCTAGACACTGAATAACTCCGAGTCACGGAGTTCTCCTAAATGTAAACGCGGATAAAGCGGGGGAAGAAGAGAGAAGCAGGCCCTCTTCAATATACCGTAAATAATGTATTCGTGCGTCGCGGTACGGGATTACGCCCGTTACAAAAATGAACTTGTAATCAAATCGGGAAATATCGAGTGGGAATGGACGGACGTCGAGGATGGCTGCGACGATGCAGCCGGGGGACGTATAAATTTCACTTTATTAATTAGGGGGTAAAATATGTGCGATGAAAAAATCGATCCACCTGGTCAACCCGGCACGAAGGGGGAATTCCGGACGAACGACGCGAAATAATTCCGAATTCACTCTAGATAACTCGGGAGTATTGAAAATGAAATTAAATTCGACCAGAAATGACTAAAATACGGGGCGATACTTTCACATAACTGGGTCAAGCTCGCCTGCAGAACAGCGAAAATTCTACTTGCAACAACACTGCTGCTACAGGTTAGTTAATCCGAGAGATTCTGGTCTCATTTTGCATGAAACTAATGTTCTCAAAGCTCAGATTTTGTGATAAAGCAATGAGTTAAGGTACACGGCTTCTGAAGGAGCTGCCTTGTCTTGAGGTATTACTGATGTTAGGAAATTGTTTTGCTAAGATTTATATAAAAGATTGTTAGTTTTACTTGATACGTTGTTATTTTTTATTAACGAATTTCAAATTGCAGAACTTGTGGAGAAATACTAGAAAAAATTAAAAATACGTTCATTTTTGTTGTCCGATTTCTTAATAGATTTTTCGATTTTCTAGCAGACGGTTACTGTCTTTGTTTACAAGTGAGAAGTTTACAGGCACGAGTGCAGCGAATGTGGTATGCGCATGCGTAGGGCGTCTTATAACGAGTGTTCATTTAATGTTCTGGTAGCATCACCTATGGAAATCTTTTGTTTTGAAAAACGGATGTCGCAGCGTACAACATAACCTCATTCAAAAAGTAACAATTACAATTCACGCACAAATTAATCAGTTTATTAAATGAAGTGGTGGTGGACCATAAAATTGAGAATGCCTAGGTGTTCATTATTTTTGTTGACACTGACAATGACACTGACAATGTTTTGTAATGTTGCCATATATCAAAAATATTGTCTCTTAATAGTTCTATCTGGTGGAAATAATTAGGAAACTTGCCAACACTTTCCTGGACACACTGTATGTATACCACGTGGTATAAATTCTTTTTCATCTCTCGTGTAATTATTGGCCTCGTCGAGTCGAGTTACTTCCTTGTCATATAATGTAGGTACTATTATTATTTATTATTTTAAACTGTCTAAAAAACACCCAATTTAGACGTAATAATATTGATTAAAAAACAATTTTGTACTTCTTTCAATGGTGGTTCAAAAAATCTGTATTTCTGGCGAACTAAATAAAATTTGTTGGCCACTTACGTTGTGTTTTATAAACTCAGTAATGATGAAACAGACGAAGGAAACCGTAAAACACTATTTCTGGAAATTGGACAATCGTTGATGAAAAATCAACGCATCGGGACAAATTAAAGAATTAGTTGATATCTCTGTCGTCTGAAATGAAATTTTAAAAACGTCTCTTACACACTTCGCTATCATAGAGAGAATCAAGAAAAGTGCAAATCCTTATTAAAGTTATTAACAAAAATTAGGGAGAAATAGGAGAATTGTTCTGTGCAGTGAGATATTTTACTGCAAAGTGGAATGAAGAAATTGTCACAGACTCATTTCTGAAGAGATAGGATACAACAGGAATAGCAAAAATTAGAGAAAAGTAATTCTTCGTTGGTAGATTCAACGAAAAAAAAAATAGATTAACCCAAAAAATCATTTATGAGTTGGAGTTAGGGAGAGATATGTCGATATCTCTTTCATCTGCTGCGCCAGACCTCAACAATTTGAAATAGCTAAACTATGAAGCGGTATTTCTAGATAACGCTGGATTACCTTATTCCACAAGATGAGCTGAAGATTGTAGTAAGGCTGCAACATCTTAAATCTCCTCAAATCTGTATAACTACATTGTATTAGGACTAATAGTTATTTATTATACAAGATGATAAAATTGTATTTATCTTCGAGAGCGTTTTTTAGCGTTAAGACGCTAATTACCATTCTTAGGACAGAATACTCCCGGACAAGTCGACCAGTACGACTTTGCGTAACACTCCGCTCACATATAAATACGATTCAGCTGGTTCGCTTTAAATAATAGGCGAACCAGCTGAATCGTGTTTATGTGCGAGCGAGGGATTACGCAAAGTTGTACTGGTCGACTGTCCGGTACTATTTTGTCCTAACACTGCTAATTACGGTCGAGAAGATAATTAAATTTTATCGTCTTGTATAATATTCTATTTTTTTTATAGCATTTGTATTTTATTATTAAAACATTTTTTTAAATCATTACTAATCGTGTCAGGTTTTAAAATATCGTTAGTATGAGCGTTGTTAGGATCTATCCTTGCTGTTAAAGTATCACTTTATCCACCCTGGTGGTTAAAATGCTACTTGACCTTGATTTGAATAGATAAAAGCACATTTTAACATCTGCTATAGAAAAAATGATATTTGAATGTTTCAAAATTTGAGAAGTTTAGTCAGATCTTAAAAATGATCTTATGAAGCCAACGACTTGCACAAAGCAGTTTCTCCTTTTTTGAACATTCGGTACAGTCGTTACTGGAGAAAATTCTAATAATTGATTTTCTCAGAAGCTTTACTTTGTAGAACGTTCCGTCGTTATTATTTCAGTAATTGAAGAAACTCTGAACAGTCAGTAATTGGATTGCAAGTTGTAAGATCCTTATAAATATAATATACTTACCGCGAAAGTCGTTGATTTGAGTGTTTTTCGTTCGTATTGTGTTATTTGACGAGTCCTTATCGTCCTCATTCGACGTCGTCGCCGAAATGAAAAGCCGACGTATTTGAATTTAACACGGTCCTTTTGAAAAACATTATCGTCGAACTTTTCGACAATTTTCCCCCCCAAATTACTTGCGGTGTAAAGATTTCGAGATTGTTTGTGTGGGACGCGATTCTTTAACGCAGAAACAAAATGAACAAGGGAAAATAAAAACTTTGATTCTGTTGAAAGCTTAAAGCTACTACAACAAACTTTGATTGAATCGGAGGGTGAGATCGAAAAGTAGATTTTTCACTTTTAGAGTCGTTTGCGAAGTGCACAATTCATAAAACGGCGAAAAATGATTTTCTTGTAACGAGCGGAAAATGCGACATGACTGGAAAAAACTGTGCAGTTTATTCGCCGTAAATCATCCCTCGGCCTAATTTCGAGGGTGGTTCTAGGGTGTTTTCTAGATTTTTGGAAACGCGATATTTCGCCGTTAATTAATGGGACCTAATGCGGGCGTTTTTATCTGCTAAACAGTTAAATTTGCGTCGGGCATATTTTAAAAGCAATTTAATTATAGCTATTTGCGTGTAAAAATAAACAAGTCATAGAATGAGGGTAAAATAAAAATAAAAAGAGTGTTATCTGACCGTGCACGACCCTAGCAATTAAAGCTAAATGTTGCCACAAATTTCATCTCCAGAGTGTAATTGTAGTTTAGATAACTTAATTTTTACATTCTGCCGGGACAAATGGCAAGAATTTCACACTGGGATTTTAAATGTTCACAACTTTGGCTATTACCGTTATTGGATGTGGAGGTCTGTTCCGGATATAAAAAAAAATATCATCTCCGCGCATATGCAAAGTGGCATAGAAGTTTTCCGGTACCGGAACGTATCCCAGATACTTTAAAATAATCATTCATAAGATAAACGTGTCAAAATAAAAGTGCACCTATTTATTACGCGCCGAGTTTGCGAGTAAAAAATATGTTTCCATCTCATCTGTGCAATTTCATATTTCCGTACGGCGCGCTGGAACTCCGGAAGAAAATATAAATTGCCGTCCTTTGACATTTACTGTCATCAATAAACACCACTCGATTTTTCACGGGCGTTATTTTCCTCTATTAATCATCAGACAGATGGTTAAAGACGGTCGGCTCGTAGGAAACGTAACCCATAAATTTACATTTTATACGTTTGCTTTCCCGGGCCCCTCGCAATTACGGTTATTACCGAAATATAAACGGATAAGGAGGTGTGATAATTGCTTAATACTTCCAACACCCGAACGCGATAAACAACCAACGCAACAGACCTATTGCAGACATTTTTGCACTTTTGCCACCACCGAATCTATGCCAAATCTCTCAGTCGAAGCCGCAGACATCGATTGATAGAACGTTAGTCTTTGCTTGACGACGCATGTTCATCGCAAATTTATTGCAAATTATTTTAAAATTAAATGCAAACGGAAAAAAATAGCTTGTCTGTTTTTGAACTCATAAAAGAGAACGAAAAAAATCAACTTATTCTAGAAAAAAGTAATAAAGAAGGCCTAAAGGAAAGATGTTCAGAGCATCAATGAGGGATCTTAAAAATGTAATTTATTTTAGTAAAAAAAGCAATAATGTGGAAACTGTAGCGAAGAGAATTGTTTTTTTTTGTAATTAATTTGAAGTTGGAAAATTAGCAAATGATGGACTTGTTGAGAAATGAAATTCATATTTAATGTGCTCTATTTACGAACGAACCTTCTCACTAGGGAAAACAACAAATACGAGATGTATAAATGGTGGATGCGTCGAGAAAGATTAATGAACTTAGTCGATATCTGTAGTGTTGAGTATTAGATTAAATGTAAAGATTATTTTATAGATCTTATCACGATAAATGACCTCGAAACATATGAAAATTTCTTACTTGAAGGTTAAGGAGAAAAATTAGCAAAACTGATGGATGCGTCAAGAAAATATAGCTCTCTAAAATGTTAAAAATCATTTTTGATAGATTTTTTAATCCCACATTAAAAGAAGAGATCCGCATAACGCCGCCCTTGATATGAAATGAGAGAAAAATGTGAGAATTTTATTTTCAGAAAATTGGTGGATGCGCTGGAAAAATTTAGAAATGAAAGAAATAATGTTTCTGTAATGTAGTGTATCTGAAAAGGAGTTGTGTCTAATATTATGTTGCGCAAATGGTGGATGCGCAAATGATGGATGCGCAAATGATGGATGCGCAAATGATTGATGCGCTGGGATGAGTAACAATAAAATTATATCTATCTTGTCTGAGGAGTTACATAAAAAATAAAAATTATGTTTCATAGATTTATTTGCAATAGATTGAACGCAGACATCAAATCACTATTTCTAACAGGATGTTACGCAGCATATGTTATAGATTAGATGCCTTTAAGCTAGATTATATCTAAAGAGGGTGTCTTGCAGATTGTATAACAATGACTCTAATGAAGAAAAGAAATCACTTGTTAAGTTTATTAATACAGAAATTTGGTAAATTATTAATTAATTATTGGAAAAATGGCGGATGTGCCATCTATGAATGTTTCATTCAGATCCAAATTAAAAATTGGAGTTAAAAGATTTTATTGTAGTAAATACACTGGAGAAAATTGATATTCCTATTTTTAATATTACAGAAACTTAATGAATTATTAAATACAAAAATGGTGGATGCGCTGGGGAATTTTTACGAAGAAAACAAAATTTGATAATTCTGTCATCCAACGAATTAGAGAAAATTTACAAATTGCGTTTTGTAGATTTTGTTAGGACTGAACAAAGAAACTAAAAAAAAATGTTCGGTGCATATTTTTACCTCAGATCAGCCACGCTTATTCGTCTGTCATTTGCAATTTCAACTTTTACATTGAAGTGAATTTAATTACTGCGCGAAAATGAGTTTTTTTTCTATGTTTTTTAATTATATATTTTGTAATGTTTTAAGCAACTCCACGCGTCCGCTGTGAGAGCAACTTCCGAACTGAAACTTCAGGAAAGAGATTCTGTATTTTTTACTTTGTTCGACCGAAACTCCGGGCACTGATTTAAACTAATCCCCAAATGAAGGAACACAAAGAATAACGAAACAGGGCACAGGAAAAATTATATTTGTCTGGATTATTTCGTCGAAAGTCAGATCTAGATATGTGTTCGTTTCGCTTTGAAGCGATTAATCCGGGCACTTGGCCGGTCGGCTTACAAATACGAAAATGCGTTAAATAAAATCGTCGAAGTGAATGATGGTCTAATTCCTCTATAAATTGATGAGTCCCCATTGAACCCGGTGAATTTGTCGAATAAAAACATGATCAATGTGTGCGAGAATTGATCTGTTTGATGTAAAAGTTCCATTCGAGACGTGGAGATCCGCATGTACGAGAACTTGGACAAGAATAAATCAAAATCAATCAAGTTTCCGTAAAGAAATGACAAGTACATAATTGAATTCTTTGACCGCCACCTGTGGAATCAGATTTTCAGAAATTGCTTTTCCAGTTTTATAAAACGGATATTGAACTGGTGCTTTTTACATTTGGCACGTGATGCTCCCGTTACCAATCGCGATGAAAAAATTAGACTTGTGATTTTTTACCGATTTGCTCTCGGTTCCCTATTAATCGTTTTTTGCAGATTTCCTCGACGCTAAAGTGTAATAGCTTTTCATTATTCTCGATTTAAAACTGGAAAACGATTCGATGCGATGGCGTCGGCCAATCCTTTTCACTCTTCAAATTCCTATTGTTCTCTTGTGCGAATCTACTTTTACGTCTCCTTCAGGTACTTTGACCACCTTTCATCATCAAACTAGAATTTAACAATATGCTTTGATCCCGAAAATCACGTAGCCAGTTGGACGTCAATGGCGGGTAAGCTATAAAGAAATATTTTGATCACACTATTCCTTTGAGAGAAGTTCGGGAGCATTGTTTTTGATGTTTAATCAATATCGGGAGATCATTTGCCTGCAGGATGTGAACTTTACTTTTATTTTATTTTTTAGATAAATAATTTTATTGTTGCAGGACCCGACTGCTGCCCTTAAGATTTTATCACTTTTCAGAACAAAAGGTTGACCGAATCGAATCGCCCCAACAACGCCATTCACTTCACTTCTCGATTCTTCACACTTTTACACTCTTCTAATCGATTCAACTCTTACAAGCGTTCCCATTACATAAATAAAAAATTATCCGGCGCATCCACCATTCCCGTAAACATTATTAAATTAACACTAAAAACCGTTCAATTTATTAAATTTCAACAACACCACACCAACTCGGTGCTAACACATGAAAGGTACATAAATTTCTATTTTAGTTGTTAATGAATCTGATTTATTTACTTTGCCTAGTGGAATTAAATAATGAATTAAATAAATTACTACCGATCAAATATTGTTTGCCTAAAATGTGTAATGGTATTTGATTAATTTGAATAATTAAACAAAGTTCTGAATTAATATTATATTTATTTCGTTTAGATCGATAACTTCGGATTTAAATAATTACCCGGCGCATCCACCACTCCGGACACGGCAAACACAAATTGAATTTTGATGTTTCCTTAAAACGGTCTGACGTGCAGAGACACTTTTGACGGTTCTGAAAGTCGCTGTCGGCATTCAAATATTATCACTTAATAATTGTATCAAAACAGTCTTGAGAGCAAATAACCGTTTGCCACAGTCAAAACAGAAACGGCACTATCAACATTTACGCTGAGAAATGTTGTAAATAGCGCAAGGAAACAGTGACTGTGTGTTAATGAACGTTTGCGTTGAAAGCATTCCGTTATAATTAGATTGTTAAGGGCACATATTTACGCACTTTGGGTCGAAACGGGGTTAATTTTCGCGTAGAAAAACTTCCCGTTAAAAATCTTAGATTACTTATTCACGCATTCGGAAGTATTAGAGCGTTAGGGAAAATTGTGCAACGCCGAGTTCATAAATAATATCAGTTTACTGCCAGACCTTTTGTATATTTCCCAGAGGTCGTTCAGAACTACTCTTTGTCGAGACAGAGCTACAGGTAATGTCACTATCCGAAACATCCTGTAATTTTAGTGCGAGTTTGGTATGCGGATCGTTTTTGTTACGTGAACTTTTTATGGGGCAATATTCAACGGCGAGACTCACCATATTTTTGGCAATACGTTTTTATCCATGTACCTTATCATTTCTATGCCACATTCTCATTTTTATCGAGCGGCGAAGTAAAAAAACAAATTTAAAAACTCAAGTGCTGCTGCGTTAAAAATAATACTTTTATTTGCGTCGCGTGATATTAAAATTAAAAAATATGTTTGGATTTATGTGGGCGATTTGGATATCGATCGGGCGACCGTTTGAAGAGGAGAAAACGTGGAGGTTATTGCGATCACCTAAATCTTATTTTTGTCGTTTTAAACGAAACATTCTTTGAATAATTAAGAGATAGAGCCGGAGAGAATTGTCCATGTGATATTAAATGTTTGGCTTATTTTGTTTTACTTTTTTTAAAAAGAGTTTATTACGCGGATAATTAAGATGACCTAATTAGGCGAGTCGCTTCGGGGAATAACACAAATGGAGTTATATAAAATTTTTATTTTTTGCCCATTATACCAAACTTTATTACACTTATCATGGGATTTCAACTAATGGTTTAAATTTAAATTTTAATAAGATAACTTTATTAATACGTCTGCTGTTAAGGACTTAGTCGAATACGTTTACCTACACTATTTACTCTATTAAATTAGAGATAAATATAAACTGGAGCCGTGAAGGTGAAATTAACATAAAAGTTCGTGTTCGAGAATAATGAAAACAGTGAGATATAGTGTTTAGCATGCTGACCCATATATACATATACATTTATATTTTATACATTCACCGTTTTTATAATAATATTTTTACCTATTTTAAGAAATACTTCGTCGTGTAATGTGCCCTCCAATTCAATTACTGTTTAAGAGAGTAAAAAAAGTCTTACAATAGTATATTATGTAATAAGTGCGGAAAAGTGGCAATTTCTAACGAGTGACAAATATTCTCTACGATCTTGTAATGATTGATAAAGTAAAGCAAGTCATTTTTACACCCGCTGAGCAATTATCAATGTAGTCGTCATGTAAACCATAAGAAAAATCTCACCATTGTCTTATAAGTTACGAGTAGGGATAATTCAAGGATGATACTTTATATATTTTATTGTGATGGATGTAGGAGTGACAATATACAGGGTGTTTCTGAAATAAGTGCATAAATTTTAACTGGTAATAGAACTAATCAAAAGGAACAACTTTTCTCTCTGCCATTTTGGCGAAAAACGTTGCGTAATGGCTTAAAAAACAAGGAAAGATTTTCCTAAAACCGTTCATATCTCCAAAACTAAGCTAAAGTAACGCTTAAGGTATAAGATTATATGGCCCTTTAAAAGTATTTGGCCGGAGATAAACGTTCCTTTTGTCGCAATTGCAGTAGGCGGTCAGCCCAACCATAAATCATGCTTCAAGCAATTCTCTGTTGTGAATTCCAGAGGCGGCCTCAAAACAAATGCGTACCGACGAAATTATATTTATTTATTAAATATACAATACTATTACAAATCATCTTTACTGTTTTCAAGACACAAAGTACTAAAGGGAATTTCGTTACAATAACAAAATTTACAATAAACATCAAAAACAAGTTCTTTCACAAATTTTTAATCCCTGCCCTGAACGAAGGAAGAGGGATGCAGCTGCACGAGCCGAGACAACCATCTTAACGCCAATATTGGTTTCCATTATTGGGATAATTTTAGTGCTGCCATATAATCTTATACCTTAAGCGTTACTTTACCTAAAAACGTGAAACAACCAGATTCTTACGAAGTGGATTTTTTGCTATACGGGTAGACTTATTTGAATTTCGATTTCGACGTTAAAACACGTTTTCTGGATGAAAATGGATGTTTTTTTCATATTAGCGCTGATCTCAATTAGCCATTGCAGTATTTAGTGGCGTAGGGCTATTTTAGTGAAAAATCTCTACAATTTTTTTTTGGAATTAAACATCGTTTTTCGGCAAAATGGTAGATAGAAAAGTTGTTCCTTTTGACGAGTTCTATTACCAGTTAAAATTAATGCATCTATTTCAGAAATACCCTGTATGAATGAAACATTTTATGAAACAGATTATGATGAATTGATGAACCTAATAAAGAAAAAGTCTTAACGTTCCTTTGAAAGCAAGATAAAAAAATTGATAAATAATGATTAATTACTAAAGTGGTGCAATGTGTTACAGTTTTTTTTAAATTAATTGACTTAAACAAATAAGATCGTAATGTAATCTCGTTACGGTACCTGCTTCTTTTTTTTTTTTTCTCCAACATTTACAGTTTTCATTTTTATTTATTAAAGTAGTTGTTTTTTTAATGAACATCAAACTCTAAAGTTTCATAGCATAAAATAAAATCCTTCATTTTTCATTTTTGTACACTGCACTTAACCAAGTTATTCTTTATTTCATGCAAAAATATAGAAAACCTGAAAAGAATTTCTGGTGGAATACTTGGCAGTGCTTCATTATAATTATAAATAACTTTCACCACTAACTTTACGGGAACAATAATTGTAAAATAACTGCTGCGCCCGTGTGCGTACACTTCCCACTTGTAAAGTGTAAGTAGTGATTTACACACATTTGGCATAAAAAAGGATTATTTTGTGAGACAATGTTGTTTGAAAAAGAGTAAAATTTTCATATTTTGTTAAGAAGAACTCTGATTATTAACTTTAACCAACCCCTAAATGATTTCAAAATTTATTACTACTCGTACATTGAGGATAATAAAATTTCTGCTTGGAGAAATATCGTCGTGACTCAAAACTAGTTTAGAGAAATAATCAAATAAGTCTAGGATTTCCTGGAGATGAGAATTTTCGTTGTTGCGCGTCGATTTTACTTATTCAAAGAGAAAATCGGAATGATTTAGCCATTTTCGCGTTCGATCCGTCTTTTTGTAATCAAAAATTCTAAACATAATTTTCCGAGTCGTTATTCGGACGACCTGGTGAGCGTGTTTGGATTCACCCGAAAATATTGAATACAGGAATGATGCAGGATAAATAATTAATGCACGATTGCTTAGCCGGGACCAATTCGGTGGCACTGAAACAACAGTTTCACGGGTGTATATCATTTAGAATTGTTGATACAAGGACCGATCCAATCTGTCTGGAATAAATTTTTAATAAATATTCAAAACATCCGTATTTGGCCCGCAAGAACAACACAGCATATCCCGAAACATAAAAAGTTGCAAGTGGTCGATGTAGTCGTTTAGTGTTGGGGCCGCAAACGCCTCGTGTATATATTATCCCCATGCGCTGCCTTGTAATATGTAAATAATACAGTGTATAGAACCCTAACTGAAATGGCGTCTTGTGTCTGGTTGAGTTGGAGCGCCTTCAGCCGAATTATGTCGACGATATTTCATATAGCCGGACCAACTTCTGCTTCGTCGTAACCTTGTTTATTATGTTAACCGACCGCAAACCATGCAATATTGTGTTTTGCCATCGAACTTGTAAATATTATGAGGCATTCCGGAACGGCCAAAGTTTTCGAGCGGCGCATGTTTTCGTTTCGGCTTCAATGCGGATGTTTTAAATGTCTAAGGCACAATAAGGGCGGGAGGGGTGGAACTGATTAATTTTTTTATGACAACATCGGAGGCAGGCAGTGCTGGGCTTATTTAAATCACCCGGTCTGCGACAAAAAGTCACACGAGAGGAACCTAGTTTCGGAACGAATCGCAACTCAACCCCCGATTAACGTAAACGTTGAAATGATGCAGTCGTGACAGCACTATGGCCGATAAATTTTTGTAGTAAAAGAAAAATTGTACGGAAGGAGTAACGCGAGCTTTATTATTGTGAAATATGTTCCCGTAATAAAATATTCTTTGTGCCCGAGATAGCGTTAATAAAGCAAAGATACATCAGTTCTTTACATAAATCACTTACGTCGCCTTATCACTTTTGTTAGCACCCCCTTGAAGCTTGTGTTTTAATCGCGGTACTTAAACGAAACTTAATAATTCTTTCGTGGGAGGGCATAAAGTAACACTAATATATGTATGAGGTAACATCTAAAACTTTCCGATTAAAGGAAATATATAAAAACCTGTTTACTCTTTCTATTTCAACACATTGAATGTGCTTTGTAGATCAGATTTCAATTTAGAAAACAGGTTGTAATCTCTTGGGGCCAAATCACTGCTGTAAAGTGGCTGTTCAGTTCCTTGAAGCAATATTATTAATAGTTCTATCTTGTCTACACGTCAAGATTGTTTTATTTATCTGATCTGATCTTACTTAAATTATTTTATCCCGGCGCATCCACCATATTTGGAATTCTAAATCGACAAATTAAAAAATACAAAATTTATCAAATTAATGCAGTTCCATAATTTTGTTTAGTTTGCAAAACAAAGAAATCTTACTATTTTCTGGGCAAAAAAAAAAATTCCTGCGCATCCACCACTTTTACAGGGAGTTACTTGTCTTTTTTTTTTATTAGAAGAGAGCATTTTGGAAATTTCTGCATTATATCCACTACATACAATCAAATCTGTAAATTACAATCTAAAAGAATAAAACGAAACGGCTACTTAAGACTTCGTTCAAAAATTTCTTTGATCAATTCACCATTTTGGTACTAATAATAATAATTTGTCAAATTTTAATGTAAAATCTATAACATGTAGTTCTTACTTTCTGAGGAAAGGAACGGATTGGCGGCAAATATTTTTAAAATTTTTTCGGCGCATCCACCATTTTTGCAATTTATATTTTGATAATTTTTTGTTTTATTATTAGAGAGAGAGAGAGAAAGAGACAGATTGACGATCTTTTTTATTAATAATAACAATATTTTTTTCACAGGTTGACTAGTTGGGGAAGTTAAAAAAAAATCACGGCGCATCCACGATTTTGTCAATAGAAATATTATTATTATTATTGGATAAATTAAATAATAAAACTTGTGACAGTTATCAAATTATTTCCTTTTGTGTCTGCATCTTTTGAGGAGTAGTTTCGGGACAAATTTAGGCATCGACACAAGTGGTTGAATTTTGTGAACCCTTTAAATCACAAAGTCTTCTGCCTGCGAGGAGGGTAATGTTATCTCAAGCAGAAATTTTATTACATCCAATTTTATAATAAATGTTGAACGGACTTTCAATTTAAAGAGGCTTATCTCTCGTTGCCGAATTGTGTTTCTCAGGTAAAAATAAAGTCAAATTTGAATGTGAGACTGCACTTTATGGTCTCGATTTATGATGATGAGCTTACCCCGAGTGGAGTTTCCTTCGCAACGTGATTAAAATAGATAATTAAAAAAACATCAGAAAAGCTCAATTTGCGGCATAACGAAATATCGAAACAACGGGGACAGTGTGTCGGGGAAGTTTTTAATAATATTAGGGATGATTTGTTATTGTTGGTGTCGAAGGGAAGAGAATAATGGGTGTATAATGTTGTGGCTTAACTGCAATTAGGGAGAGAGCTTCTCATATATTGCGATTAGCCTGATTTACCTCCTCCCCGTTCGGTTATCCCCTCCTGTCTCGATTTTCGTGTTGGAAAAATCTGGGGTGGCCACTCCGGGGTCCACAATGCTCGAGTAGCGTCTGGCGAACTTGAGACGCAACGTATGAACATTAATTAAAATTAATGTCAGAAGTTTACGTAGCAAACGAGCCATGTATCATATGTTTATATCTGTTGTTGGAAGAGAACTAAGAGATAGCTATAAATAGAAACCGATGTTGGTAGGGAGCAAATCCGTTTAACGATGTAATTAATAACGGTCCAAAACGTGAGTTTGTTTCCTATTTCGATAAGGTTAAATAAACAATAGTCGTACAAAAGGAAACTTTAATCTGTCGTTTGCGATCTCCGGCGCCTCGCTCTTAACCGGATATCCTGTAATCAATATGGCGTTCTGTTCTAGTCGATACACACTCGCAGCTATACACATAAAACCGGGGGAGAAACACGCCATTACAGCTAATAAGTTTAGTTAGAAAGCTTTTAATTATCAGTTTATTTACCCTGAAAATTGACTGTTAGACACTATTTGCGCTCTCAAGATATTCAGATACGAGGAACGAGTCCATTAATAATAATGGAGGAGGCGAACAGGTTCGCGGCCGGGCCGAACGATTTTTACCGCAGAATGGATTTTCGCCATCGATGAATTAAACTTTCACGTTACTTCTTGCGCGTTGTTTATCAGAAACTGGCGAGTGTTGATTCTGCCGCCGGCTAATTCACTAACTTTTATGACATTCGATCTATCACCGGGTGCGGTTTACGTCGATACATCCACCAAATAAAAATCATTTCGATGGTTTAGCTCCAGAAATTCAGGTTTATGTTTATCATCGGCGAGACCCGATCATTCCCAAAGTTACGTCTTCGCTCTATGGCCACTTAAACGAAGTTATGCTCGAATTCTACTTACTGTTGCGTTTCGACGCGATAAACTCGAATTTGTAATTACTAATAAAGTTCGGATTTTATGCCGACTTCATCTTTGTTTCTGCAGACGTATAAACAACATTTACAGTTGTTTTTGCATCTCGCACATTTTCTAGTCGGCACGTTCGGAATGTGAACACACAAAGTTATGGCCGGAAAAAAAAAACTACATAAAACCAAATAAATTGAGTAATCATTTGAAATGTAGCCTTCTCGTTAACATTTAACGATAAGATTTTTATTCCAAATAGGACGGATATTTCTGAGATTTTTACAAAAAAAAATGTAGATAGTCCTTTTTGTGATAAATCCACTGGAAAACCACGAATGGCAATCTCGAATATTAAGTAATTTTCAATTGCAAAAATGGTGGATGCGCCGGAAATTAGACAAAATGTATCAACGACGTTTTATAAGTTTTACATTACAATTTGACAAATCACTACTGACACCAAAGCTGGATATATCTTTTTTTTTTGAGTAATCAGTCTATATGACAGGTTTCTTTGTTGTTTTACTTTTTTTGAATTGTATCGTATAGATTCTGTTATGATGAATCCGATGAAGAAAATTCCAAACTGCTACAATGTAATAAAACTACAATTTTATAAATTATTAATAGTAAAAATGGTGGATGCGCCGGGTCAAAAAAATGAGTAAATGTCCTTCTTGTTTCGCAAGCGACACAAAATGTAAGAATTATATTTTACAAATTTAGATTAAGGTCTTTAAGATCGAAAATTGGCCAATTCTAAATTGCAAAAATGGAGAATGCGCCAAAACAATTTTTAGAAGAAACTACTCGATATCGAAAACGAGAGTTTTATACATAGATTTTGTTATATTTATTTTGGATAAACTTTGCACGATGTCTCGTCATTAAGTGTTGCTAACTCACTGTTTCCTCTTCTTGGATGACGTTTAAAAATAAAAAGCTTCTTCAAAAATTCCCTAAAATAAATTTCACCTGTCAGTGACAAAGGGTTTTGTCGTATTTCAGGATTTTTTTAAAATTTGAGTTTCAACGGGAGTCCTTTATAAATTTTGAATGAAGATATTTGAGTCCAAGTTGTCCTGCAGGATCAACAACTAAATCGTCATCAATCAATAGAACTTTTTCGTAAACATCTGCGTTTTTTAAATTTTGTCCGTTTTTCAATTCACTTCAAGACATGCTTAAATTAGTTCTTTACATTACATATGCGGGAGGCTACATTTTACAGCGCGAGGTTTTCAAATTGAAACACGACCGCGCAGCGGGAGTGTTTTAACCAAAACCGAGCGATGTAAAATGCCTACCACATTAGTAAATTAGTATTAATCTTTTTGACCGATGACATGACCCATTAAGTACTTGTTTTCTCAAATTTGAAATTTGTTATAACCAATAATTTTGCAAAACGTGTCAAAGACTGACATTTAATTAATGAATTGGCAGAAAGTAATCTATTATACCGATAACTGACACGCTTACGATTTACACCCCAAGATGGCGCCATCAGACTTTGAAAGCAAGGTTGGTAGAACTGACTAATTTGTATAATAGGTTGCCTCGTTGCCATTTAAAGCAATAGTCTGAATTTTTTCCCCCCGCAAAAGTTACTCGTGACGTCACAGTGTACTAAACTTTTACAACAGAGGCTGTCGATCATGCATTAGGTGTTCCATCGCTAGAATAAAGCCCAAAAAGCCACCCAATAAACTCCACGGAGCTTATAAACCTTGGGTTCTATTCGAACACCCAAAATTTCTGGGTTGATTTTACGTCACGAGTTACTTTCCCCCCCGCCCCGCAATTTTCAACGAGGCAACCTATTATACAAATTAGTCAGTTCTACCAACCTTGTTTGAAAGCAAATAATTAATTTCTGTTCATTTTTGAAAACTGATCGGATTAATGGTAGCGGTATCTTGTCTTGTTATTTTACACACTCCGTGCGGTAAAATGACAGATAGTTTGGTTAGTGTGTAAAAATCAAGATACCCTAGCTGTTCAAAATGTGTAAACATGTCATTTAGAGTTGAGGAGGCCAAAAAATGTTGAAGCTGGATGCAATTTTCAAACAGTGAAACCCGAAATTACTTGCCTAGTTTTACCAAACAAACGAGCTTATTAGATTCTGAGCACATTTTGGAATATCCAGTTCCAGTGCACATTTCAATGAACCTCTGTGCTCACGTAGATGCATGTTTTGTTCATATTGTGCAATCCGCCCTTTGGTAATTACACGTACCGTAACGTACGACCTGCAAACTTCTTCACTTCTTGTCACGGACGGTTTAAATTTGAAGTTGAGTCGTAAACGCTGTTTATTATTTTTGTCTTGAAGGAGCCATTACGACCCTGGCGGGCCATTAATTTACCGTCCGACTACGATAGCGCCAATTCTGTCGGTGAGGGGTGGAAAACCGTGAAGATTTTTCATAACGCTTCTGTACTTATAACGTATTCGGTCATAAAAGGGATTTGTTGGATGCACTTTACGGCACGATCTCAATAAAAACATAATAAAGGTCATCGCGCTGCGCGATATAAACTCACTTGACTGATAAAAGATAGAGCGAGTTAAATTAACCACTCCGGTAGAATGTACAAGAGGGAAGCTCAATATTGTATCGGTGTGCCAGTGTGGGAATTACCCGATTTACACCGACCATAAAATTGCCGACAACACTACATTATTAAAAATTTCATTATTTTTCCGATACGTTTTAAGCCGGACCCAAGATGAACAAATTCTGGGAAAATGCGTAATTACCAGGCCTTTCCTTTAGCGGAGCTAGTTTTCTTCCATTCTCGGGTTTACGACTGGGCTGTTTCGTGTCGGCATCGTTTACTTAAAGTTTTCATTTTCGTATGAACTAGATCTGGCCGGGCAACATAAAAATCTATAGGAGAATTTTCAACGGCGAGTTGCAATTAAAAGTTTCAAAAGTTAAATTAGCTAAATGTAGCATTTTTCGTTGAAAAGAATTTAGAAGAGTGCACATTTTTAATTGCATCTTTTACTAAATTAATTTTAACTTTAATGGAATTTCAGTTCACTCCAGAATACGAACTTCGAATTATTATAAGTTTATCTCAAAAATATTACACAGTCGGTGGAGTCTTTTCAACACTACCACTTGTAATTATAAACCGCTTTTACAACATTAATGAGGGGCTCGCACCACACCCGGCTCATTGCCATGCCATGGTAACTATCGACGACACAGATCTGATATTTTCGCTGTTAATTTAAAAATGTATTTGGTCTCGGGCTGAATTTTAAAATTCCGACAAGAAGATGGAATAATCCTGGTACGGTGAATTTAATTAATTTTAAATATTAAATATCTTTCCGCTTCTCCACTGCCTAAACTGATTTTAATATTTTGTTCCTACAACTGCGCCAACAAAAGGTAAATATTTAAAAGAATGCAAAGCTCATAAAGCTTCACCAGTTAAACAAATAAAAAAGAAAAGACAGGGATAACATCGTGTTCAAAAGCTTTCCAAACCTATCTAATTATAGGGTAACCTGCATGCTCAAAGCCTGAGCAGTATTTACATGTCATTACATGGATTATCTGGAAAGCTGCGAGATTCAGTGGTAGGATATTTTTTCAGATTTTAATAAAATATTTTTTCCGGACGCGAATAAACTTCCTCTACCTTTACATCAGAACTTGGTAAAATCGGAAAAAACTTTCTTATAAAAGTGGGTAGTGCAGGAATTAATCTTTCTGCGCGGGACCCGCGTTCATTGTTAAATGGTATCATAAATCTAAACCAAGAACAAATATCCAGACCCGCCGCGTTCACATTTTAAATATCAAAAGTAATCACTTGTTGGACTCGAAAACGTCAAACACAACAAACAACTCTCGACGTCGTTTTTTCAAATTCAATAAAATCCGACGCTTTATGGGCCCACATCACGTGAATTTATTTCGAATTGGGGAACAAAAAAAAATTTATGAAAAGGAGACACGAGGGTAACGTTAGGACGGGGGTAAAAATCTCGATTGATTCTGAAGTTTCACGTCAATTTAACGCGCCACTCCTATGGCAGAGCTAGTCAGTTTTGCACAAACATTGCAAAAAGTTTGGAGCTCGCGGGGGGCTCCGATCATCTTGGATTTTGCATGGAGTGCGCCTGACAGCAACTGCTGAACCCAGATAGGTCGTCCCGTCTTTCTTCGACTCGTCCCAGTCGACGGACCCTCTTTCTCTCCTTAAACTCCTCCAGACACATATGCCTATCCAGACAAGCGTCGCCTTAACTTTGTGCAAAGTTTTTACAACAGGAGACCGCCGGGAATTGATGATCCTAATGGGGTCTACACAATTAAGTTATTACAATGGCAAAAAATTTGTCAGCCGGTGCTTGTCGCCAACTTTTCCACACCAAATATAAAATTTTATTCGTGCCTCGGCCGAACAATTGCTGAAATATTTATGGGAAAAGACTCACCGTAAACGTCTAGACATCCTTGTTGAATTTTCATGACGCTGGTGTTGATCTGACACATGTAACATCCACGGTCGGACTCCTTCAGCTGGCGTATTCTTAGCTGCCACGTTCGAAGATTGTCGTGTGTTACGCTTATTCTTGAGTTGTGCGTCACCACTTTCGTGTGAAGACTCAGGATGGTCTGGTCCTCGGCCCTCACCCACGCCACCTACAAACGCGACAATTTTTTTATTGACTGAAACGACATAATGCAAAAGCAAATAAAGCGTAATTAGCTGATTAATAAAGCGATCGCACGATTTTTATTGCCCCCAACGTAAATACCACCTTTGATCAATCATTTAGAGGCATGCATAATTGATTACCCTCTGCACGCTACATAATAACACACTCACACCATATTGCGAATAAGGGGTGAGTGGTGGCAAGACTGGTGGAATTGTCAAATTTATTATTCAACTAGTCATGACATGTGTGGTGCTCAAGGTGGGTACACAAACTAGACGTCGTTGGGACATTCGAAGCAGCATTTAGGGAATACATTAGTTCATTACGACAACAAATATACTTAGACGCTCATTATCTGCATCTTGTACATTCATGTAAATTTGTCTGTGGTGGGTGAAACGGCAACCACGCGTACACGTTGTACATCACAATAAATTTGACTAGTTTGTGCCCCGTTCAATATTAAATCAGCGTAAATTACGAGCACGGCGTTATCCTTTAAAATATGTTTCGTACACGATTCCACACTCTTCGCCAAATTTATAATCCAGGAAAAAGTTTTAT
The DNA here is from genome assembly GCF_963966145.1 of Tenebrio molitor. NCBI lineage: Eukaryota > Metazoa > Arthropoda > Insecta > Coleoptera > Tenebrionidae > Tenebrio > Tenebrio molitor. The sequence goes on along the minus strand of NC_091052.1, from coordinate 11,542,221 downwards.
GAAACGCCAAATCCTGGCCGAAGCTGCACGTCTCTGTTTTCATTTGGTGCAGCAGGATGGGCCTTGTACGCACGCGATATGTAATACGCTTTTATCGTTTCTTGCATTAGTTTTACGACGGAATCGAGTATTCCCGTCTTCAGTTTAATTAGTCCCGGCTGAAATTTAATTAGATCGCCTTTCGAACGAACGAAATTTATGATACGGGAAAACAGGGAGGAAAGCTTAGGTGGAAAGCTCGTCCGACTTTCGGCCGGCGAGCACATCAAAGTCGCGGGGAAAACATTTTTTTGACGCGTCCGATTTTTCATTTGCTTCTTATTTCCTGAATCCGGAGATACTAACACGTCAGCAGACAAATCATTTCCTGCTGCTAACTGGAAAGTTGGATTGGTGCGGAGGACCTCTCGCATCTTGTGCCAGAACAAACGGGAAAATAATTCACGGAGGCGGCTAAGACGGCGGGATTTCGCCGGAAACGAAACGTAATTAATTAGATATTAGGCACGAATTAGTGCTCTGTTATTTGTGCGACTTTAAATATGCAAATTGCGCTTGTAAGGGAAACTATTTGTAGTCGGTCGAGTTTGCATATTTATATGGGGGCTGTAATTGTGGCGGGATTGTATTAAACTCTTCGGATTAAAAGATCAAATCCTGACCGAGGGAGCCGTTGTTCGGATGGCATAATTGGCCGTATTTACCACAGCGGCTGCTTAACGCTCATCAAAATCGAAATGTTCAACAATAACGCTCTTGTAAAAGGTTGCAAAGCTTCCACTCTTTGTTGGATTTATTCGATCTGACTGGAAATTTTTCGAATGACTTCTAATGGGCGTCGCCTAATTGCCGACCTCATCACAAAAGAAACATTTTTCTTATTACGTTCTTCTCCCCACATTATTAAACCAAACATTTCACTTTGCATCAGTCTCTCTGAACATCTAAAAGTCTAGCATTGTTGTGGTAATAGCTCTTTTCACCGCACGTTTTAGGTCAGGGCGTTAATCTTTTAGGCGCTGCTGTGACCGTCTGTCTTATATTCACCCGTTCCTTATAAATAATGCATTCTGTTTTATGGCGGCGGAATTTCATCGATGAGCTGCTCTGATTCGCCGCACAAAATAAAAAAGCTAACAGGTGACCCCACCTCGACGAATCTCATTAGCCCTGACCGGCCGAACACTAGTCGTAGCTGGATGCGTGCGATTATTAAACTGACAGTTGTCGTTGCAGTACGAGATTCTTTTCTGCATCATAAATCCGATCCGGAACGACGTTATTTTATGGTTTTCATGGCACATTAACCACGTGAGCCCTTTATGACAACAAATAACTCGAAAGGAAAAAATCTACAGTTTCTGCAACATATTACGCGGCGCACTCTCCCTGCAATATTGATTTGACAAACTTGACGTAAAAGAAAAAATGACGAGGAACAAAGCAAAAATAACAATGGAATCTGGCACAACAACGTAATTCAAGTCGTTTCGAAGTTATGCATTTTTGGGAAAGCTTGTTTGGAAGCTTTCGTCCATTTAAATGTTTTTAAAGCTTCCAAAACGTGTACTTTCACACAGCTTTGCACTCGAAGGATAAAATATTTTCTGGTGGTGTTTTGCGACTGAAACCTGATGAGGTATTAAGGTAATTACAAATTTATTGGTTCAAGTTCAAAATACCCACCTGTTTATTAGCAAATTGAAATTCAGCTCTCCGCATTAGGTACAAAGCAGGTGTTTAAATATGTAGAGCCAGCGTTAAATGGTTGTTCGGGGGAAGAATCTTTTTGCGTTGAATACTTGATAATATAGGGGATAAAATCGGAAATTGGTCTAACTCTCGTTTGTCTTGCATTCATTTTCCCACGCGATCTTCCCACACGAGTTTAAATTTAAATTTTTCGCAGTGTGCTAAAATTGGAAAATCTATACTCCATCAAATTTGAATAGTGGGTAAGAGAGAGTGGTTTATGAAACAGTTTCTGGTGCACAATTTGAACATGGCAGATTAGAAAAATTTACAACTCTGGTCGGATTTTTAGTGCAGAGATAAGCGCCTAATAAGTATTAAGTATGGAGTAATATTACATCTGGATTCCATAGGGTGCGGGAATCAGCAGAACACGGGAAGCAATAACAGGTTCTGCCATCAATTTGTATTAAGAACACGTAGAGCGTGAGAGAGATTGGACAGTGAGTGAGAGATCGATTGTAGAAATACCAAAGGGGTTGTGAACAGGACACAGGTTGACGCAGTGTTGTACCATCCCGATGTTTCGCCTCTATAACTGTCTTATATCTGTCGAGCCGCAGGACACTAATTCAAATAATAAATCTGGGCTTGTCACAAGTGTCCACTCCCGTTTTCGACTGTCTCTATATGTCATAGCATCAGGAGTTTCCCACGACGCGATTCCCTTTTGTATTTATGATCCACTCGGACAGACCAATATTTACTCTAAACCAACATCCATAAAACGGTGATGGCAGTGAAGGGAGGAAAAAGCGACGATTGTAAAAAAACAATAACAAATTTCATCACCGGATTTCGAAGAGGGGAGTCCGTTTTGCAGTGTCCGTAAATTAATCCGTGGCTTCTTATGTGGATTACGTGAAAAGAAAGCGCAAGTGAGTGCTTGACGAGATTCCCATTCCTGCGAGGTAAGTAAATTAGCCCCCATTCGAAACGTTCAAACCGGCACCGTTCAAGCGGAAATATAAACTTCATGTAGGAGCCCCTCACAAGACACCGTTACAATTTAAGGGTCTTAATTGAATTTCGCAAAATGCTTCAACACCGTTCCTGCAAGGATTTAAAACGATCGAAATAGGATTTCGAGGATAATCGCCAACGAACAGGAAAGGTAGAAATTCTGGTTGTTGAACCGCGAATATCCCAGAGTATTCCCCTATTGACATTGCTGTCTACTATTCTGAGGGATTTCGTAAATCCATAAGAAAAACTGACAATCTCGCGTTCGAAAATTACAAATGAAAGTATAATGGCGGTGATATTTTTAGAAGTCGACGCGTCAGCTGTAATTGGTTTAGATTTATGGAAACTGAAAATGCCTTCCAGAAACTATTTCGCTATACTCCGACAGCTCGGAATACAAAGAACCTGATTATAACAATCCTTTCAGATCTTCAATATTAAATGCTGCATGAACAGCCCCTCCTTTAACTGATTAGCAATTTAAATTATAAACGTCGAGCTGCACCAACTTTCCATATAGTAACGAAGCTCCTAGCTCCACTGTTGATTAACAGGGCAGCAATTATCGAGGAAAAACTTAAATTCATTACCTACTTTAAACTCAGATCTTGCTCTTTTCGCGAATATTCAAACATCTGCGCTCGGATTGCCCTTAACTCAATAAATCTTTTCGATATTTTTTACGCGGAATCGTTTCACCATTGTGATGATAGAGCTTTCTCGAGTGAAAAAATAATGTAGAGTTGGTAAATGTTAATAAAAGGCACTTGTTAGTTACATTATCCACGCACTCAGAGATTCCAATAAATACGAGGGTCACGTGAAAGTTCGCGACTAGTCAGAGCTGTGTTTAAAATTTTTACCGCATTTTAACGCCACATCACTCATATGAACAGTTGCGATGTATCAAGTGGATCTCGAAAGTAGTGTTTGTTGTGTACTGCTTTAGGTAACACATTTTTCAAATGACCCTCGTACATAGCTGTTTGTAATAAGTAGCCGATTTATAATAGTGTAAATATTTTTTGTGCAACCGTACGCGAAACGAGCATTTCGCGTACCTAAAACACGCCGCGAAAGACAATTTCGCGGCCGTTTAAGTAAACATCATTTAATATTTGATACAAACGAGAGTTTTCATGTACAACTGGCGTTTAGATTTTTCGGGTATAAAATTAGAAACCCCTAGAATTTATAATACGTACTTTTAACTCTGGTTTTATCATATTTACATTAATATGTGCGCGGTTGATATTTTGGGTATATCTAGAATTAAAAAAAAATCTCTACAAACAACAGTCGCAGCAGCAACAATCACAGCAAATCTGAAATTCAACGCGAAGTTTGAAGTCAAATTTTGCTTTCTTTACGAATATTCAATGCGATATTTCATCATCTGGTAGCTAATTTTTCAGATGACCCTCGTACACAGCTATTGGTAATGGGTGAGTGGGTTAAAATAATGAGTACTATTTATGGTTATAATGGGTCTGTCAAAATAGAAACAGAAAATTATTTCTGGCCTTTCAAGAATAATTGTTTGATTTAATAATAGATGACCATATAGATAGAGAGAAATGTACATAGTAGATTTTTAAAGAGTTTTGCAGTGAAAAGTGAGAGATTATAGGTTTCAATTAAGGCAAATTTTTCATTTCCTTTATTGGTTCATTAAATACAATTTCATTACAGTAACTTCATTATTTTATTTTATACATGCATTTTTCTTAAGTTTAGACATGCATATTTATTAAATACGAAAAAAGAAACAATCAAATCAAGACAATAACATATTCTTTTTTTTTTGGCGCATCTATCATTATTGCCTCGTGAATACTACTTTATGATGATAAATTAGACCAGATTGTCATCTGAGAGTAGAATTTTTCAAAAATCTTTACAAAACAACGGCAGCAGCAACAACTATCAAAGAAAAAAAAATCATTACGAGCCATAAACTTTTGCTCTTTTCAGGAATATTCAAACAACTTGGCTGGAATTGCCTTATCGCAATCAATCTTCCCGATATTTTTTTCCAACGAAACGATTCCTCAATCTCACCACTTTGTGATGATGGAGCTTGCTTGAGTGGAAAAATAATGGCGAGTTTCAAGTTGGTAAATGTTAATAAAAGGCGGACCTCCTGCAAAACTACTGCGCCTATCAAAGAACAAAGACGAAGTTAATGGAGCGGAAAAAATACAGTTTAGAATTTCGTTAATGATAAATCAGCAAGATATACCATTACGAGAAAATAATATAAAAGAACACTTACGGCACGGCGACGCATTGTAAGACATAATAATAAAACAAAGAAAAATAGGAGCGAAACTGTCGCTGCATTGATTCGAACGGCATGATGAATATTGCTTTTTACCCCATTCGAGATAACTAGAGAGTTCTAAATCAACCTGAACAATCAAGGAGGAACAATAACATCTCGCAACATCAATAACGCGCTCCAGATACAACGGATACGTCCAAAGAAAATTACCATCGGAGCATCACCGACGACTATCAATTTCACGCGAAAAATTAACTCCGCCAGAGAGTCCTTCTTTATCATCGACGGGCAAAAAGCGAAAGCTCGTCCCGAAACTCGGGTTCTGTTAGTTTTGGCAATTTGACGTTCCGAATAGTCGCAAATTAACAGATGGTTTTATCATCCGAATTAGACTCATTTAACAAATTTCCAGACCGCTTAACCCAACCCTACACTCCCCAAAATATAAATTTCCAAAGCAGCCTGAATTATTATGATACGCCGGTTATTCCAGAATACCATTGAATAATGTGGATAATTTGCAAACATAGCGAGTCCAATTCAAGTCGTGATTATTATATTCAATTGTACGTTTAATCATGGCAAACGTCAGCGGTTTGCAACGCTGTAATTGTTTATTATAATTTAAACTGTCATTTATCGCGATAAATTGATAGCCGCCGATTTAGTGAATATATTTATTTTAAAATGTGCCAGTCACGAGGTGCCATGATTTATGGGATAAACAAATACAATTTGGGAAAAATTGAAAATCCGGTGTTGGTGCAGATGCGTCTGCACCAGAACCGATGCAGATAGCTTCGTGTTGTTCACTTCGGCTTTGTCTAAGAGTCATGAAGAGAACATCACGTCCCATCTCCGACAAAACACGAGATTACTTATCGGTTGCCGTTGTGAGGTCTCCACAAAAGCACGTCGTGCAGATTTCCATACTGTAAATAAACTTCGACAATACCGCGTAATGAAAATGTGCACGTTGCCGATACAAAATCTGGAAGTTATTCGGACCGCATTGTCGCAGTTCTTGGACCGGATCGCCTCCACGGTCGACTTCTTGCCAAATGTCACAGCTTCGGATCGCCTTATCGATAAGGTCATTACTGAAAAGGCGCATCTTTGCCGCCTTGGCACCCAAGGTTTTTCTTTACGTTCCCTAAACGTGTATAACATATTCCCCTGGGTGCCGTTCTAGGAAATGACGTGCACACGGAAGTGAACGAGCGACTCAAGTGAAATGGCTGATGTGAAATGTGTCAAGAATAAAAATTATCATAACGTTTATTCAACGTGAAAGCCGACGAAATTCATCCGGTGTGGACAAATAGTCCGACGGATTTTACGAAATAATTGACAAAATAGATTGAAACTTAATCGAGTTATCTATATTTAGGGAGTTGCAATGGTAAATACTGGTCTTGCGTAAATGTAAACATAGGAGGAAATTAGATTAATGATGGTCCGGTTTGCATTCCTGCTACGGTTAAAATTCTCCATTTCACCGGATGGTTTATACAAATCGATTGTTTTTGTTATGGTTGAGGTGAAACAAGTCGTGTCGAATTTTCCACTGTGACGAATGAATTAAACGAGTTCGGTATTAAAGAAACGGCTGTCATTTATTTGTCCACTTGGGGGAGTATTTGCTGTAGAAGTTTAATGTACAAGTGGCAATTTCGTTTCTTTGAGAATTATTTCTTCGCATGTTTATCCAACATGTGTGACCGCTAACGCAAATTAGTCTCGGAAAAAATTACTCAACTGACCCGCAAGTTGACACGAGACATTAATGTTATGTCATTTATAAAAATCTAGTTACCCGATTTTTAAGCACGAGGCCATTTTTAACGTAATTTAAAATTGGATATTAAGTACTAGTTTTATTATCTAGATATTGGCAAATTCCGTTTACAAAAATTGTTGTACGTAATGCTAATGACTAATGAATGAACTTAAAATAATGAGAAATAAACTAGGCAAAAATGAATAGGGAATTCCACAATTTTTCTTGGAAAGCAAAATAATTGCCCACATATTCCTAAACACTAGATAATTATAAAATGTTACAGGTATTTGAAACATTACATTTGGTAAAAATCCTCTCCTTATTGATACATTTCATTACAAATTTTAAACTGTAGTTTATAAAAAATTCAAAAAAGAAAAAATTCCCTATTTATTTTTGCATAATTTATTATTCCCGTAATACATTTGTATAAATAGAAACAGAAAATTATTCCCCGTCAGCTTAAAAATGCATCGAGGACATTACATTAATTCAATCAAGATTAGTATCGGATGTTCATTTATTCATAAAATTCCCGTCAAAGTTGTGTTGAAGAGTCGATTGTGAACGCATCATAAATTACAAACTCTGAACAGCGGTTCAAATCTAACCTCACTTTGGTTGAATTTCTTATTTTATTACTTAATTCGTTGCAGTTTTATTAGTGATAGAAATTTTCGTTATATTAGATCCGTTCTTTTCCTACATAGTAAAGCAGTTCTTCTTGTCACGTTTCAACATATTTAACCAAGAAGAAAAAAAAATAGAAAACAGAACTGAACTGAAAGAAAAGATTCACGAAAAGAAAAACATTTTGCAACAGAATCATGAAGGTCTGGCAAATGGCAAAGAAGAAGAAGCAAGTACGATTTGCTGCCACATCCACATTCTTCGTTTGAGTTAACTCGGTCTGACTTTTCCCAAATCCCAAACAAATTCTGAGTGGCAAGCTCTTTTTCAGCAATCATACTTCTTAGATGAGATGAAGACTTTGGAAAACTGCTAGATAAAATGTGTTTTGGAAGTTAAAAAAAAACAGTTTCTCGTTATCAGGTGACAAACATTTCTAGTGACCCTGGTACATGGCTGTTTGTAATAAGTGGCCGACACAAAATAATGAGAAATATTATTGATATAAAAATAGAAATAGGAAATTATTCCTGCCCAGTCAAGGATAATTGATTAATTTTATCAATAATACATATATTTATTATATGTAGTATACTCGTAATGATAGAAAATTAGAGTAAAAATGTACGTAAAAGAAACACCATTGGAATCTTTCCAGTTAAAATTTCTATATATCTCTAAAGTTTCAGTTAAAGTAGATGCGTTTAATTTCTCGCATGATTCATTTTAATTTCAAATTTCCAGGTAAAACCTTCCCCAAATGGTGAATGATCGCAATTTGTAATTTTTAGTATCCTGAACTTTTACTAAGGTAGCAGAGCCCAAATCTTCAATATCTCTCATTGCAAATTGGTGATTTCATCGCATCGACAAGCGCTAGTCGCACATAACCCACAATAATAATGTATAATCCTTCCTCTAGGGAACTCAGAAATTTTACCTTTGTGGCCAGATACTTTTCATCAGGAGCATTATGTAGTCATACACTTTTCGGGATTAGATCCTAATGGAGTTTGTCGGGATCTGCGGCAATTCTAGTGGCATGCAATGGATTTCGTTTTCAATGGCATCAGACATACTTTAGTTATTCGCTAAATATAACAAAAATTATCAAAACGCTATTTTTGATTTTGACACCTGAGTCATCTGACATCCATGGACACGCCCACACGGGGCGACTCGTGTTACATCACAGTGGAACCGGAGCCATTCCACGATAAATGAAACCGTTTCAGCAAAAAATGAATTTAGCTATTTTTGAAAATCGATTTGTTAATAATGTCACTTTGGATTTAAAATGTCCAAAATCACATTTGAATCTGAACGTTTAAATATTTTTTTTGATTTAAATGAAAAAACACTTTCGTAATGAGAGCGCTTGCAAAAAGCTTCTAATTCGCATCAAAATCTACTAGCTGGTAGCTACTGTTTTCGGATATTTTGATATGTAACAAAAATGTTTTTGTGTCATACAATTAAGGCGTAATTGTTCAGTGTGTCTTTGTTACAAAGGTATGTATGCATATTTATTTACACAAGTTTACAAAAAGTATGTTTTTCGTGTCCCGTCCGTCATGCAAAACTCAAAATAATTGAAAATAAACCATAATGTTCTTGAATCGGTTATTGTTACTTTTATGTATTAAAGTAGGACTGATATATGAAGAGGAACTATTTAAAAAAATATATATAGTGCCATTTGCGAACATTAGAGCACCATTTTTCCTGTCCCGTCCGTCATAAAATAAATAATAATGTGAAACATGTGATATAAAAATTACTCCTATAATAGTTTTTAGTTATTTACATTAACTTAACTAACAATTGGTTTATGCATATTTTTTGTACATATAGACAAAAATGGATGAAAAGAGGAAAGAAAGATTCAAAAAACAAAATAAAAAGGCTTCGCGGCGATACTGACACAAGATTACATCAAGTAATGAGGGAGAAGGGTTTCTATAACATGACGCTCAAAGAAAGAGAGTAGAAAGAGCAGGAGAAAGAGTTTAATTGAAGAGTAATGCTGTTTTATCGAACAAGAAAAGAATATCTGAAAGGGCTCGTAAAAGAAGATTCAGGAAAAAGTTGAAGAAAGCAGGAGGAAAAGTTGAAATTATCTGGTTCTCAGTTGTGTGCGTGCAAATGTCCTCAAACATTGAGTAAAGCCTTCAAAAAAGTTAAAAACCCTTTACGGACAAGTACTCATAAACAGAAAGTTTTCTTATTACGATTTTTGAATTTTGAACTTTGTTTATAAAATGAAGTACGAATTATTGTTATTTTTGTTCGTTTTGTAGTTAAAAGTACTTGTTTATTGTAATGGTTGGTAAAATAAAGTATATTAAAATTGAAAGTAATTATTGTCCCGTCCGTCATGTCCCGTCCATCATGATTTAAAAAAAATCAATAATCACTTATTCATTCACCATTTCTTAAACGTGACTGTTACATTTCATTGATTTAAAAATTACAACATCAGTGTAATATCAATTCTACTTGGTTTATTAATAATTTCGCATATTTTGTAGATAATACACTTAGAATTTATTTTAACATTATGTTCATGTCCCGTCCGTCATTCAACTTTGCAATTAAAAAAAAAACAAGTAAACAATAAAGGCGGTAAAACTTAGCAATAAAATGAATCATTGGATCACATTGAACAGTATTGTCAAATCTTGTTTCAATATAAGTACTAATTGATTAAAAAAAAAAGAATTTTTGAATAAATGTTTCCGATTTGTCCCGTCCGTCATAATGGAATGGCTGACCGGTTAAATATTGGGTAATAATTTCGTTACTTCGCTTTTTTAGAGGATTTTTTAATAGAGATAATTTTATTATTAAATATTACGTGTAATTGATAAACAAATCGTGACAAATGCTTAAATGACCTTACATTTGACTCGGTAGACCCGCCTGTGGACACTTCTACTCTTAGGACTTGAAATATTTCTACTCCGCTCAGAAAAAAATGCCACTTTAACCGTTTCTATGGAGATACACAAAGGCGTAATTTTCGACCGCTGGAAGATTAAACAATTATATATTTTAGTGGCAAAGATATTTTTTTCATATTATTCTTCTTATGTTTATAATGATCATATGTCAATTGATTAAAAAGAAATCCACAATTTTCAAATTATTCTAATATTATTATTTTTGTGGAACATCAAGCTTGATTAATATTAACATTTGTATTACGTGAAAAAAATGAAAGTTGATTAATATTTAACGCTGATGTGAATCAGCACCGACCTTTTTCGGTTTTACTATTTTTATGACATTTACGTATTTATAAATGCCACCTAAATATAAATTGTGTATCGATGTCCAATTACTGTTTTATATTTTAATTTTGAAAAAAATATTCAACAAACGCTATAATGAGACAAAGAAAATTTAGCAGGTGATAAATTTGCCAAAACACTAGTCTTTAGTTTATCGCAAAGCGATCACCATTTTGAACTGACAAAATAAATTCTAATTGTTGTTGGCAAACAACTGTTATGTTGATCTAGTCTACCCAAAGTTTCTGTAAATAATCGTTCAATAAAATGATGTTCAAATTAATCGTAAAATTTAGATTAATCTCGATTTTCGTGTAAACTTGTAAACAAGCGACCCCTGATACGCCGTTAGAACAACCGAGAAACAATAAACGCTCCTGGTCGTTATCAAAACAGAAACGTCTATCGATTTGGCACATTAACATTTTCATCGAGTATAACAACAAAAAGCCGTTAATGCCGACATAGAGTAGAGTTTTTATGCGATGGTAATCGTTCGACCCTCTCCGAGGATCCACGGAAGGTCTTTTTAGCTTCTAGTTTTTATCAGGGCTGCCAAGTCTGCTAAGTATTCATTTATCATTGCAACAGCCCAACTTTTATAGTAATGGTCTCTTGTACTTTATATGCTGTTAGTTTGACTTTTGTTTAAAACTGATAAAGTTACTTCATATATTTCATTTTGAGCAGTCGTGAAAAATATACGTTTCTCCAAGACCCCGACCCCGAAAACTATAACGGCCGCCCTTCTTATCTCGACTTTTCTCGATGCATGTGTCTATATATTAAGTCGCTATGATTTATCATCGTCGAAGTGTGTTCGTGCAATCTGCATGTTCTTTACTTGAATCTTTAATGAGCCGAATAAATTAAAACGACGCAGTTCAAAATAACACACCCGAATACAACGCAAACTGCTCCAAATACATAATTACAATTGTTTTGTACCAACTAAATAAACATCTATTCGACATTAATTATTAACATATCGTAAGTGTATGTAAAAATGACGTGTTCCATTAAAAACATATAAGAGCACTTATAACAGCATCCGTCCGATAGCTGTTATGAAATAAAAATGATCCATTCAAATTCTAATTTATTACGTATTCATATTTCTTGCATCATTCTTTGTTTAGTTAAAATATTTTTCGGCCGACCGTAACGATTTTTTTCAACGTGACCATTGTCGAAAATGTAAAATTTTCTAATTACAGCTGAATAACGTGTTGCAAACAGGATCTCTTTGTTGTACGGAACGTGTGCAGGTGGTGCTTTATTTCACGATCATTTCCATTCAAAGACTGTCCTTGTTCGGTCTGAATTGTGGATTTCTTCCTGATCAAATTTAGTATCTGAAAATTTACTGTTCCTCGTCCTTTCAATTTCACTTTTAAATATGGGTCCATATTTGGCGTAAAATTGGATAAAAATTTGTCTTCAAATGTGGAGTTTTTATTGCAAGCAGGGTCGAGTTGGGTCTTTGAGAAACTTTATGATCATATTTCAGACGTACACATACGGATCGACTTTCATCCGGTGAGTGAAATTTGCTGCAAGCCAGGAAAAAACAATACGAACATCCCCCGAGTGGATTGATTGACGTGAACTCGTCAAAACTAAGAAATGTTCGCGTTTTGGACGCGCACCCTCTTCAATCCGCCGAAATCAGTGAGGATTTACGAAATTTGTCGGTGAAAAGAGCTCTCGCAATTAATCACCGACCCAAATGAAGAAATCTCGCGGGCGAAATTTTTAAGTAACAATTAAATTTGTGTCGTTGTTGCGTTCAGTCGGACCTTCCCGAAATAACACGTCGACGAAATGAGTCTGTCACTCAGTTTCCGGTGTGGTGAAAACTGGCCGACATTTTTCATCGCCGCAAACTGATCTACCTTCATTAATTTGACGAAATAAAATCCTAGGTAAAGAATTGGACGAAAATCGGCCGCTTAATTCGTACACGCGAAAGCAAACATTTTTAGCACGCTGAGACGAAACACAAAGACCAAAAACGAACAACAGGAGCGAACAGTAAAATGCACTTAAAGTTTCAATGGCGTCTGATTTAATACAATGCAAAACGAATACCCTCAAGGCCCGAGCCGTATGCGCGTGTGTGTTCTGATTTATTACAGTTCGCCCCCGGGGAGAGGTTAAGTCGGTTTCCATTTCTTGTTGTCAAGATATTTTATTGCCACTGTTTTATACTGCAAACTCCAACTAAGTGATTTCGTTTGGTAACTTAAATGCTACCTCGCAACTGGCCCGGATTCATTATCCTAACTGTTTAAACTCGTTCTAGACACGATTATTCCTGCAAAGTACCAAGGCACTCTATAAATTCGTGACTCATTGAATTTGTTTTTGTTGTTCACAATTTTCTTAATTGGTACTTATCAAGTGAAGGTCATGAACTTTTTTGCATTTGATTTAAATCTATAAAAGACAGTTTTTACATTTTATCTAGTTTAAACAGAAATAGCGTTACTCCAATGAATAAAATATCCTGGCGCCTCCTTCATTTTTGCAAAATAAATTCTAGCAATAATTAATGCTGCAGATATAGCCATGCGGTTTTTTTTAAACGATTCGTCGTGCTCAAATCTATTCAACACAGTTTTTAGATTTGATCTGCTTCGAACTGTAACAGAAATATCAATACTTTTAATAAAAATATATCCTGGCGCCTCCACCATTTTTGTGACACATTTAAGTGTTGAAAAGTCGATTGTGAGCGCACCATGGATTACAGATCATGGATCAGCTGTTTAAATCTAACGTAACTTTTTGCGTCATTTGTGTTTTTGCTCTGCAAATTGACGAGTGGTCGGTTCACAATCGACTGTTCAACGCCCACTTTAAGGATAAATTTAAATGAACACGCGATACAACTCATAATTGCACTTTTGAGCTGATGCTTAAAACGACTTGAATTTAATTAATAATTATAAATTTCCTGATAAAATTAATAATAATTATAAAAACAGGAAACGCGGGGCAAGTAGATTTTCAAATTATTCCCTCACTAATTGATAATTTAAATTCTGTTACCAAATTGATTTTGTTTAAACTTAAATGGTTTAAAATGAAACTTGAGACGCTTTCTATGTTTATTTTCGAGGAATTTTCGCCACCGCTGATTTGTTAGGGCTTACGAAGTTTGAATTTTGAATTATAAATGCACTTTTAAAATAATTGGATTTTCTACGTTAATTAAACAAATAAATTATTCATGAAGTAATTCACTTTATTCTTCACTTTGCTGAAAGTTACGTCAATTTTATGTTTTAAAAAATTTCAAATACAACAATTAAATTTGAAATGTTCGTTTTAAATTTAAAAATATAAAATATTAATTTGGATTTTACGTTCGAGTATAAACATATTTTTAGATAATAAGAATTTTATTTTGCACTTAAATAGAGTGTTCTTGATAGAAATTATTTTAGATATATGTACTGTCGCGAGCAATAAATTTTGGTCGTCAATGTCATTTCAAAATTTGGTTAGATTGTCACAAATTTAAAAAATTTCCCTGCCTGATTATGAGCATGTTAACAAAGTGTCAAAAAAATGAGAACAAAATGATAATTAATGTCATACAACATGATGATAGGTTATGACATTTACGACTGTTTTACAATGGAGCATTTTCGATTGCGTCAAAGAATCACCTTGACGACCAAAATTTATTGCTCGCGACTGTACATATATATTTTTTTTGTTCTACACTGTTAGAATTTGAGAATTTTCTCCTGTGTGAACGGATTTTGATAAATGTCACTAATTTTAAAGATTTTAAGCGATTTGGAGCCTTTAATTTAAGGGGCTCGTCGAACAAAAAACGTTGTATTCACTCGTTCGTGTGTAAATTGGGTTCTTTATGGCACTCGTGGGCCTTTAAACTGACCCACTCATGCAATAAAGAGCCCAATTTACACACGAACTCGTTAAATAAACTACTATTAATAGTGCATGCGGTGGCTACTCAATAATAAACAACTGTTCTTAGTTCGTTTAAACTTATTTTCCGTTGAATTACTTTTACGAAACTAGACACCAACAGCAATTTTTTCAAATTTCTACTTAAATATCATTTTTTTAAATGCTGCAGACAATTTCTGGCAATTTATAACAGAAAAATTATATGATTTTTACGTAGAAAATCGAGGGCTTATTGATGATAAATGTGAATATTGCAGTTACGTTTAAAAATAGTAATGGGAAATTGGTACATTCTGGATTTAAAAATAGTGGATGCGCCGGGCCATTGATTTTTAATAACTTTTGTTGTCACGCTAATTGACCAATAAAAGCTCTTGAAGCTTACATTTAAATCACCCGTTGCGGTTTAAAAATGGAATTCATCCAGATAAATATTACTACTGCGGTTTAGTGATTGCAAACTAAAAATTTAACCCATTAAAGAAACGTTGCAGAATTAAAAGCTTCATAATTTGCGCTTGCAAGAAATTAATTGCCGATAATTCGTTGCAAGTGGCCGCCGTTAAACGCAATTTCGTACACCGATCGTTCAACTCGCAACGACATTTCCGAATTTATTTAAAAAAGCAAAGCACCACCAAAATAATTATTATCTTAATGAGAAAAATTTGTAATAAGTCTTTATTGACTTTAAATTATAATTTCACTTCGGCAGCATCCCGGAAAAAATCGCAAACTTTCTGTTTATACAAGGTGTTACTTTGACGAATCCTCCTCAATGGTAATTTGACTTGGGAAAAAACAAACAAAATCTGTGTTTTCTTTGGCGGAAAAATTTATTTAACTAGAAAAAATGTCTGCACGAGCTTCGGCGGTCGAATGAAAAAATACGTAGGCGAGTTTGTGCAAGAATAAATGTTTAATAATAGTGAGAATATAATTCATGAGTCACGTGATCCATTTTCAGCGATTTTAATTGACAGCTAAAATGTTTCTTTAAATAGGGCGATTATAACCTGAAAAAATCGGTAGGTCACAAAAATACAGTTTACAAAAAACAAAGCCTGTTTAGAGATTTAAATGTCCCTCATTTATTCATTCATGTCATGACATTCTTTCATGAAATATAACTTGTTACTCGTATATTATAGCCAAAAATATGTCCTCGACGCTAAAATTTACGGTCAATATTTATCGGTTTGTAACGAGTTATTGCGTTCTCTCCCCTTTTTTCTTGGACCGACCTGCAAATCCCCCGTTCTTGAGGATTTAATAAAAAATTTAAAGCATTAAAACTTCCTGTTAACGAAGAAATTTTATACGCGAAATGGAGAGCACATTGTGAAAAGTTATTTAATATTCGAAAGTATCGGCAAAGTAATTTCATCTCGTTATATCTGAGTACCTTTACTGAACAACTACAAACAGAATAACATTAGACCGACACTCCGTGGAGGCGCATTACCTTGAAATTGGAAACAGAATGGATTATATCAGTCAGTGCACCTAACCGGCGGCCTAAAGGTTACCTCCATTACTTATTTACCGAATTAATTGCATTTGTGCTTCACCAATTAGTTTCAATCAAAGTTGATCCAGCAATTTTAATCTGGAACGTGTTCGTGACTGGAAAGCAACCCAGAAAGGTAATCACGACGCTTGACGTTAACATCTGTATTATCATGAACCCCGTTCTGTGGGTTGCTTATCGAAAATGAGGAGTTTGTTTTTTCAAATTAGATACATTATCTTCGCATGATTTGTTGCATTTTTCGAAGCACGAATAAGTTGCTGAAACTGAAACACCTGGACGATCTTGACGGGTGAATCTACACTTACACGAATTTTATTGGCACCCTTTTTAACAGAAACAAAATCGATTCCTCCGTTACAATGACACAGTATTTGATAAAAAGGACATGTACGAATGTTATAGCAAACCTAAATAAGGCAGAATACAAAAAGAGCATAAAGAGAAATGTAGCAGGTGTGCGGCTTACAGGATTTGTTATAAATATTGAAAATGGTGTCTGCTATTATGTCAATGGAGAATATTTTGACACAGCATAATAACATTAATGTCGTATTTTTTGAAATAATGTTCTAGGGGGGCAAAAAATTTAAACTTTTGCAACATAAACAAGACAAAATTTTATAAATGGCTCGAATTTAACAGCGCTTTGGTGTGTCACGGCTAACTCGTTAAAATAAAATTAGGAAAAAAATGTAAGTTATGTAAAAGCTTTTGTCAGAAATTGTGGACAAAAAAATAAATATCATAATGTATTTTATTTTTCACTTTAGTATAATTGCATGATAACTCCTAGGATACGAAATACGTAAACATGTCCATAACAACCGGGGCATAATACAGAGCGTAATAAGAATAAGCGGGCGTAATGAATTCATAACGCCCTCATCAATTCATAATTGCATAATTGCAAAGAAGCCAATTTTTTTTTTAAGAACACGTAGTGAAAAATAAAATCTTGTATGCACCACGGCGTCACCGAATGATTACGCCCATCGAACGATATCCATCTCTCGGGCTAAAGTGGCTTTGAAATTTAAAAGTGAAAAATGTTTCGGATTTAAAAAATTCGTTCTCGGAAAATCTTGTGCATCCTGTAGTGCAGGAGAGATCTGACATTGGGGCAGCAAGATGGGACAACTGTCCACGCGGCTAGAGCAGCCGGTCAGGCAGATTTTTCCAGAACGAATAATTCCGCGAAATACAAATTAGAATTAGCCTCCAAGTTCGCCAGATCTGACAGCACCAGACTTTTTTCTGACGACTGTTCAGTGCCTTGCAGACAATGTTCGGGAAGGAATTCTAAGCAGAAACCAGGCATGCGAAGAGCTCTTACGAAAGGAGGAAAAATGGTGTTTATTAATTATGTATTACGTAAGAAGTTAGTACAAATAATCAAACAAAAATGGAATGGCCCACCTTTACGTGAATTAATATTTAATGTTAATGAAGTCTTTTTTGTTCTAGAAAAACAAAATTTTTGAAATATATTTGTCACTAAGCTTCCAGTGCTGTATACATTATTAAAAGGGTTACGTTGGACAAAAGAGGGGAATTCACCTTAATGTATTATTGTTACGTGGAACAAAGAGAATCTATAAACTGTATTTGATACAAAATTTCACAAAGTTTCTAACTATTACATTGTAGTTAGCATGAAAATGGAAAATTTCCCTAATGCAAATTCTATCAGGTCCACATTACTTATTGCATATTTGATGAACAAATCAGTTTTACTGGATGTCGAAGCAATTGGAAGATTTTATATAAAAAAATTAATATAACATCTTACAGTGCTTTATTCCCCGGATTCTGATCGACGATTTCTTTTTTATTCCGGTATGAAAGAAACTGTTTAACAATAATCCATTTAAGTAATGTTCCGGTCATAAATAACCCTGCAAGCAAACAGAGTACATACTGTCTTTTGTCACATGTTGCTCTTCTATCCAATAACCATAAAGACGAAAATTTTATCCTGTATTAGATATTTTACGGCAAATTTACGATTGTATTCAAAACCCACTTTCACCGTTAAAATATTAGGCATAAAAAGTAAACATAAAAAATCTGAAAATCTCCGAGCCAAATTTTCATTTTGCAATATTTTTATGTCGAAAAAAATATTTCCCAAACTCGGACGTCCTTGTTAGAGATGACAAAGTCACGTCTGTGATAACATTCGGACACGGAAGCTGAGACAAATAAAATGTCTTTAAAAATGTGTCAGCTTGTCGTTACAAATTTTTCAGCAGATGAAAGTGTTTTGCAACAACGTTCGCACCACTTAAACTTGCTCTAGATTTTTTAATCACCAATCTAATACACTATAAAAGAGAACAATATCGCATTTTAGTGCTGTCATAAACCGGTCAGTTATTGCAACGCGTAAGTATAACAGATACAATCTATCTACTTTTCACGGCTATTTGTGGACACATTCTGCAGTTAATACCTACTTCATTAAAAATGACCGACCCCACACTTTAACCATTAGTGTACATTTTAAGCAGCTTAATGCCCACACCCGTTTAGTCCTTACATTGTTAATATTAAACAAGTACATTACTTATTCGTTTTTGTGTTGAGTCCCACGAGAGCGACACAAAACCGATTTAAAACAATTTGATTACCGACACGTTCGCAACAGATTGTAGCGCTATCGACGCGTCTCGTCACTCGAGTCGCATCGTCAGGAAGCGATTACCACTTCCTCGCGTTCTTGTTAACATCTCGTTAGAACAATGCGAATCGCACACACGTTTTAAACTAGACTAGGATTACTCTCGGAATTAGGAAACATGTTCGCGGTGCGAACGTGGAAACAAGCTCTTGTGAAATAAATCCACGTTGCGAACCGATACGTAAACTTCTTTACAACGTCCACCGTAACAATAAAAGATGCAGCAGGACCATTCCGGGGGATTCGTTTATGTTTCCCTCTTTAAAACCGATACGGAGCAAAGTCTTGCCGTGCCATTACATAAATATAAGTAGCGAACAGTAAATAGCGAACTTTTTCGCTCGTTCGAAGAAAGACTAGACTATTACACGAGTGGCCGCCTACGGAAGAGAATTATGGGGAGAGGTCCGAATCGAGAGAGAGTGGAAGTTTTTCCGAAGCTGGTGCAGCTGACGAGAGGGTCTCGAGCCGGGGGCGAAGCGCGGTCTACTCCCCTTAAATTACGGCGTCGCAAGACGTACAACTGCGGTTGTTGTACGTATATTGCGGACGCGGATTAACCGACTCGGCCGTAATGGACAGCGTTTTTCACACATTTAAATCGGCCCAAGTCTCCCGGAAGGATTCCCTCTCGCTACACTAAATTTTCGAGAATTGTTTTTAAATATTTTAAGCTGCGGCGCGAGCAGGCTCGCGGCCTAATTAATCGACGGAATTACCGAGGGGGAATAAGGAAAGAGTTGAAACGGAACGGAAAGAATTCTCTGATAGAGTTCAATTACCAAGGGGGATAAAAATGCCAGAATAATGGGGCCCTCTCACTATAGGGTGCAGCGAAATTTACGCAAATTTTCGACGGGCACATAAATTACTGTTTTTACCTTGTATTTTCCAAGATTACTGACTGTACAAGACAGGGTAGCTTCTCGTCCCACCGGAGTTGTTAAATTATGTATGGGAGCTAAAAACTCGGGTTCATCTGATATCCTAGCAGTCGACCAGTCCTCTGAAATAAACATAGAATAAATTACATTATCACTTTTATAGCACCTTTCTAGATTTGATTAATTATAAATTATTCCTACCCTAACCCAAAAATAACTTCAACGGTAATACCCAAACGACCAAAACTTTTCCTCAAAAATTCTCATCTACAAAATACAGGTATTTCAAGAGTGATAATGAGCCCGATGGAATAAAAAATGCAACCCACAATACATTTCCAAAGTTAACGTGGATATTTGTTTTTACATTTAAAAAACATAAAACATGGTTAGCTGTGCAGTTTCGTAAATTTTGACATAAACGTCATTCGCTTCAAATACATTTTAATCGTCCTATTTTAACTTTTTCGTAAGCGTCAGTTGTGACAAATAAACTCATCATGGATTCATAATTGCATTTTAAAACAATAGGATATTTAAAGAAGCCACGTTAACATAGGAAATGTATTGTGGGTTGCATTTTCAATTCCTCCGGGCTCATTATCACTCCTGAAATACCCTGTATACGAAAAGATTTGATTTTATGCAACCAACACGACTTATTAGGGAAATGGAGCAGAATGCACCGCGTTGGAAAAATTCCGAGGATTCAAATATAACCCTACTTTTTAAATGTGTCCTCGACGAAGTGAAACGTACAATGAGGGACATAGAATCCTGGGCAGTCTGCAATTGTCATTTCAAAAAGTGTCAATGTAAATGCACCTTTACTGTGATTATGACTGATATTTAAAAAAAAAACTGTCAAATTAACTTAAGCTTGATTATGAGTAGCTAAGGTATGGTTTAGAAATTTTGACAACTGAATGACACATGTACCCAGTTTTCCGTGTCCCCAATAGTACTATGGCGGACAATAAATTTAGGCCGGCCTGTCATTGAGTTGACATCAAAATGTGAAGCTAGCATTATGTTCAACTAACCCCATTTTCGATTTTTGTCATTCTTGTCATCGTGACAGCGATAATCAAAATTAAAAGTGGGACAAGAAGCATGCACCAGAGAGAAGTGCTACTACAATCAGTTATGCTAGTGCGTCATGATCTGTAAGGTACGAAAAAGGCGAAGGAAACGCCAAACAGCTTGAAAACCTTCAGTTTGACAAACTGACACATCAGTCATAATGACAATAAATGGTCGCTTGCATTGACTTTTTTGAAATGTCAGAAATTTGCCGGCCTAAATTTATTGTCCGCCATAGTACTACTGGGAGCATAGAAAGTGGGAGATCAAATTTCTATCAGTTTTTAAAAATTCGATGTAGTTCAAGCTTTATTGTCATTTTGCCTTTGATTATTTTCATAGAAATTTGACACTATTCTAGGTGACAGTTTAAAAATTTATTTTATACTCCTATTTTCCTTTTCCAAATGCCCTCTTCTTTTGGTAAAGGTAGATTTTGATTGGGGCTTTGCATTAAATAAATATTCACTACGTGCTTACTTACAGTCGTTCCCTATAACCTACAATATGTAATGACAACGTCAATCAATTCAAAATAGCGTTAGAAAGATATTGGGTAATTCAAAATGATTGTCGAAAAGTATGGCAACTATGTAACGAAAATTTATGTGACAACTGTGTGGGTAGGATAGAGTTGACAGTTCATAGTCGCGCAATTTTGAAAATTGTCAAATCAATGTGCAATGGTATAAAAATAATCAAATGCACGCTTATGAAATGTCACACAAATGTCAACTATACCCCACCCACACAGTTGCCACATAAATTTTCGTACATAGTTGTCATATTTATCCACAATCATTTTGGTCATTTCACATTAAAAGTCAAGACAGTGATGTTGATGTCCCACTTTTTTTGCTCTCAATATGTAGTAATAGATAAAACACAGATAACACTTGCATTTTTAATTCTTTTTGAACAAATTAAGAAACAACAACCATCACCAAAGATGTCATCAGTACTACCAATCTTGAAGACAATAGTCTCTAGCTTTTGCAGATTTCCATTGAACTAAAAAGCCTAAGCTTTATACTAACGTTGCTTTGAAATATTCGGATCGATTAATGACGACATTTTGCACCAGACGAGCGAAGAAAATCCGATCTAAGCTAATTTGAAACGATTTCATGATTTATGTTACCATGAACCAGCAGAAATCTACGGTAGTTTACTTCAATGGGGACATTAAACAGTGCAAACAGTTGGTAGCATTGTTTGAAATTTTTAATTTTTAAACGTTTTCAAATCATTAAAACTGTGATTGTAATTTCGGGTATTCGTGAATTGTGACTGAATTTTAATTTATTAACTGGAACTAGTGTTCTACACTCTGCAATACAAGACGAGAAACTCGTCCGACATTTGTAAGTAAGGTTATGTTTACGTCGTAAATTTTGTTACTTTTTGCGGCAATAAAACCAGCATTTTGTAAAGTTTTCTTTAAAGCGACGTATACTCGAAAGTTTTAATAAATATTGGGGCTTGGACATTAAATTAGAGTTGTAACGGAGCTCTCATTACTTGGCCCAAGGGGTGAGAGAACAGTTCCTAAACCCTTCTTCGGTTCCCAACAGAGAATGTTAGAGAACTGTATTTGTCATAACCGAAATTCATGCGCATTAATAGAAACGTTTAGAGACAAGTAATTTCGATTAAAAAACTGCGATTTAAGTTATCCTCAAGACGGCAACATTTTCAATCAATTAGTCACATTATCAATATTATTTGAAATGATAGATTCGGTAAAAATCTCTCAACAGATTCGTTTTTTATGCAAGTCAGATGCAATTACTGTTACGACTCCGAGTTTGGTGAAAGTTTCTGGTAAAAATACCTACGAGTAAAGTGTCTGGTTGTGATTGTTGTGACAACAGGTGAACATGTAACATGTTATCGAGCTGTTTGATATTGTGATTACGGTTGATATCGATCCTGAAACGGCTTGGGTAATCCGCAGGAGCTACCTTCTTCCGAATATGTATCTATTTGTTTTTCGTAACATGATAGGGTGTAACAATATGTACACAAATGAACACGTAAGTGCGCACATCAGATTAAACCAGAGGCTATTTGCACGAACGATTAAAGATACGCATGGCTTGGCATGTGCATACATTCATATTTGTAATTTCCTGTAAATTGGAGCTGAAGGATGACTTCATTAAACAAATAAATGGTTGTTTTCGTTAATTTGTACACATTCATTTATTTCTCAATTATTTTTAATGAATGTAACATGTAATAAGGCAGTTGATGACGTGCGAAACACATTATCGATCACTTCTCGCAATATTTTGTTTTGTAAATGGGGATAAGGGTGCACATAATAAATCACCACCAAGTTCAAAACGATCAAGATAAAAAGTGACAGTACGCTTTGGTGGCAGTCGAAGCATTAATAAATTCCGAACGTGGAACAGTTTTCGCGATTCTTAATTATTTTCATGGAATTTGGTAATTGCAAGGAGAAAAATCGCCTGGGGCTTTATCATCCGGAGTGTAATTCAAATCGGTGGCGAATTCATGGGTTGTAAAAGATATTTAGTCCTGAGTGGGCTTTATGGACCACCTCCTGAAAAGCAGAACCGGCGAGGCCGAGCTCTTGAAAGTTTGACATCGGCTTTTTATGATCCCCACAGATGTGTTATTGGTAATATTACACTTCATTTACTTTTTGTGCGTCAGTGACTCTGATTTGCACACATTTCCCGTTCACATAAAACAGGATTCTGCATCGACGCCAGTTTATTGTTGCGACTTTTCGGCGGATAATAAAAGCGAAACATGACAAGGCAAGAGTTGAGGGATTTTATCGCACTTGTTATCGATTGTTTTACATAATACATCATGTTCGTTTCTTTGTTTTCGTGTCACGCAACCGGGAAACATCTTACATTGTTTGGTTTTTTTCTTGTTTATCTTTGTAAAGACGAACTTTGCCATTGTGAATCTTCGAGTCAAAAGTTTGGAAAGCGAGGGCGTTGGTCTTTGGGGCGGTTAAAATGCACCGATTGTGCTCGACGAAAAATTGTTCCGTCACGAGCTAAATTGACCCGTCGCGAGGATATTTTCGGAAAATCTGTTGTGGAAGGGAAATTTCGACGATGCTCCTTTATGGCGGGCCCTTTAATGTTTAAAATATTTGCTAGGGAAAAATCTTCCCTTGAGCGCTTTTATTAATTCAACTCGAGAGTTGAAAACATAATGAAAAAAATGCTGAAAGACTCGTCAGGAATCTCGGAGAGTTTGGATAAGTAAAGTTTGAAATTTTAGCATTATCAGGGATAAAATTCATTTTTGTTCTTGATCTAATTAATGGAAGGAATATCATTTAGCGATCGCTGACGACCTGAAGAAGACGGCTGAAGAGCTTGTTTGTGTGCACCGAATACATGTTCCCTAGATACTTTGTGAACCTTTGGCATTCCAATTAAAGTAGGGATCTTTAACGGGTTTTGACATCGTACACAAACGGCATCACCGACCGAACAATTTACATCCCTTTCGAAGGTCGACGGTGATTAAGCTCGACTCTACTACAAGTCACTCCTAAAACCGACCCGACACAATTTTATCCCAATAACTGACGAAATCATTTTATCCGAATTGTTTGAAAAAATTCCGTAAACACGAAGCTTCCCCAAATGTATCGATCGATTCCTGTTTTTCTTCCCTCAATCATTCAACCTGGTCCCAAATAATTAAATTTAGCGCCACTTATTTAGCTGAACTTTTGTTTGAACTAATAATTAATGAATGCTTTTAAGGGTTTCTTTGTTTATTACATCTTTAACCAAGACGGCTCATTTCATTGGAAAAAAACAACCCGGCGATCAGTAAATTTTTTATCGTCGTATATTTTAATTTAGTTCTCTTAAAAGCTCTCTCCTGTAAAGGATACTCACTTAATTTTCAATAATTATTATTTGTGGGGTTAGTTTCATATGTTAAAGCCAACATCACATCTAATTACAACAGTAAACTTTGTTGATGTAAATAAATGATTCACGCTTTGGTCGTGACATGAAACTAATTTAGGTTTAATAGTTTCGTGTGAGATTTTATTTTTCCACCGCGTACAGCTGCGCAACTAGTTAATCACAAACTTATTGAATGAATTTTTTGCTTGTACTATAATAAACTCTAAAGTTCTTTCAAGTCTTAATGAGACTTTCTTTGGCAGGAAATTCTTAAAGTAATTGGTTAATTAAAAACCAAGATTATTTAATGAGTTTAACAAAAAAAATTGCGTCACATTTTAAAATCAAAAGCAGAGTTACTGTGATGCTCAAGAAAAAGGTGAATTGTATTCACACGTTTGTATTTCATGTCGTGTGGGTCAACCGTCTTGTTGAAATATTAGAAGAAAATTAGCAAAAGTGTCACTCATTAATTCTTGTAAAGTGAGTGTGGTGTATTAATGGTTGCAGCATTTTGGTCGCCCACGTCTACAGGGATCACAAAAATCTCATTGAGCACCACTCGATGCCAATACGTCGGACCACTTGAGCCCGATGGCAGCGCCATAATAATCCCCAAAAATAGAAATCGGTCGGATCTCGAGACGACTCTTGTCATTTTAGAAAACGTTCATTAAACCGCGACGAAAATAGACCTGCCAAGAATCCGTCTGGACGCTTCCAAAAAAAAACCTGTCAAGTTGTTTTCTAAATTTTAAGCGACCCTTCACCCCTGAATAATTCAGACGAGACAATCTCCAGGTGTTTCTGTAATTTTTGCAAAAATCGTTTTAAACACTTTTTAATTCGGCCACCCTCGAGTTCACGCTTCCGCAAAACATCGAGGGATGCGAACAGCACTTCGGATGCACAATTCAATTTTTAATTTGACAGAATGAAAAATGATCTTGTTGCACCTCATCCCACCCCGTTTGCGAGCGTACGAATGTGTTACCTTTTCTCATACCGGATGTTTTAGCAAGATCTATTATTTAGCGAGCTCGCACTAGCTGCTCCTGTGGCTACACAAATATTCTCGTCCGTATTCATAAGTGAGAAATAAAAAAACGGTGCACTTTGACAGGTGTTTCGATTCAAAATTCATTTTTTGCGGGGTGTTCGAGGAGTGATGGATGCCCCCCGAGAAAATTAAAAAAACGAAAGCAATTTTGTTCGTCGCAGTTAAACACTACAGTCTTCGGGAAAGGCGCTTCAGCAGATTAAACAATAAACTCTTCCGCCATGATAATATGTTTGAAGTGGTTATTTAAAATAATAATTTGTGTAGATATTCGTGCCAGGCTATTTCGTCTTATGGCGGTGTCATTACATTATTCATCCGACGAGGGTTTATGCCGTTAACGGCAGCAATCTTATTTTGCGAATCTTTCTCGGTTGTCGGCGGTGTTAAATAGAAGCGATTCTTTATATTATCCCCATATTTCAACCCCGAGTATCATTATAAACACGAATTGATGCTGCTTTTTATTGAAATAGCAAATAGCCATTACAGCAATGTTATTCCGTATTTTTGTTTGGTTGTCAATACGTGTGAGTGTGTAAAATTGTGTACCTGTCAAGTGTGAGCTGTATGTTGTATTTTGAGTGTTATTCTGAACAGCAAACCAATTATTTGTTGTAGGCTTAGTACTGTGGATGATAAATTAAACAACAAAAAAATTATAGTGCAACTCGATACGTTCAGCACGAATTTACATCAGAGAGATAAAATTGAAAAAAGCCAGTCTGTGTGAACATTTTTTGAGCTAGTTTTGTTGAGGCCTGGAATAAAATTTTTAAACAAGAATCCGATTTTAACGCGCGGCGTCGCACTCCCCTCGCACTCCAAAGATGTTTGTTGGAATTACTTTGATGGAAAACAAATTGGAGTTTAACGGTAACGTGGATGGGTTCCCTTCGATGACGTTTTCTGTGTGACGCGATGGGTTAGTGTGGCAACGTCGAAAAATATAATCTTACTAGCCGAATAGCTTATGAATAAAACTCGTCTGATTTGAATACATAATTTTCAATTATGGAGCGACGGTAGCACCGTCTTTTCACTTTGCTCCAACACTGTATGTTTATTCATTCCCCAAAATAGACTCTAGTTATACGGCAACGTCTTTTTCTCCGGGTTCTTTAATGACTGGTGAAGACATCCGAAATTTAAGAGGTTAATTGCTTTACCTCTCGGTAATCCATTTAACACTCAATTTGAATTTTTCAACCTGTCAATTCCTTCAATACGGAGAGTGCTCGCCTCAGACGTCCATAAAATAAATATTTCAGTTGGGAATCGCGCCCACAATACGTTCATCTCCATATTTTGTATAGAGTGATCTGAATTATCGGCCGCATTACTGGTTGCCTATTCCCAAAATAATAAACTTCACTAATCCAGTTTTTGAGTTGCGAATTCGCAACGTTCAAACTTTGTCTGTGCCGAATCGAAGAACTCCCAAACGGCCGGTATTTAGCAAGTTGAGCTGCACACGCGAGTAAATCTCGCAATTATTTTTAATTAAGTCTAACTGTCGTCATTAGGCGAATTTGCATAGTCGAGCTTGTTGGGGGGTGGCTTAATGTAGGCCGGAGTTAAAATTTGCGGTTTTTGTAGGGACGTGCCCAAGGTAAGTGTGTGTTGAATTAGCACTCCACTTCTCCGGGAGGAATAAAAGAAGGCAAAAACTTGGTGAATGGCGTGTAGCAGTTCCTGGGGCTCGTGTTCAGCCGGACACGGATATCGGTCGTTTACGACGTACGTTTTACAACCCCTGGCCGAGGTAATCACACATCCTGCAGCTGCCTACGATGTCCGTCTGTAGTCTCCGGTCTATAGGGTCTCTCTTTCCGCGCAGACAATCCCGTTTTTATGTGCTCCGCCATCGGGTGCTCAGCCCCTATTTGATCGCACTTTTATTCCAATAAAACTCTTGCGACTACATTTTACGTCCGACTAAAAAGCTCCTTACACAGGTATAAAAACTGCTTATCGGGGGAATTAAAAACGGCAAAGGCTTATCGGCAAAACGTCTGTTGTAGGAAACTACATAAAACAGGAATTACTCCTCGACAATAGATGTT
The DNA here is from genome assembly GCF_963966145.1 of Tenebrio molitor. Lineage (NCBI taxonomy): Eukaryota > Metazoa > Arthropoda > Insecta > Coleoptera > Tenebrionidae > Tenebrio > Tenebrio molitor. The sequence goes on along the minus strand of NC_091052.1, from coordinate 11,514,338 downwards.
TGGGGGTTCGCCGCACCACGAAATAATGGAACGGACTTTTTAGAATTATAACCAAATATGTCAAAATATTTTACGCGTGGCTTGTTGTATGTTATGAAGAAACGCTCGAAAGAAGAATATCCGTTTGAAAAAAAAAGTATCCCCAAGCCTAGACGGAAAAAAATTGTGAAAGGTCAAAAGTGAATCGTGACATCGAATAAGATCAAAATGGGAAGACAATGCAAGATGACTGGGAGATGAGTAAATAGACAGTGACATCACATCAAAAACACAAATATTCTGCCATCAACAAGGACGATGATTAACTGAAAATGTTTGCAATGGCTTTGCGAACTGTGCGGTCACAGTCAGGGTTCTCCTCTGACAAAGCTGCGGATTAGCAACCACCTCGTATGTGGTCTCGATGTAGACTTTCCCATTATCTGCCTATATAAATACAAACTTTTACAGTTGATTAATTAAATGACGGCGTTTGATGGATTTTAATATGACAATCTGTCTCAGGTTCAATTACTGAGAGTAAATTATTGTGACATAAAATCGCATCAAATTCTGTTGTGGACGAGTGTTCAACAAGATGAGGCGCGACGCTACACGACGAGAGTCGATTTATTCAGATACAATTATTAGACGGGTTCGGATTAATAGGTTAGCACCAAATAAAAAGTGGATGCTTTGGGTCGTGTCGGGAATGTGTACGAGATTGCAGAGTTTAATGCATTAAATCCGGCGCAATCTTAAGACTGCAATAAAATGCCAGACGTAAAAAGAAAAATAAATGGTGGCCGGAGAGGCATTTTGTCACCTGTTCAAAGTCGTACGAATTCTTACATTGTTTCTGCAGGGTTAGATAAAGCAAAGAGGTCCTTCAATATCACACTGAAACACACTACAAAACTCTTTTATTTTTCCTCCGTTGTGTGCGACAGGCCATTGTGTACGTAACGCACCCTCCTCAGTCGACCATCCCCGGATGAAAAGAAGTTTTTACTTTTGTGTGTGGATCATAGAAATTAGAATTAGAAATGCCCACTTAAGAAAATAATCTCGAAGTCGGAACAACATTTTTTCCCTTTCTAGATGATAACGTGGAGATACCTGTTTTGATTCGACTGGACGAGCTTGAAAAGCCTCCAGCATCCCGGTAATCGGATAACGGCCGACAGTATTACAGTCCACTTTAAAATGTTTATTTATGATGGGCTTGGATTTAGATCCAATGAAAGAAAATGTTGCTTCCTTCAGATAAAATGAGTCGAATTGGATTTTCATGCACCAGAACAAAACGTTAGCGTCTTTTCCGGGGGGTCCGCTTAATATTCAAACCCAAATTGTTTCTCTTTCTACCAAATATTTCAGATAATTTCATTGTTTGGAGCCGCGACGATTTCCGGTTCTTGTTCCGTCGTTACGGGTCATTCTCTGACGATTTGCCACAGCGACATGCTTGATGGCACAAATCATGCAAATCGTACGAAAAAGGGTTCCACCAAACGGATTCATCAAGCATAATAAGCTGTGAAATTCGGAATATTTCTCTAGCAACAAAAGAATAACTCATGTGTCGAATCGTGACTGAAAACAATTCACCCAAGGGTCAGAACAGGAATTGGAAGACAAGAATTGATGCAGTATTAAAATTAATTAATTAACTAATTGAAATAAATGTTGAAGACAGTGCTAGTGCTACAAGAATATTCAGGAACAGTAGCGCATCAGAAGTGCCCGCCTGTTCTTCTCCATCGCCGGATCTGGATCCATGTGAGCACTTGTGGAGCGGTATCCTGAGCTGATTACCAAACTTACTACCAAAAAATAAAGAACGCTGTTGTGTTTGTGTCAGATCAGACATGCGATATTTAAAAAAAATAACATTTTCAAAGAGTGCAGACGTGAAAATTAATTATTTAGATTGAACTAACTTTTGAGGTTCTTTTCGCCGAGTTCTTTGGCAGAAGCTCCGCCTTTGATGATTTCCAAAGCGATTAAGTATCGCCGGAGGACTTCTCTGTTGGTAAAAGGCCAAACAAACCAGGTCCTCGCCCCGTTTTGTTAACATTAGCGATATTGCAAGTGCATGTCAAGAGGCTCAGCACCGATGCAGCACGACATGCGGCCACTTTGCCTTCTGCATGAATACTCAATCAAGACTGCCGACAAGATGCATTCTGAATTTATCATGATGGTTCTTTGCAGTAGTTTATATTCTGGTGCTACGACCTCGTGACATGCTAGTCACCGACTAGTACTACAAACTGTGGCACTGCAGCCTCAACTCTTCGACTGTTCATTATACACCCCTGAATTATGGTCACGCCGAGCGATTAACGGCGTACAGGTCGCTCATTTTGATTTTTTTTCCACAGTCGTAAAATCCAGACCCGAATCGAATAAAACTTTTCACACGGTCCACGCTCACCGGAGTTTAACTTAAACTGATATTTACTTTTAATGCAAATGGGGCAAGGCGGGAGCGGTGCCAGGATGTGGAAACAAATCTCGTGACATTTGCCACGGAATTTAATTGCAACGAAATAGGCGATAAGAGGGAGATTTTTATTTTTGTCGGTACCACCGCAGTCACCTCTGCATTATAAAAAATTCAAACTTCGTGGCCTTCTTAAAAATGAACATATTGTGTCGTGGTGTTCTCTTTGTGGCAGCTCTTTGAACGCGGACACAGGAAATGGTGCTTTATTGGAGTTCAAGTCTACACAATCTTCTTTAAAGCGCGGGTTCAGCTGTAGGCGTTTTTAACTTTTATTCAGCGCCGTTTAATGAGAAACTTGCGTATGCACGGTGGTCTCTACCATGTCTTCGGTTTTGGAAATCAATCGATTGTGCGTGAATTAGTCCGTCAACAGCTGAAAAGAGATGCGTTGTTATCAAATGACAACGGGAAAAGCACAACGTTGCATCACTCGACACTAACGAAGCTAATTTAGAACGAAATGATGTTTGCATCAATTTTGACGAACCTAAAATAAACATTCCACGTGATTTACATTTTGTGTAATATTAGTACCAATTTGCAAAAGTACATATTATTCCGATGAAATTATTGAAAACAAGTTTTAATAATTTCGCAGCTGCGGGGCAATGTAAAATTTAAAAACTGACTTTTGCATGAACTATAAATAAATAAAATTGTATTTCTATTTTAATTCATGTTCTGCGGTCTGATCGCAATTACAAAAAGCAGTGAAGCCTGTGCCGGTTTCGCATATAAAGATGGAACGACCCCCGTTTAATTTAATGTAAAATGGTTTAGATATTGTTCGCACGCCAACTTGGGCATGTGTCTGATTCCATTAGCATTACAAGGGAAACAAGAAGACATGAAAAATGTAATGAAAGAGCCAAGGTCTTCCGTGAAAATGATTAAGAGGATAAGTGATGCTACAGAGGCGCTAAAACGACGATAACCCTATGGAATTACGGCCATTAAAAAAATTCATTAGCTTTTAAATGATGAATTTATTAAACAGTATAGAGTTTGTGCTGGCAAAAGCGTAATAATGAATAAATTGGTTAATTTTGTCGGACAGAATGAAGACCGCCACGGCGAAGAGTTCCAATAAATTTATTATCTTAATCGTATAAATCAGGACATTAGCCTGCATAATGTACAAACGAGCTTCCACAGAACTTAAATTTTTAATCCCGCTCCATTAGATCAGGGCCTTAATAATCATTTTAAAATAAGTGCGAGCGCAAGAAATAATTCATGGAGGGGAAAATTGCGATCCCGAGAAAATGTTTGACGACGGAGTTAAATTTTCCATTGTGCCTGGTACAATCGAAATTTGTTGACAATAACACAACAGAATTCAAAACTGGACGCCTTCTTATAATGTGGCAAAGCGTCGTCAGTTCCGACCGAAACTCGATAAAGTTTATGGAGTTTCCCGGCTTGTCTACTCTCCGAATTAATCTAATATCGATGCGTTCAATATTTAGGTCGTTATTTCCGATCCATTTTTGAGCGTGATTAATATTTTACTCGGGCGAATAAAATCGCAGGAATCTACAACACGGTGTTTTATTTTATTGCGGACGTAACCATAATTTAATATCCATTAATTCAGGAACTTCTGTCATAATCCCGGTATCATAACTAAACACATTTAAATTACATTAACACCGAACTTCCACGACCACATAATATCAGATCAATAGTAATTTAGCAATGGCTTTATCGCCCCCATCACCGGATAAATACCGATCAACCAACAAAAACTACCAATTAAACGAATCCGAAAATGATGCATGCATATTTTGCGTTGCATTTAATTCTCAAAATCTCGAGTTTCTCTTATCCGGCGGTATTTAAATTTCTTGTACGGCGAAGTGGAAATCCCTCGGGTTGCTTTTGTTTGCTCTTTGTTATAACTCCGCGATAACTCTCTTTTTCTCGTTCTGCACCTACACATATTATCAACGTATACAATCTTTTTCTTCGCGTTTATTTGTACGTACTGGTACTGCGGTTTAACGGTGGATGCGACAATAAAAAGCGCATGCACCTTTTAAAAACCCATCTTGCATTATTAAGCAAGACGTAGAGTGCATTTTCCGTTCGCGCTTTTCCACCAACAAACGTTCTCTGCTGGAGTTCTTACCCACGAACAAAACGAAAATGCCAACGTAATAAATGTTTCATTCCCGGGAAATAGAGCTAATACATCATGTAATTAACTCCATGTATAGAAAGCTACCTAATTCAAGTGCTGATTACTTCCAGAACGCTTTTTAGATAATTTACCAACGGAGTGACCTAAATCATGTAACGAAAGGTAATAACAACAAATGCTGGTGTGTTTGGGCGACTGACGTCAATTCGGGTCGTGTACATAGCTTTTAGTGCTTGTTGTTACGAACAATTAATTGACTAGAAATATCTGTCGTCCATCTCAACAAAAGTGGATAAAAGCGTTCACTGCGTGCACCAAACAGAGCTCTGGAATAATTGTAAACTCGTCAAAGAGTATTTTTTGACGTGTTGGATGTATTGTTGGTTGCCTAGTTCGGACGATGCGTTTTTAATTTGGGGGTCTTTCGGGGGACCCAAGTTCGAGCCGAAGAGCTTGATAAAGACCAAAACAGCACAACGTCATTAATTTGTGTCCCTTGCATTGTCAAGTGTCATCATGATTATGTCACGGGGGCTAAAACAGCCCATCAATCAGCGAACCTAGGCCTGTAGCAGTTTGGCAAATGCCGGAATGGGGCTGAGAGAGACGGGAACAGGAGAAACTATTGAATGTGTGCTCTAATCTATCTGATAAGGTAATAGCAGGGCTTACATGTCCTTCGAACGATTAGGAGGTCGTACCTAGGAGCTATCGGCCGATCTACATCTAAATGTAGCAACATACGAACCCAATAAACTCCGCCGTTGGCCGCCAAAGCTCTGAAATATCGCCATTGTGTATGCATGAAATCTTTCCACTTTTCACCGTTTGACGCGCCGGAAAAGGCGCCCCTAATTAAAACTAAAATTGAAGCGAAGCTTTCCCGTCTAAGGGTTATTAGAATTCTGCAATAACAACACTATTCGCACGGATTATGATGGAATTTGGTCTATTGTTGAGAGAAACGGGATTAATTTTATGACTACCTGTCTCATTGTTTTCACGAAGAATTAATCGTATTTGGCATTCGTTTTTGCGGCGCTATTGATTATCAAGGAGCTGACGTCGTTTGAATGAGACTTGTCGGAGATAAAGTCGACTTAATTTAGGGGAACATCAGGTATTCCTCGTGCCCCTCTTTAATAACGTTATTAGACGCAATAAATAATTTTGTGAGCTCACAAAATTAAAAATTTATGACGTAGAAATTAATACCGGGGGAGAATCGATAATCTGTACCACCTCGACTTGGTTGTTAAAATGATCGAGCACACCAAAAACTGGGAGTGTAGCGGACGTCGGTCGCAATAATTCTGCGGGGCTTCCCCGGGAAGGGTAATAGACTGTGCGTGTTGCGTTTCGCGGGAATTGATTCGGCGAGGTGAAGTTGAGATAAGACCCGATTTGTTAATTGTAAATAAGCGAACCCTCGTTGTGCCGAGGTGAAGTTTGAATAATACAAGAATCTCCGTTCGTCGCTCTTCTGTGCGGGAGGAATTCGTAATTAAATTAATATTTGCGAATCTCCCGGAGAGATTATGAAAATGCACAAAGTGCAGTCGGGCATGGGCGTCTCCCTTCATTAAAATTTCTGATGAAGGAGAAAAAAAGATATCCGAGGTGTCCGCACGGAGCAGAGCACAATATACTCCGCAAACCGGATGAATAATTCGGTCCGCGTTGCTCCTGCTCGTCCGTAATTTAGCTAATCTAAGTCAACATGCAGGGAGACCTTGCCTATCACTTCCGCTGTCATAAATCGTCCACATTATATTTTAATCTCGCAGATGGGGATAACACTCCACGTACCTGGCTCCGAAATATATTTTTATTTGGTTTATCTGCGCCCCGTGCTAATTAAGCTGCCCAGGATTTATCTGCATTGTATGCGAATTCAAAGTTAATCTTGCTTTGATTTGTGACTTCCACGATTAATTGATATGAATTGCGTTTGGATTTTAGCCGGAATTATTGCGTTAGCTGGCAGACAGTCACGGCAAAATGCTTTATTTTACAACATACAACGCCCATAAGCACCGTTTGACATATTTAACTGCCCGCCTAATTCGGCCGAAATGGAAAAACTTTCCCGTTGAGTGGAAATGTTCGGCTGTAGTAATCAAAACAGTCGTAAGACTCGGCACTCGCTAACGAACCCGGACGGGTTTTAAACTTGACGAAAAAAGAATTTCAAACGTTCGCAATCTGAAATGAGCGCGTATTAATTACTTCGTTTATGAATTCGACGAAGGTAGGCAACCAGAAATACAGCCGGTAATGTAGATAACTCGAATTCCAGAATTTTGATTGTATCGCTGTGCGATGCAAGAAAGTCTCGGCATTCTCTCTGCAGCAAGAATTTCTTGAATTAAATTAAACAGAGCGCAACCCAAGAAGCAAACAGGTAATCCATACCTGTGACAGAAGTAATAAACTACAAACTTTTTGTTCTGTTGTATCACCTGCATAACTGAATTAGGAGAAGTTCATAACAACATTTACTTTGGCGCTACGTTCGCAAACTCGGCTTTTGATAACAAATTCGTGATAAATCCCGGAATTAAAATTAATAGAATCGCAGTTTAGATAGAATGAGGACAAATGTTGCGTTTCGCTGTAATTGAAAACAAAATTATATCCGCTGAATTATTATAATGGACGGTGCGGTGTAATTTTTCATTTATGTAACGGCACAGAAACAGAATTGAATTATAAACGTCAGGAGTGTAATTTGTCGGTAAAAACATGTCCCCAAATTTTTTATTGTCAATTGTATACTTTAATGCGTCGACCTTGCGTCCCGGTGCGTTCCTTTTACAATTTACGTCCGCGTTAAGCGCCTTTAATTCAGATATTATTAGAGTATGATCGTAAAATATGTTCTAGAGTTGCACGCAAACGTATTCATAAAACATTATGACAAGATAATGTCGGTTCGTTTAATGTTTCGACTGATAATCCAGTTCTAAACATACAGTGTTGCATTTGTTTAAACGCAACTTGCACGTCATTCACCAATTAACCGGCACGGGAGACTGCACTCCAATCGGTGCACCGAAATAAAAACAAATAGCTTCAAGCCGACCGTTTCACGGGTGCTCAAAACAAGCCAAACCTTAGTCGCTTATAGTCGAGTTGTTTGACTCCGCGTGGCCTTGAGTCCACCAAGCCACGCCCACTCCAGTCGTAGTCAAATAAACGCACTATACTTTCGCTGCGACATTCCTGAAAATCCTTCACACTATTTTAGACGTCCCGTTCGCTTTTTTAGAGTCGATAAATGTTAAGTCGGACCGGAATGCAGACGACACTGGAATTTAGTGAGTTCGGTGAAACGGCAGTGATTGCGGTTGCCAGGTATGCAGATAACGGTTGATCGTCGGTTGATATGTGGCGTCAAAATGTCGTAATAGTGCAAACGTCAGGTCTACTGCGGTAGTTCTGCCGAATAAGCGCTGTCACCTTTTACAATGGTAGCAATTGGAATGGTCAGCAGCGGTGACCGGAACGTTGAATTGGACGAGTTACACCGAAATGGGGTGTGTCCATAAAAAGGAGTTTGTGTCTGTTTTACAAACGGTAAAGAATAAATAGTAGAGAGTCGTACAAGTGGTGACAACCCCCTGGAGATATTTTTACGAGGAGAATATCGGTAAATTTATATGATAATTATTGTGGTGGAAAGTTGTAGTTTGGAACAAACTGAAAAAGTTTTGATTGATGTACGGCTCTTGCAAACGGCACAACGTCATTAATAATTTTCTCTGTTAAAAGTACGAAATACAAACATATTAAAAATGTTTCTAAATATGTATCTATCATTATGTTCTGACCGTTCTTCGTGTTTTACTGTAGATTTAAAATTTATTAGTATTGTTAGTGTTTCGTAACACTAGTTTCTGAAAGCTGTAAACTTTGTAATCTCCATAATTAGTTTTAGTTTCAGACTCTTGTAACATATTTACTGAAACGAAATTTACTATTGCAGTTTGGTTAAATTTTTCTTTCGTATTCCCACATTATATTTAAAAAAATAGTGATGATGGATCGATTCGCTCTGAACAATTTAGACGACTTCCGCTCAACTTTCCAAGTTAGTCTTATACGACGTGACTGTTGAGACACTTCATAAAATTTATCTAATAAGTCGTTGTGCGAATAAATCCGAATATTATGAGGTAGACATACCTCGTTTTCCTGCTCAATTTATCTTCCGTTAAGAACTTCACTTTATACTTTCAAACACTCGCAAACTATGCGAACATTAAAAACACGTTGATTACATTGTACCGTAAAATGTACCTATTTACATATCATATTTCTACAAATATTTGTTTTGAAAAAATGGTGGAGGCGCCGGGATATTTTTCATTAAAAATAACGCTATCTGTGTTACTGTTTGAGCTGGATCAAATCTAAAAATTGTATTTTATAGATTTAATGGCGATAAAGCGAATGAAAAAAAGGCGTGACTCTATTTCTAGCATTAGTTGAGTAATCTGGAAATATTTCTATTTGCAAAAATGGTGGAGGCGCCGGGATATTTTCTTATGGAAATAATTATATCTTTGTTGTCTTTTGAACCAAATCAAATTAAGAGATTGTGTTTTATATTATGTAGTATAGTATAGTAGTATGGTAGTTTTCAGTGTGGCGAATTCAATGGAGAAAACCCATCTTCAGCAGTAGTTAAGCAAACTAGAAATATAAATGTTCGCAAATAGAGATATTTTTCTCTAATTTTTTGGGCTAGGTCAAGTTGATAAACTGTGTTTTACAGATTTAATCGTGGTGAATGCGATGCAGAAAACTGCATAGCGGTACCTCTATCATTAGCTGAACGAACTGCAAGTAGGTGTATGTGCAAAATGGTGGAAGCGCCAGGATATTTTTCTCCAAAAATCTGCCACCAGGTGAACTAGATCAGATCTGTTTACGACGTGTCATAGATTTATTTGTGACAAATTAAATACAAGAACCTTCACCGTTTAATGACGAGCCGAGCTGCAAGAAATGTTTGTTAATATTTTTTGCAGTAAATTAGGATTAGAAGGAAGAATTTCGAACTTTGATGTCTAGCTCCGTAAGTTCTAATTACCGATTGAAAAATTACAAAGGATTCCTACAAGTTTGTTTTTAAACATTTTCCAGACACACAAAAAGATTGCTCTTGGCGATAATTCTACTTTTCATTAATTTAAAAAAATCAAAGTTCTACCATTATAAGTGCAAAATGCGCCGGATCAAAAACAACTTAATTTCATTAATCATAAAGAGATTTCGATCTTTCAGAGTATTTGATAGAAAACGTGGAATTATAAAAAGTACAATGTCATGATTTCAGGATGTAGAAATCTATTTGTGAATTTCTTTTGCTATAAATGAAGAATAAAAAAGCTGTGACATATAGTTGCGAATGCAGGTAATGCAGATAAAAGACTGCGCTTTTTCACCATGCAGTAAGATTAAAACGTGCGATTATTTTGTCTACCTCAGCGAGGCACTAAATTATAGATCCAAATCTGTGTACATAAGTCAGTCACCGAATACATGGATTTTGTTTTACACAGCCGTAGATTAATTTTTCCGCTCGTATTTTGGATGGATCCATTCGTTACATCATTGTACTGCGACGACAATGATATATCTGCGGAAAATAATCTGTGTGAATTCCGAATATAAATTCGCATTTCAGACGTATTTTAATTAAAGCGCGTCTCCTTCACCGAAAAATCCACAAGTCACATATTTTGTCGTCGAATCAATACAGAAATAATGGCAGGACAAGCGATTTATGCGGGTCCCAAATCTGGCGATGCAAGAGCGGATGCGCTTCGAATTCCTAATTAACTAATTTATTTTTTAAGGCTTCGCCTCCACAAAATTTGTCCCAAAAAGAGTACTAACTCTCGAATTAGAATGAAGAATGCTCTACGGGAAATAAAATTTTCTCTCAATTACAAGCGAGCTCCACGTTACACCGTCGGATTAATTTCCTTTGTAATTTTGTTTCCTGGATTGAGCATAATGAAATAATGTGTCGCGTTCCTTAAACTTTGCAAATCATGTTTCCGCCTGTTTCGGCCTATAAAACCGACGGAAACATTCAACGGGAGCGTTTGTTGCAACAGACAACGTCATTAGGGATTCCGCCTTCAGCGCAACAATGACCACCTTAGATTTGCAGAGCTGCGTCCTGTACCGAATTAAACTATTTCAGCTTCATTGTTATGCATTAATTCATTAACCGTTTGTCCCGGCGCAACACAAATCACTCCGTAATTTAATTTAATTGCTTGACCGAATAAAACATGTGTTGCTGCGCTTAAAATAATGGATAGGTCTTTTTTTGTTACAACCAGATTCGTTTAAATCTACAATACCTGCATAATTTTAAATCGCATCACCCCAAATTAAGCGGAATATGTTAGCTTTTTATCAATACAGATGAAAACAAATAAATTATTTAATGGTTCATTGTGGATTATTATTTAAATACTGGACGTGTTTTGATCAATACACTTTTGTGAAAATATTTGCCTTGTTACCATTCGAATTTAATTCGTTCCGAATTTAGATGCACAATCAACAACTCTACTCTCCCGAAACATTTAATAAGTGTTTTAACGTAAAACACAATCTAGTTTTTGTTGCACACACAGTACCACTCGTCTCATTACGCCGCCGTCATTAGTGACATTGTTTAATCAAACTGGCGCACCTAAATTAGTTTTTGATAGGCGAAATCGGCGTAATGAGGATTGTTTTAATGACAAACTATGGTTGTAAAATTCAGGATGTGGATAAAAATCTTCCAGCCCCCGAATGTTTACCGATACCGTCATAAACTCTAAGCCATAAAAGATTTAGTGGCTTAAATAAAACATTAAGCAGCCGTTACAGGCGGATTGTTTTGAATACAGAAAGGGCTCGCTTCGGCCAAGTGAAAATAGTGCAGATTGGTGGATCGTTGGATGCATGTGCGGGGCCGTTGCAGACTCGGGGGTGGCACATTTGCCGCACGTGCGCCAAATATTGAGGCAATATGTAAGGGGCATTAGAAACGTACGAGGATCGGACGTGTGAAACGTTCAGATAGCCGGGAATACCGCAGGATCATCTAGCAACGTCCTCGAATCGGGGACCACACGATAAATTCGGAAAGGCGATAAAAATATGGCGCATGTTTATTTAGAAGGTCGTCAGCAGGGTCGACTGGCTCCGACAGGTTGGCAGCACTACCTCGTAATTTTTCAGTACTCACAATTCGGATAATTTGCCTCTTGGGGCTGCAGTTTGTTGCCTCATAAAGAGTTGCACTCAACAATGGTCGGCAGAGCGCACAGAATTTCTGTGTCGTTTGAGTGGCATGCCAGAGGAAAATGTTTTTTAATTACTGCCGACACTTTTCGAGTAAATGTGCATCGAGTCGTTTTAAAATTAACTCGTTTGGGAAATAATCTCAATCCGGGGAGTCCCAGTTCCTGGACTGGAATATTCACTAGTAGAAATGTAGCGTCAATTTTATGTGCTTATTATGACCTTTATCTAATAAAGTGGAGTTAATCTCCTGCCACAATCCTTAATGGCGGCCATTACGTCAACTTTATAGATGTAAGTCTACCCCGTTGGTATATAAACACAAGATATGACACTATAATAATATATGCATGTGGGGACGAATAGAATGAAGTCTCGGAGGTAATGTATGCATGACCTCAGCTAACAAATAAATACGTTTTCTGTGACATTAGTAAGCTAGAATTAATCTACGAAGTGCCATATTTTGTCAGGCGAATTCGCAAACTTTCATGTTATTGCCTAATATGCAAATAATCTGATTTGCATTAAAAATTTGAATAAAGCTGGAATTATAGCTGTTCGCGACATAAATGACTGGTCATCAGTCAAAAATTCGCCTAGATTATAATTCTAGTTTTAGAATAAGGAAAACATCCAACACTACAAGATCTTAAATAAAATTTTTGGGTGCCGTGGCCAACAATGGTTAGTTTTCTGAGAAATTAAAATATAGCTTGGATTAATTCAAATCATTTTTTGGATATTATTACGGCCAGTTTACAGAAACGAAATTAAGTTATTCGTAATCAAATGCGAGATTAACTGAACACGTGATCGGATTGAACCAATCGAAGTTGCGGGATTCATGGATTAATCGCTCATTAAAATTGAATTCCAATTAAATACCGTAAGAGCAAAAACAATGCCATCAAGGGTAGCTATGACACAGTCCATAATGAGCTTGTGCACTGTAAGTTGCAGAGAAAAAATGCAATAATACCTATAATAATTGTTTTTAACCCATTTCAGGATTCCACAAATGCATGACGAAGTTCTTAATCAAAGACACGCCACTTTCTTTTTCATAGCTCTATTCTTAATGGCTTTTTATTTGCTCTTACGGTATTTAATTCTCTTTCTATCGCGCGTTCAAATGAAATCCTAGGCTGGGAAGGCGTCAATTGTTGTGCTTTTTTAAAGCGTAGATTAATTGGAGCATGTTGACCTAAAATTTAGAGCCAAAAAATCTTTCTTTTTTTCTTCCTTTTTTTACATTAAAAATAGAATAACTTAACGATGCCTATTTTCGAAGCAAATGTCTAAAGACACCCTTTGCTGAAAACAAACATGTTCATGAAGAAAATATGCGCATGTATATGCACGCTTTTTGGCTAAAAATGCACTGAAATATGCACAAATATGCATAAACATGCTATAATACGCTCGATCACTTTTATAAAAAAAGACAAATTTCACAGAATTAATCTATTTATTCAAAATTTATTAATAAATAGTGAGCGGCAAAAGTATGGAATTAAAAATTAAACAAAATCAAAAAAAAAATCTGAACGGATCAATTTTAGTTTATATTTTTTTTTTCTTGATTTGATAGCCCTTTTAATTGTCTAAACGACAGTATAAAAATTTTGTTATCTTACATAAGGAAATTTTTGAGAAAATAAAATAAATTTGGAAAAAATAAATTTTGTAATGAACAGAAACAAGTCAAAAACTGTGTTACAAAGTACATACATACTTAAAATTAAGAAATTAAATGTTCGAATTGCCATTCCCAGCTTGTTGACAATAAACAAATCTATGAAGAAATTTCTCCTATTTTAGTTTTATCTAGTTTTATCCCCGCACCTAATCAAAATTAAAATTTCTATACGTTGTGTTTCTGTTAAATAAGCCATTTTCGAAAACGTTTTGTAAAACAAATAACACATACGAGTGAAATTGGTACATAGTACTATTTGGCTTTTTTTTTTCGTTATAAAATTTATTTTTTCCAAATTTATTTTTTTTCTCACAAATTTCCTTATGTAAGATAACAAAATTTTTACACTGTCGTTAGACAATTAAAAGAGCTATCAGAATCGAGAAAAAAAATAGGGGATTTCCATTTAAGAAAAACACAGATGACGTCTAAATTTTAATGAATTTATTTCATACAGTGTGCCCATTTTATCGGTTCCCGCCTTAAAACTACAAAATAGGCAGCACAATTTACTTTTCGGAGATTGCTATATTTAAAAAAAAAATTTTTTGAAAATTTTCAAAAGGTTGCATTGAATATTACCGTCATGGATGACATCAGTCATCAAATACTTCAAAATAGAGGAACTCTAGTTTAAACTATTAGGTTATGCGTTATGTCACTTTGTGGCATATTGAATGTTTCACTTTGGCTGACTATGTTTCTTATCTTAAAAAATAAATAATTTCCACCAAGATATCTGTGCAATGTATTGTGTTGCCTATTGCTAAACCGTAAGGCGGGAAGAGATAAAATGGGCACCCTGTACTTTTGACAAAAAAAATCTGGAAAATTGAAGAAATATGCACTAATATGCATTTTTGCCAAAAATATGCTCAAGGTGTTTAAAATATGCAAAATATGCATTTTCAAAATGACTTAATTTCATTCAAAATTTATTAATACGCCCAGAAAATCCAAAATTTTATATGTATACGTCATGGAAACAAATATGCAATTTGCATAGAATTTGAGCTTTAATCATTAATAAATGTCATTCGTGTCAAACCGCGGGAAATTCAAACTTTACACTGTTCTAAACGGTTTAACTTTTCCAACGCCTACTCAGCCGAGGATTTCATTTGAACGCGCGAATAAACTGACCCTCAGTATTGTGAAAATTTGAAAATAGTTTGTAAAGAAACTGTAAAAATTCTAATTTTTCCAGTTTGTTTTGCAAAAATGGTGAATTCGTTGGACAAAATATGTTGAATTTATTCGATTAACAACTCTTCATTCTTCCCATTTTGAAGTTGAAAATGTTTTATTTGATGAGTTTTTGTTTCATCGCCTATTATATTGGTTAATGTCGCTTTGCCAACAGTTTAGAACCAGTTTAGAACCAGACAATCAGCTGAACAACCTTGAATTGGAAATGAATCTGCATAAGAAAATACACGGGATTTTAACTAACTTATGAAAATACTTATTCGTATTATGTTATAAAAGCAATACACAATTCATAATCCGGCACGTCTCTATTTTTGTATTTTCTTATTTTATTTTAAATGTAATAAGAAATAAAAAAAAATTAAACAAATAAAATAATATTTTAAACTCTATGAAATAATCAAAATATTTGCTCGTATATGCCAATGAAAAATTTATAACCCGGTATATTATTCTTTATGATTGTATATGTATTGTGAATTATGAAACTAAACCGGATCTGCAAGCATAGCTCCACTCCACATTCCGTTATAAAGACCTCTGTATGAGTGCATATCTTAGTGGAAGTTCTCCCCATGCCCACCTTAGACAGCTTCTAGGTTCTTTGGTCTTTGGTTCTTTGGAAATAAATCTAGATGAAAACAAAGAAAATGAATTTTTAAAAACATATCGGATGCAGCAGTATGATATGAATGAGGAAATCGACAGTGCTTGGATGCAGCACGTTCCTAATGCATCCCCCTGCGCGGATACACTTCCCTAATACACAATGAACGAAGCGATACAAAATTTGTCGCCGGTTTAATTATACTGCGGCAGACACGAATTTTGTATGCAACGATCTACCTAGTGCAACTCAGCAGATGACCTGATTGCAATAATTGCTCTGTCGTGCTTCATGCTTTGGCCACTGCGACAATTTAAAATTGCACTAATGTAGTTAGCACGTGTAATTTGGAAAATCACCGGAGTAGATTTTCTGGCGCCAACACACACCGGAGCCAAGGCGCTTTAATGTAAAACCATTCCAAGACAGTAACCCAATTTGCCAGAATGTCACATGTCAGTTACAGTGTCGCGATTTGCTGAATAATGCAAGGAACAGTTGTTACCCAATCTTACTAAAATTAATGAAATATGGAGGTTGCCAGAGGGGAATTAAAAATTTTTCACCTACAGGTGGTTCTTCGATGTGCGCGAATTTTTGCAGTGGAGAATCCCGACGGTGAAGTCAAACAAAATGCAATTCGGTCTGATTTATGCAAATTGGCGGCTTTTAATTTCACGTCGGCACTCCACACTCCACCGATCATATTAATGAAAAGGCGGAACAAAAATTGACAAGGGCTATGCGAATTGATTAACTTATTCAACAACACACAATGCGATAGCTAAATTAGTGTGTCCGGCGCTAAAGTGTTATAATAAATCTCGTCATCAATAAGAGAACAATTTTTTGGAAATATTTGTGCCCCAACCAGTCCATTCGATTTTGTCAGTGAGCCCCGAACAGCTTCATAAAATATTTTCGGTTTTGTTTAAAGCGATTTGTTTTATTTATTGACCATTTGTTCGATTTTATCACGATTGGGTTTGAATCGCTCCGACTGATAAACTAAATTCACAAACAATATTTACTGATTGCAACACAGCTAAAAATAAACTGGTTGGAAGCATTCCCCCCAAAATTGACTGCGACTAGGATTAAGACAAGAACTGTTATGGGATTTTGATTGTTGTGTAAATATTGGAGCGAGTTAGTTATCACTTTAATATCGTTAGCTTCAGAATCCAATAAAATTAGGGAGCCGGTGTCGATGTCAAAGATCCGAGTATAATGGCGATAAATTGGTTCTTATATGGTTCTGAACTTATTAAATTATCTCCTCCAAAACGTCAGGTCAACTTAGGCTAAGTCCCATAAACCTCTTATCTCATTAGGGAAAATGCTAAAGACTGTGTTGGTGGAACTTTGTAAGACTTGAGGTCAACACTTTTCATTATTGCGGCGACGATCCAATCGGATTGAAACCTTTCAGGTGTGTCTCGACTTGATTTATGGAAGAATTTAAACCGAACCTATCCGGACTGAAATTTCAATTTAGGCTATAATAATTTCGTCTAATTTTAGTCGCGTATAGCGTGAGCCGCACGATCGCAATAACAATCTTTTATTTCGCGTGTCGTGGCCATGTTTGAATTTACATTCCTGTCATTTGTGTCTAAGTTGCTGTCACTTAAATCAAACCGACATTTTCACAAATAGACATCGTTTAGATAAGAAGTGGCCGCATTTGTCAGCCCGAAACCGACGATTTAGCAAACATAAAAATTAATCCCCCGAATTGGAAAAACAATCAAAGTACAGCTGCTCCGACGGCAAAACGGACACAAAAGTCCACGGTCGGGGGTGACGTTCACGTATGGCAATCGCTGAAACGGTTCAAAGGCTAAAATGGAAACCGCAACGCGTTGCAGCCACATTCTTCAAATAGCCAACTGTTAAATTACAAGAGCTGCAAAACTGCGTGCTGCGGCGTGCTGTTGAAGTATGCACATGAATGTCCCACAAAAAATTAACCGGGAAAGGGACGACAATTCCGGTTTTCAAACCTGATTGCAGTTATTTACGTAACACATTTAATTAAAAGTTTATTCAAAAATCTATTATTCAAATTGGCTTGTTTTAAGAGGACGAGCGAACGCAGAGTGTCAATGAAATGAAGTCTAGTTTGTAATAAAATTTCTCTTCGGGATTATTAATTTTTTACGGCGAGTTCTTGTTTTAGACCATTCCTGCAAAAATCCTGCAAAAAGGACATTTCACTTGAATAGTAATTTTTATTTGGGAATTTAATTAAAAAATGTAATAAACTGGTACATGCGCTGGACAATTTGGTAAAATATGCAAAGATATGGTGTTAGGTGTTCAGTTATTAATTAAAACATTATTTAATTTCGATCAATTTTGTACTCTAGAAAAATGGTGGGGGTTAAAGAAAAAATTGACAAAGAAGTTGTGAGGTTATAACAATAAAAAAAACTCTACTCTTTTGACTGGCAACATTCTAAGATAGTTTTCGATTTTTTCAATTCTAAAACCGTTTTTAAAATGATCGTAACATTTTCATATTTTGAAAAGTAAAAAGATACGAAAATGGTGGATGCGTCTGACTGAGAGTCATATTTATTGTCAGTTTCTGTGTGAGCTTACAAATATTTTTTAATAGTTATTTACTTTACATATGCGGTAGGCTACATTTTACAGCGCGAGGTTTTTAGATTGAAACACGACCGCGCAGCGGGAGTGTTTTAATAAAACTGAGCGATGTAAAATGCCTACCGCATTAATAATGTATTAATTTTTTTGGCCGACGACCCATTAAGTACTTGTTTTCTCAAATTTGAAATTTGTTGTAACCAATAATTTTGCAAAACCTGTCAAAGACTGACATTTAATTAATAAAATGGCAGAAAGTTATCTATTATATCGATAACTGACACGCTTACGATTTACACCACAAGATAGCGCCATCAGACTTTAGAAGAAAACAATTAATTTCTGTTCATTTTTGAAAACTGAGCGGTTTAATGGTAGCGGTATCTTGTCTTAATATAAATGGACTTTACTGATACGCTAAACATTTTTTTTGATGTTCCAGAAAGCTTAAAATTTTCTTGTTATTTTACACACTCCGTGCGGTAAAATGACAGATAGTTTGATTAGTGTGTAAAAATCAAGATACCCTAGCTGCTCAAAATGTGTAAACATGTCATTTAGAGTTGAGGAGGCCAAAAAAGACTTAGGAATTATTTATTGAATTGACAAAAAATCTTTACCCTTCTCGTTGACAATATAATAGCAAATATTCTTAAGAATATATGGATTTCTTTTAACGTAATATAAATGGTGAAGGCGCCGCGCAAAGACATATGGGGTAAAAATACAAAAATTTTAGCTAACGAGGTATGTTAAAGAGTAATTTAATTAATGAAAGAAAGTATGTAGTGATTTAAAAATTGTGGATGCGCCGGGTAAAGGAATAATATTTTGATTTTATGTCTGACTTGGATGATTTGAATGAAATTTGTTTGGGAAGCATTAAGGCGTAAAGCAGCATTTTCAGGATTATTAATTTTTTATGGTGAACACTTGTATCGTGAAAAAGTAGCGACACAAAGACGACCACTCCTGAAAAAAGGGAGACGTCACTCAAATATTGATTAAAATGAGTAAAAAATTAGATTATCGTCGTCCATTTTGAACTTGTGGCTGCGTAAATTGCAGGTTCAAACATTGAGAACTGGTCAATAACGGCGCCCCCAAATACTTTTTTCATCGTGGCACAACCGCACCAGAAATGATTAATCGGAAAAGATCTCGAAATGAAAATTTCTGTGGCCTCGCCTCGTCTCGGATATCTCCCCCGAATAAAAAGATATTTTGAAGTTTTCGTCGCATGATCAGCATGCGAGCAGAATATGGTGTAGTGCGATAAAAGCAGCGTGAGCGGTGATTATCTAACTTCCAGTTCGAAGATGGTCCCCGGGGGCGGGTAATCTTCATTACGTTAGCTAACTTGACGAAGCAGCTGTGCGAACGGAAGTGTTCCACGGGGGCGAAAGCAGAACTAAAATCTACCAAAACTACACCCTACAAAACTACCACGTGCCGCGCTATAATAATTAATACGAGGCCAGATTTCGACAGATTGTCTGTAACGTGTTTTGCTAGGCGAATATGTGGGATGGAAATCGGATGGAGCTTGAATAACACATGATAACTCGGTCTGTTTGCGCAGTTGCCTCCCAGATTTTGTCTTCGAGAAATGTTAACAAAACGCGGGGCGGATGCGATCCGGAGAAATTTATTTTAAAACACCTCCGAATCGTCGGGCTCCCGGAAATCGTCTTCGAATCACCATTATTCAGACTGAATAATACACTCGAAATAACTTTTTCCGCTAAGAATACAGATTTTCGACGCTATTGACAAATAGATATTCCAGCCATCAAAAGCTCCACGTGGGAGCTTTAACGGCTCTTATGCGGGCGAAGGATCCAGACTTGACCGTTCCAAAGCACGAAAAGCTCCCAATCAAAAGCGTTTTTTGATCGATTTGGGCAGATAAATCACGCCCAGACCAAGACCATCATTAACGATCAAAATATTACAAAGCTGGACTATTTTAACACAATTTAGATTCGCCATTTCCACTAAATTATTATATTCGCTTCCTTGGAACACCTACTACTTCCCAGATTAAATCTAGCTGAAGTATAGTGTAAGTTTAAGCAAATTGATTTGAATTTTGATTAATGGCTTTGTGACAGCGCCATAATTTTAGTAAATTTGAGTGTAATCTAGAAATAGACATGTGAAATTGCTTTATTATAGATTCGCTCCTTGTAGACTAGAATTGTAGAAATTTCATTACTAAACTCCATATGAGTCTAATAAAAAAATTAAACTACGTATTTTAATGTTGTATTAGAAAAATAACAAATTATGTTGTAAAAAAATGGGGGATGCGCCGGGTAAAGGGAAAGAAATTAGATAACTCTGTTGGGTGCTAAAGTGGAAGAAATTTAACATTTTGTTTTTTGTGGTGAAGAATCAAGTACAGAAAATCACAAACCGATCTCTAATAAAAAATTAACAAATTATTAATTGGCATCGTGGAAATGCGTGGCATTAAACAGGTGATATAATTTGTAAATTAGATCATTAAAAGGTCGCTTAAAAATGTATTCAAGTTTTTGCGAGACTCTGCTTACGTACAAAGTTTCCCTTTTATTTCTTTCTTCAAATTGAAAGTATTACGTCTCGACTTTGAAATACAAGTTGTTTGAACGTGAAATTATATTTATTTATTTCAGCGACCAATTACATTTATCCGCCACCGTTGGAATTAATTAGAAAGAAAACTTAATTTTATCTAAAGTAATTAACAAAAAGGAAAAACCGTCTGAAGGAAGCTGTTACGGAATGTTTATTGGCGCCACCGGTACTTCCCCACCGTCTTCTAATTTCTATTGGATTTGCTTTTCCACTATCTGTGAGGGTCCAACATTTATTGTTGCGTTTGGAAATAGTCTAAAGCAAAAAACAATTAAGTGGAATTTTTAGGAATTCAAAATGATTTGGCATCTTGCATCCTGATTTCCCGATTACTATTTGCTTTACTTCACTGCAACGAGTGAACTTCAAAAGAATAACTTATTTATTCATTGCAACACAATGTAAATATTGCTGTACGTTCTTACTCTAATATCGTCGTTTATAACTTCTTATGTAAATCTGCAAGGGAAATACTCCACTCGGGACAATTTTGAAGTATGGACATGAAACTTAATTTATCCGTCGACTCGTTAAAAATCCGGCAATAAAGCGTCAAGTCTGCAGTAATTTTAATTCCGCTCGTGATTTTATAGATTGTTGCGACGTATCTCGAGAAGTCATTGGAGAAGCAAATGGAAGTATGATGAGAAAACTTCACATTTATAGAGTCACGCGAATCTGCTGTCTTTACAAATTAACACCATTAAAAATGCGTTAAGCTCTGTAATATTCCACTTGAGAACTTATTCCGATTTGGAAAATCATGAGGCGTAGAACAGGACAAAGCAGGAACTAATGAATCTCTAAGCTCAGGATTAAAACATAAACGTACGTTCGAATCAATAATTAAAGCATTCGATTGTAAATTGGGTCACTAACATTAAATATGGACGTTCACAAATTGGAAAGGCTTATTTTTAGATAATTTTCCGACGAAACAATCGATCGGATTTTTTAAGAGACTGTAAAATGACGACCGTGTAATTATCTCAGGAAAAACATTCATAGTTGTAGGTGAAAAGAATTGTCGATTTTTGTAAAAAAATATTTCTGGGACTTTTTTTGTGATATACAGGGTGATTCATATAGTATCATACAAACTTTAACCGGTGGTAGATTCCAACTCCTAGACACTCTGACAAAAATGTCTAGGTTCTAAGGTTAAAATTGTTAAAGATAAAGCATGTTGAAGAATGTACTACCACCCTTTAAAAACTGCAGATAAATGAAAATATTTTACGTTGAAACAAACTGTAAGACATTGTTGTCAAAATGAAACTAAAGCGAATCAATATTTTCTCTAATAGCAACAATTGTTTGCTTCTATTATGACATTCATGACATTTGTTATACACAGGACGTAACGTGGAATGATTTAGCGGAGAATGGCATTTACTTAGTGAAAAAACCGATATGGTAATTTTTGCCAATTTTTGATGTATGACTCAAAATTTTATTGTCAAGAGTCTTTTGAGACCGGAATCTGCCACTGGTTAAAATATTAATGAAACTATATGAATCACCCTGTATATATGTGGAAAACGAGAATTGTTGGAAACAAATTTAATTCTAATAGATTCAGTTTAACATTGTCAAGCGGGATCAGAATGTTTATTTTAGAAATTCCAGTTTCAAAAATATTCACAGTGATTTATTAAAGTTGTAAAATTTGCAATTGGTGTTTTATGGCAGTGGTAGATTCATGTTTAATAAATTTTATCGAACAACATGAATATGTGGATTAGTAATTCTAAAACAAGATAAAAATGAGAGCATATCCACTCGTTTTAATGAAACGTATTTGGCGTTGTAATTTTTGGAATGATTTTTTTGCATTTTGCGTTAAGGGCTAAAAATGTTGGTAATTATAATTCGCGTAAGAAACAACAAAGAGATCGTACAACAGTCTCAGGAAGAGCGCCGGATCAAACAAAAATAGATAATTATGACATCAGCCAGGCGAAGCGGGAACGTGAGAATGTAAAAAGAGCGAGAAAGTTGGGGAGAGTGAAATTAAAATCCCCTAATATCAAGTCTTAATATTCGAGGAGGCGAAGTTATAATGTTTATAGGGGTTGATTTTTTAAACATCATGAAAAAAAATCCGGTATGTTAAAAGTTAAGCTCTCGAGTAAAATATAATTACAGCAACTGACACTAGAAGTTGGCCAACATTTTGGTTTTATGCCGTAACAAAAACTTGCGGGGTAAAAAGGGCCAAGTCTCGGGTGTTAAATGATGAACAACCGGAACATTTGTTCGAGTGTTGCATCGAACAGGTAACGTCGGAGAGTAGTTCATTAGCTCTGCAGGGATGTTTTCCGCAGACAATTTAATATAGGCAACTAAAAGGGGTAGGTAGATTAGGGGTACTTAAACTTTCATGGAAAAGATGACGAAGTGTAGAAAGATGGCGCTTTTAATGGGGCCCTTCTAACGACTCGATGTAAACATCTGAATAATAGATTATCACAAAACGACGCCCCAAAAAGTAATTATAAATGTCCGCGCTAATCACGAACCCCTCATTTGTTGTTTTGTTTCATGCGGTCGCCTTATCTCCTGCTCCTCATGAATTATTCATCTGCCAGTGAGAAACATTCCGAATGAATTATTTTATTTTCTCTAAAAATTCCTAACTTAATTTCGACGTTTCAATTATTCAGATGTGCGATGCGTCCGGTATTTCTTCAAAAGAAGGAAATGTCGACTGAAAGACCGACTTGCTTTGCATCCACGTGTTTGTGTCAGCCAATTAAATTTATGAAGAGATAAAATGTGTTTCCGGAGACTCATCCGCAAATTTTTAAATTCTTTCCACTTTTGTCTTAATTAGGAATTATTGAAAGGGAGGCCACACTTGCGTAACCGCCCACGAAGCGAAGCACTTTTCGACGACACGTTAACAAAACCGAAAAATTTGCTTTGTTCGAGCGAAGTGTATTTAGAGCCGGACTTGATGATATAAAATACAGGACGAATGAAAGGATATTAAATTTTCTCGACAAACGGCAGACGCTTTCCACTCTCTCATTTAATACAATTCTAAACGTCTGGGAAATTATTGGTTCAAATGATCTTTCACCGAAATTAATGAACCTTGCGAAAGAAGCTATTTGTATCCGTGTGGGCGGTCACAATAAATGAGAAACCAATATAATACGAGTACGGTGTATTGCTGACGCACTTGACTTTTGCAAAAACTGACTCGCTCTTGCGTCAGCTTCTAAGCTATTGCTAATTTTAGCATTTGAATTATAAACTAAATAATTCTAATTAACTAATCATCGGTTCATTAGCAAATGCTCGACTAGGAAGTTATAATGAATTATTATCTGCAAAGCAGAAATTTCTCAGTGCAATCATTTATAGACACTCTGTATCGCGGTGTAATTACGCCGTCACAATTTATCTGACATCGTAAAAATGAATTTTTTAAATTACAAGACATGCAACCTACACGCTTGTTATTAAAGTTACATTATTATATTGTTAAGTAGTTTGTTGACCGTGACACATGATAACTAGATATTAAATCGGCCGTACGATTGACTATAAATTTACCCAAAACCAAACACCCTATGAATAAATTATAATCACTCGTATTCTGTTTTATAAATATTACAACAG
This sequence comes from Tenebrio molitor, assembly GCF_963966145.1. Classification (NCBI taxonomy): domain Eukaryota; kingdom Metazoa; phylum Arthropoda; class Insecta; order Coleoptera; family Tenebrionidae; genus Tenebrio; species Tenebrio molitor. Next base: position 11,490,001 of record NC_091052.1, on the reverse strand, counting down.
CTGCGACCTACGCTATTGAGACATGAAAAATTCCACTGTTCTCATATTATTAAATTAAAGGCAATGAAAATATAATTAATGTTTAAGTAGATACAACGTCTTGGTAGCTGTAATAGCTACATAATTTATTCAAACAATTTATTAGCCTAATTTATTCACGGTAATTTGTGTTATTTGCGACAATATCAAGACGTTTTATTGCCCCAGCAATCACACCGCAATATTCAGAGAATCTGGTACACGTAACTAATCTTGTAGATTTTATAGATTTTCCGGTGAAAATTAGAATTTTCTGTACTGCGATTAAAGAGAAAATTGCAAGTATGAATTGCAGATGTGGTGAATGCGCCAGGAAATTAGAAATAAATTTATCAATGTCTCGGTAGTCTTCTGAGAGCTAGATGAAATATTAAAACGCGTTTTTATAGAGTTTGTGGTAGTGAATCGAATGAAGTAAACCGCAAATCGCTATCTTTTATATCAAGCAAGAATTTTTTTTATTATAGAATTGGTGGATGCTTCGGGATATTATAAATACGTTTGTCGATATCTGTGTAGTCTGATGGACTAGATGAAATGTAAAACAGGTTTTAACGGATTTTGGAATGGTGAATTGAATAGGAAAGATCTCTTTTTCAGTAACTCCAGTTAGAAAATTTAAGCTTGAGAAACTGTAAAGTTGATAAATACACTCGAAAGAATCATTTCATATTTTTGGTTCGACTAGATAAATTAGTGTTTCAAAAACGTGTCCTCTAGATGCTGCTCCAGAGAATAGAATAAGGAAAACCGCAAATTGCTATCTGTAAAAATAAGCCACAGAGTAATGATACTAAATTGAAAAAATGGTGGATGCGCCGGGAAATTAGATATCTGCAATCTGATGGGCTAGAAGAAATGTAAAAAATATTTTCTAAAATGTGAAGTGGTGAAGCGACCCAAATAACAGATCGTTATTCCTAATATAATTCAGAATATTTAAAAAAAAATCAATTATAAATTGGTGGATGCGCTGGGAGAACTAATAATGAATTGTTTAGTATTTTTGTTGTGTATTGATTTGGTACCGACAAGTCGAATGAAAAGAACCGTTGATAGTGTGATAGAGAATAAAGAGTTTGCAAAATATACATTTCAAAGATGGTGAACATTATACAGGGTATTTCACGAGTGGTAATGAGCTCGACGGAATTAAAAATGCAACCCACAATACATTTGCAACGCTAACGTGGATATTTGTTTTTTAATTTAAAAAACATAAAACATGGTCAACTGTGCAGTTTCGTAAATTTTGACATAAATGTCATATTCGCTAGGTTAAATGAAACGGGCAACGGCAACGGCAGAGGCATTTTTTTATTACATTTGCCTTAAATCAGGATCATGTCTCTTCTCTCATCGTTCGAATACATTTTAATCGTCGTATTTTAACTTTTTCGTAAATGTCATTTGTGGCAAATAAAATTATTGGAAGCAAAGCTATAATGGATTCATAATTTCATTTTAAAACCCTACGATATTTAAAAATCCAAGTTAGCGTCGCAAATGTATTGTGGGTTGCATTTTCAATTCCGCCGGGCTCATTATCACTCGTGAAATACCCTTTATATTATTGAATAAACTGGGCAAGAACAGACAAATAAAATTTATTGTTTCATTGCTAGAACAATATTTGAGACCCATTTTGTCATCTGGTGATAAAATTTGAAATATGACAAACCTGTCAACCCTGTTGTCAAAATGTAAAATTTCCGTACATTCGAAATCTGATTTCAGGTAATCAATAAACCTAGAAGGTAGGGATAAAAATCCGTTACGTTTTTAGATTTGAAAGGTAGCTTGCACTGACAGTCGGGATGGACGATCCGCTGTCATTCTCTGACGACTTTGACACCGAACCGTCCTTACTCGAAGAACTGGAAATCTATCCTGACCGCATCATCGAGAAAATAATGGTAGTCCTTCACCCATTCAGACGTCCCGAACACTCGCTCGACGCCGTACATTTAACAAAAAATCCAGATTTGGCAGGTCCAATTCTCTTCTATTTGCTCCTCGCTGTGTGTTCGTTTTTAGCCGGTAACAAACCGCATTTCGGATTCGTGTATGGCGTATCCGTCATTTCTTGTTTCACCATGTACGGTTTGCTCTCATTGATGACTTCGCACACTGTCTTCGATTTAACAACAGTCGCTTGTATCTTAGGTTATAGCTTAGTTCCTATTGTCGCATTATCGGTGTTCGGCATATTTTACCCTCTGAGGAGCTTAGTCGGTGTTACTTTGGCAACTTCGTCGGTGATTTGGTCGAGCATGTCGGCTTCGAGGCTGTTCGTTACGGTTTCAGGAAGAATGGAGCAACAGCCTTTGTTGGCCTATCCGTGTGCGCTATTGGCCGCCATGTATGTCCTCACGGTGATGTTCTAACCCACAAATTGCTTCATAAAACAAAACTAATTTACGTTGCTTCATATTCTCTCAATTTTAATTGGAGTTAAGGACTAGGTATAAACCTCGTAGGTCTGTATCTGAAAAAGTGTGAATAAAGTATTGTTCCGGCTTGATGTTTTTCCAGACACAATTTTATTGTTGTCTTGGAGTATCTTGTTACTGCTTGTATACAAAAGCAAACAATCAGATGACGTTTCGTTACGTGTTACTTATATTTTTAGATCTGAATGTAAATAATTGAAGTCGGGTACTGAAAGCTGTCTAAAAGAAGACAAAATTTTGCTTTCAGAGTGACGTGATTTATTATCAAGGGAAAATATCATTTCCCTCGATATTAATTACGTATTAACTCGAGGCAATAACAGTGTAAGGGAAACCATAATGCTCATAATGTTAACATTTTTCTTTTAGATAAGAAGCAATTATCCGGGATTCTGAATCACCACACTTAATGCGATCCAATTTCTTTTGAGGGGAGCAGTAAAAGACACAATTTATAGAGAAAAGCCGTGCAATATAGAATATTTATGAAGTGAAACACTAAATGCCATTTGTAGGCTCAGTTAAAGGAAATAGAAGAATTTAAATCTAAAAAGAATCGAGTCTTTTATTCACAGTTGAATGAGCGAGACCTGAAGGGTCCAGTTTTCACGGGAAGGTTCTGTATGACGCGATTAAACATAAACACAAAAATTGTAAGAAACAAAAAGAAACATCATTTGGTAAGTGAAACATGAAATAATCATCATGAGTTTCATTCATAAGTAAATGCCTATAATGAATTATAAAGAACATCTAAAAATTCTGTAGATTTTGTTATTTCTATACAGTAAGTTTTTTTTAAGACTGGCCATAGGGTTTTACATGTTAATTTTTCAACACCCTGTTAACTTTTGTTCTCATAAAAATATCCAAATCAGTTTTGTAGTACAGTTGTGGGATATGATAATGAATCCATCGTTATTAAAGTAATGTTCAGACTATTTTTTACAAATAACATTTTCTTTGTAAATTGTCTATCACAACCATTTAGGTATCACAGAATGTAGTAATTGACACTAAAGTCTATTCCATTTAAGAATACAGTAGATGTCGCTTCGCATGGAGAACGTTTCGCACTGGCGAACGCGGCAAATTTGAAAACATACATTCCAAGCAAAATTAACAAAAAAAAGTTATAAAGGAACTTACGGTAGTGGTATTCTAATAACAAAATTGTAGTTTAATGATGCGTTTGATACAAAAACTTGATAAGTTTGACACTAGTAAACTCGAGCATTACCTTGGTGTAAACTTTTCTCTCATTTTGACGAATCAACGACGGGAAAATAGTCCCTATGCTATTCTACCGTGCGATCAACAATTATTTAGATCAAAGGAGGCTTTGGATTTTGATACGTATTTCCAAATCTAGACTTTCAGATGCTCTGGATGCACGGAAGTATTTTGGGTTGCATATACCAGCTTCAATTTAAATTTAGAAATTTTACTGAAACTCCACCAAACAGGCAACAGCACTGTATGTCCATTCTCCGTAAATGAAAACACCATTACGATTCAATGATGAATCTTTTATGTTCTGAATTAAAAACCATTTTTGAGTTAAAATTTGATTCATAGTGACAGTTGTTTGACGTTTATTACCTGCGTTAGCAAAGAAAAATCTGACACTGTCATAGCCTCCCCTTATTTAATATCCATTCAAAAAACTTCCGACATTTTTGACATTTCGAGTTTCTCAAAATGATATAATTATGTAACGATAATCTTTTAAAATTTGGGTCGGTAATAGGATGATGAGGTCCTATATGGTCCTATGTACAGCCAATTAAAATATTAAGCGGTTAGTACTTATGAAATGTCACGGGAGTTTTCTGAATGCACGGTATACTGCATAATTAAATGGAATAGACTTTAGATAATATTATTGCTTAATCTAAAAACAGCGCTAGGTTTTGTAATTTTCACAAAAACAAAAGTTAACAGGGAGTTGAAAAATTAGCATGTACAGTTGGTTGCAAAAAAAAAGAAAACTGTCAGAATAAAACTGACACATTTTTACCATTTTTTCATTGTGTGAAACCTTCTTACAAGAGATAGGTTAGAATTAACGTCAAAATTCAATGACATTTTTTTAAATTATTCAAATGGACAAAATTTTCGTTTTCCGTTTTTTTTTTGCAACCAACTGTAAAACCCTATGGCCAGTCTTAAAAAAAAACTCACTGTATGTACATATATGTATGTAACTATAGAAAACCGAAAATTACTCTGCAGTATTAAATGACAAAAGCGGTAAATTTAACAATGGTGGATGCGTCGGGAAATATTAGAAATTTATTTTTAATTCGAAGGAAATGGATACAATGTAGCAATCGTTTTGTAAATCATTGTATTCTGACAAATTGGTTTTTGTTGTATAATATTTGCTAAATAATTGGTTGCAGACGAATTATTCTATATTTTTATTGTGCAGTGAGATGACAGAAATTTAAATAGTGTATTTATAAGACGTTATACCTATTTAATACCAGCTAAAAAAGTTTTTAATTGGAAATATAGAAATGGTGGATGCGCCGGGAAGTCATTCTTTGTCTTTATTATTTAATGAGATGGACAAAATATAAAAGCTGTATTTGAACGTTCAAAGGTATCGAGATCTCTGATCTATGAAAATGTAAAGAAATATTTTTAACGAACGAAATATGTATTAGATTCTACGAGAAATTAAATTATTGAAAGAAAATAAATAAGTTCGAAAACAGTTTTTTGTAAAATGTTCGTAAAGTCGGATTTATTGATAAGTGGGGCGAAAGCTCCAGCTCGATATAATTAAAAGTAAACATAGAAATAATGATAAATAAATTATGGGTATAAATCCGAAACGTTGAAAAATGAAAGATGTATGTCGTGTTTGTCGAATGAATTGTTAGCCCCGAGGCAAGCCGGGATCCTTCCCAGCAACTTGGTTCCGTGCGAAGGACTAATGAAATCATTCGTAGGCACGTGTGCCAGGACAATAGACATGAAAACACAGGATCCTTGCACTTGAAACAACAATACTATCAATTTGCAGTTTATTCAGGTCTGAGTGCTGAATCAATAAGCGATAAGCTGTTCAGTGCCTGTGCAAGGTGCGCAAGTTTGCTTCTCTTCTTGGTAAACCAAGCGTGGTCTGGTGTTCAAATACGTGCATTAAGACCGAACTGTACCATATTAGGACGGGTTTTAGAGTAGCAGTAAACAGCAGTAGGTAACGCAACGTATGCCTGTTTACTACTTCAAATAGCAGCGACTACAAGATTCACAATACGTAATTATTACGGATCAGCTCACTTTATTTTCTATGTACAGCAGTGTCCTAATTACGGTACATTGCGCGAATGTAATTGGATTCGTGAGAATTCCTGAATTTTAAGACCTTTCTCTTCATGATGGGATCTCGGAAGATAGCGAGTTGAGTTCTCAAATACGCTAAACGAACATAACGAATTCAATTACTAAGTTTCTTTGTTGTGCGAATTCCTAGGTCCCCACTTGGAATTAAATTACTTATTTTATTATTAATGATGCCCGAAGAGACAATATTACAATTATTTGTGTATTTACATTTCGCTCCCTCCGACGCAACGATCACTTTCCGATAATTAAACGTCAAATAACAATTTTACAAATCTGTTCGGTATTCAGGCCCACGGAAATATTTAATAACGGCTTTCGTGTGGCCGTGAGTAATATAAAACGATAAATTAATAACGTGGAAAATGTGAGACGAAAGAGAAATAAAATAAGAAGCAACGCGTTGCATTATTGCCGTACTAAATTTAACAGAAATAATATCACACTCGAAATGTGGACTACTTCTTGTAAAGAACTTTAATCAATATAAATGACGCCCAGCACTAAAACTTATTGTTTCAAACCGGGAATACAATACATCATTTTCAGGAAACTGTCTTTTATGCTTTGATACCAGCTTATAATTTTCTAAGGTTTTATCTAGGCCATTATGTGTCAATGTGGGAGGCATAAATGAATAAAAACGATAAAACATTAGCCTAATTGCTCACTGTATTGTTGTTATGTTGGCCGTTACGCACCCATCTAATGAACATTTGTCATTGGAATGACTGCACAAAAAGCATTCAAATGTAGAAGAAACGAGAATAAAATTTTGAATTAAATTTGCAAACCGTATGAAACACTATACCTAGGTCAAGTTTGTTGTCTGATAACAATAAGAAAAGAGTCAATAGAAATACGAAATGTATTAGAAAGAATGATGTTCAATATTTTAGAAGATGGAAAAACTAAATTTAGATAAAATAGTTTTAAATATTTCTGAACATATTCTAAAAACGATATTTTGAGAAGAGGACCATTCACGAGGCTTGACGTCACACTTGGGAATCTGTCAAGCATTCTGGCTTACCTAACTGAGGCTGAGTTTCTCGTGGTGGAAGAATACAAATACAAAAGAAAGAAATAGAAATAATGTAAGAAAAAATGCAGTGTTAACTTTTTAAAAAGAAAGAAAGCCAGAAGTGATACTGATACTCCTTTTGGACCATCAAATTTAAAGTTTCTGATTCTCAAGCGATTAGTTCTAAATGTATTTGAAGAATCCTCGCGACATGCGACGTTTAAAGAAGTGAAAACTTCCCTCTACGTAAACGTTGACGTCACACCTGGGAATCTGTCAACCGAGATCTCTACCAATCGATAGTCTGATAATAGAATTTTTAAAATATCGCCTATCGGGTTTGAGCGTTGTAGTTTCGTGTTTTGGGCACATTTATTGCAAACTTTATGAATTCCGGATGCGCTTCGGCAATTTATCCCTCAGGTGTACGTCAGGACGTGTTGTTTACCGGATTAAGGCCTAAAGCAAACTGTGACTCAAGATTTTGCATACACATACAAAATTACCCCGACTATAATAAGGTGTGTGTGCTCAATTTGGAGCACTAAATTATATGATGTTGACTTGTACACCCTTTTCATCTGGTGAATGCAAACAAAATGCAAAGGGAAATGAGCAGATTTATAACTAGGTGCGCAGATTTACGATCACAGTTATACATTCTGACGGCACCATTGCCGGAATTTTACTCCCTTCGCCCGTGCCGGAGGAGCTGTGATGTTTCGTATACACGACTCCTAAAAGGATTCGAGGTATTATTGCCTCGCAAAGTACCCTCTCTATCCATTAGCAGCAAAATTGGTTTTCTTGTTTAATTTGAACAGTGCCGTTGAGCGGCACTTCGTCGATTTATTTATGGTGCATTCTTTTTTAAATGGTGAGGATTTCGCGGCGAACCGGTCCTTCGCGGCCGAGAAAGTGATTACGCCTCCAATTAATTAACTTGATATAAGGCCGTTACGGCGTCTGGAGGCCATTCTCCCATAATTTGAGGATTCATTACATTTGTTTAATAATTATTATGAAACACCGCAGTCGGGTTTAATACTTGAGTATCCCACTAACCCGTCTTACTAACGCTGTGTAAGTGGATTTATGTGCGATGTATTACGTAACGAAAAGCCCCAGGAAATGTATTCAAATTGTGGACCGGAAATTCACTATAATAATAGAAAGCTTGTATGTCTCCTTTATGCTTTTACCCCGAAAACGGAACACATGAAACCCACAACAAAATGGCTCTCATTTTATTAGCGCGGCGTCTTGAGACGTCCGAAGAAACGCTTTTCCCATTCGGCCCTCAATTAAAAAATATTAAACCGTCACTTCTGTAAGTGGGATACAGTCGGTGTAGCCCACTGGATGATTAATTTTCAATTATTTCTAAAGGAATTTCGTGTCATGTTTTATTTCTGGATTTGTTACAGATGCACATAAAACATGAGGAGGCGGCTCCTGAAACGCCTGCATCTAAATGGGGTAAGTAGGTAGATCTCAATTAAAAATACATCCTCCACCTGAAACGATCCTACGCATTGAGCCTGATACCCCACTGATATTGTTCGGGGTTGGATAAAACGAATGGTATTTCGAAGAGTATCAGAAAAATTAAATGCGCTCGCCGCCGCCACTCTTCCGCCCCCACTTTGATTCGATGATAATTGTGTTTCGATTATGTCGTTATGCGGAAGTTTTTCAGAAAGAATTCTGGGTGGCTCGATAATCACAAAAGGTTATTGTGTTGAGCTGAAACGTAATTGGAGAAATACATGTTTACGCCAGTAATTAGACTGGATAGATTTCAACAAATATGCGGGCTCGTTTTAAAAAATCTGATCGAGTTTCAGGTGAAAAAATTTGTTTGCAGAGTTTCGCATTTAATTATAAAAGTTTTATCAGAATCAGTTCAATCATACGTTGAACGTATGTGGAAAATACAACTTTTGAGATGTTAAAGACGATAAACTCGTTAGAGATCGGAAAATTACTGGACACAGTTCGTAAAATAGCATTTTATTTGTTGGGCGTGTAATGATGGCTATTACTTATTAGGGTGGAAGGCGACTAATCAGCCCAGTGTGTAATAGCCATTATATACCAGGAGAACACAATATTTTGCGTGTTTTGGAAGTTCAATTTTGTGTCCACAAGACGTGGAGTAATGACTTATAAATCACACCTGTGAGTAATGAGTGGTATTACTTCAGCAAACGTATAAAAATTAGAGTATCATTTAATAGGAGTAAAGAAAAGTTTTTATTATTAGATATGTAAAAAAATAGTGAGATTTTTCAACCTCTCCTCTGATAAATAAGAGTCAGGATGAAAGCTTCTGAATTTTACTGTTGTATTTGTACCGTCTCTGATCTCTTGGATCATGTGGCCAATTATTTTGACATTGCAAAAATTTGTGTAAAACAAAAATTGAACATGGAAGAGAATTAATTTTGCGGATGTTGTGTTTTGTGTAACCGGGAGTTTATAGAAACAGCATTGTTAAATTTGAAAAAAATTCATTCGGTAAAAATTGTTTTGAGACGTCTGTTACTCAACCAACAAAAAATACATGAAAAAAAGATAGGTAACCAAAAGCAGTTTCTGATGGATTTGAAATTTGAAATTTTTCTTTAGAGGATATTTTTCGCGTTTGCTGATCGAAAATTAGCAAACAATAAATCAACGAAATAAATAAATTTATAACATATAAGTTAAAATCAACGCAACTTTTTTGTATCCCAAAAAGCAGAAAAAAAAATAAAAATTGAATGTTTAATGAAGGAACAAAAATGTATTTTTTTAATTTTCAATAAACAAATCGAGTGAAAATATCGCCTAATTAATTTTTCCCACTAGAGTTTGGAAAACTAACATATTTGAATATGTACTAATTTGAGTTAGGAAAAGTGGAATATTTCCTAACAAGTGCGGAAATAATATTTCAACACTAAAAGTTCAATTTTGATCGTTTCCTGAGAAACGTCACTTGAAATATGTCAAAGACAACCTCAAAATTTACTAATTAATGTTATTTTTAAGACTTTCCTTAAACTAATACGAAAAATGTTGTTAAATATTCGTGCATTGTTACTTTTTAGGTGTTCGGCCTCTGTTACATATTCTTTAATATCAAACAATTCACTATAGCAGACATTTTAATAGAACTAGAGCGACACCTTAAACGCCTTCACAAACTTTGTTTTTTTATTAAAAAAATTGTTTCTCTATATGTATACAGGCTGTTTGATAAAAAACGCCTCAACCCATAACTTTTTTATTTATTATCCGTTTTCAATGAACAAAAAAACCGAAGATATGGTTTTTCATGCGCTACGAAGCAGCCATAAAATAAATTTTTTTTGGCGTTATTTTCAGTAGCTTACGATAGTCAACTTTTTTTTTTTAAATGGACACATGTAGTTTTTTAGGCTCAGTCTGATAAAGTTTTTTTTTTCTGAATCTAACGATGTATTAAAAATTATCGTTTGGTTCATAGCTGACTGAAAAAAAAAAATAAAACAATTTTTAATTGTGGTTCAGTTTATTATGAATAGGGCCCGGATTTTAGGCAAAATGGACTATTTTTATTTTTTAAGGCACGTGTATGAAACTTGTCTATAAATGATTTCTGGCTTAATTTGAGTAATTAGAGCTATATTTGATTCTGCCTATTCGGCCTAAAATGCCCTTTAAATACGTATTTTACTTTATAACTGCCTGAACATGCCTAAAATGACCAAAAATAAATTTCATTTTCGCGATTTTTTCTCAATATTCGAATTCTGGGAAGTTTACGGTATTAAAAATGTAAAAGTGGTACCTCAATAAAATTTACAATTCTTTATGATTTTGAAATTTAAGGAGATGTAATTATTGAAATGTACAAAGTGCAGTACAATAGAGGAATTACTTTTTCGCTTTTACAGTTGGGACCATGGTGTCAGCGGTAAATACTCCGACAATACCTAAGTACCAGGAACCATTAGACTGGTCTGGCATAAATTTCAGAGTTTATCTGTTTGCCTCTGTTCGAAGGGGTGCAGGTATACACAGTCTAATGGTTTGTGACACTTAGGTATTGTTAGAAACTTTAACGTTTATACAATGGTCCCTACTATAAAAACGAAGTTTCTCAAAATATAAGTCCACTTTGGTGGATAACAGACAATGTTTTAAAATAGAAAATTCAGAGCAATATATTGTATGCCATGTAAATACGAGTATATAACTAACAAACTCGTAGGTAGATATATTAATTAAATTACTCGTAATAAAGAATAATTGGTAATTGTTCACTTTAACTACTTCGCGTTTTTTCTGTCTAGACAGCCTCAGGACGTCCTCCTACATCGTTTCCCACCAGTCAAACCTTGTGCAAATGAAAATTTTCCTTACACTTTAGTTATACTAAGACTTGGCGCGACCTTGACACGACCTTGACACACAACAAGAGAGAAAAAAAAGGCATTTGCACAAGGTTTGAATGGTAGGACACGATCTAGGAGGACGCCCTGAGGCTCTCTAGCCAGAAAAAAGGCGAAAATTCCCCAGAAGTAGTTAAAGTAAACAGTTACCCAATAATTAGTAAATATCTTGTTGGGTGTACTTAAAACTTTAAAAACCCATTTTTAAATTTAATTAACCACAATTTTAAGGACCTATTGTGGCTTATTTTCAGTTTTTAAGGGACTATTTGCAGTAATTTAAGGGACTATTTTAGGCACCTATTTCCGACTTTTTAATTGCCTAAAATCCGAGCCCTAATTATGAAATTTTCACGTGTGCCGTGAAAAACAATTGGAATACAAATAGCAACAAATGTCAAGTATGAGTTTGAAAATTTTCAGGTGCAATCTTGAAGAGTTTTATTATTATTTTCTTGGAAAACATAAATAATAATTAAAAAAAATATATTTTTTTTTAAATTATTATTATTTTTTCTATTAACTTTTTGTTTTTGACTAATTACGATTTTTATTACACTCGAACATAAAATAATAGTCAAATGACTGCTATCCTGCATGACTGACAATGTTATTTTATACTTAAATAAAAAAAGTTTAAAAAAGCAGATGAAAACTTCTAAGCTGACGTTTAGATGACATTTATCGTACTTTGTATTCCGATTGTTTTTCACGGCACTCTTAAAAATTTATAATAAGCTGAACAACAAAAAAATGTTTTATTTTTTTTTCAGTTAGCTATGAACCAAATGATAACTTTCAATACATCATTATATCCAGAAAAAAAAACCTTACCAGACCAAGCCTAAAAAACTACATGTGTCCATTAAAAAAAAAAGTTGACTATCGTTAGCTATTGAAGATAACGCCAAAAAAAAAACATTTTATGGCTGTTTTGTAGCACTTGAAAAACCATATCTTTGATTTTTTTGTTCATTGAAATCGGGTAATAAATAACAAAGTTATGGGTTGAGGCGTTTTTCATCAAACAGCCTGTATACTAACGAAAACAGAACAATTTTGATTACACTTTTTAATTTATAAATAATTAAAAATTTAATTTATTTTTACAAACTCCAATAGAAAAAATCATGTGTGTAGGAAACCCATTTTTTTCCGTACACGGCATGTTACATGTTGTTACAGTTGTTACATGCCTAATACAGAAAAAATTACATTTCCTAACTTAATGCACAAATAGCTATTAATGCCTTTAATTTTTATTTATTAAAACAGGTTTTAATTAATTTATTTTTTTCTGTTTCTAGAATTTATTCTCTGTGATATTGCCACACAAAAAATATTAAAATTGAATTTTGCAATAAGAAGGAAATGGAGAGAATATTAATCATTTTTCAATTACACACGCACTTACAATTTTGATCCTTTCATTGTTACATTTAATTCCAGAAAACCTGATGACGCTAATGTTGCATCTGCATCTGTATTCTTTACTTATTCTTAAGCTTTTTTCTCTAATCTTTTAACTACGCATGCAAATGACTTAATTTTTTCAGTTTCGCATTTGCTTCTAATTAGCGATTTGTGTTCTTGCTTCAAGAATTCGAACTTTTAATTATGCTAAAGAACGTTGTTTGGCTCTTGCAATCTGAAACTTGCTAACATCAAACCCAGTAATTTAATTTTTTTCTTGTTTCAAAAAATTTCAATTTTCTAAGGGAAAAAACATGCGATTTTCCAAGAAAATCCATTGCTTTGATGCGTCTTAAATGCTCCAATTGTAAAATTTTCAAAAAAAACAATATTAAAATGCGTAACTCATTGTTCATTTTTAAGCCTCCAAATTAAAGAGAGGACATTATCGACAAATGCCGTGAGTGTGACAAAGACAGAAGTATACACAATTTTAAGGGATGTTTGTATCGTGTCAAACAGATTAATTTACATTTAAGTGAGATGGAAATATTGGCGCAATCGTTGTGCGAGACACTGCTCCCACTCGACCCGATACTGTTTACCCCCACCCCTTTTCGTCACACAAAAAGGTTGCCGATCAGAATTTCAAGATCCTCCCATAAAAACTTTCACTTCAAAAATTCTATAAAGAATTTAGTTATAAACACTACTAGCAATTTAACAAGACATGTGAAAAATATTTTAAAATGTATAATGTAGTGCTCCCCAATAACCCAAAATATGTATATCCTTTTTTTTGTTCAATGTTGTCTGCACTTTTACACTACGTATGTTGTTCTTCTCTAATTCGCATAGTGTATATTCCTATCCTGCAAATAGTTTCTTGGAGAAAATATTTGTACAGAATCTCCAAGAGGAAATAAAATGTTTACAACATGACGGTTCGGGCAAGCGGAATTTTTAATTCTAAATTGCAGTCTTACGGAATTGCGTAATAAGTTGGAGCTTAAAAATTTGTCCGAAGCCGACGGTGGTTTATATTAAACCTCAAGAAGTTCACAAGTGTCGGTCCGCTCCATATTTAATATAAACTACTTCAAGAGTTCTACTAGACCAAGACGGTTGGAGGACATCCTTTGTAAATTCAAAACCTCTAAACTTAGGTATATTACGGAGCCTTTCCTTAGGCTACGCGCCCTTTTACCACGTAAAAGGAATACCTCCACTCATATATTTTAAATTTATAAGGGTTAGATGAAAGGGTTCTGTAAATATATTACACTCTCGATATAAACTAATAAACTACCGAAAAACACCATTTATACTTGGACCACCCTGTCATTTTATTTTTCCCACTTAATTCCCTCACGAGATTTGCATGAAACGACGTGTCAGTTACGCAAACCCGACAGCATTTCAATCAGTCATGATACCCACAGATTTTATTTAATTAATATGCATAACGGCGACAGTGTGTTTGATTTGATTGCATACAGAAATGACCTGTTTACATCGGCACACCTTACACATATTGACTCGGCCATAATTGATTTTATCACCGAAAGCAACCCTCATTGTGCAATATTTTAAGTTTTATTGTTATGAATGCGCGCACCGCTTCTAAATTAACTGAATTTTAGGGACCACTAAAATTCGCTCGCTAATTTAGGAACGGTAAAAATTAAGGACCGGTGTTAAACATTAATTGCGGCTCTCGACAAAAATAGAAAAACATCATCAATTTGTAGATTGGACGTGAAAAATTTAGGTGTTTTTTCAAACGCGGCTCCTGCTAGCAAGATTCTAGATTATTAATGCGCGTAACTACCTTGGACTCCATGTTCCTGCCGGACCTGAGCCGCTTGCAGGGCTAGATGAGACCGCTCCTTCATCTAATATTAAGCAAACATTTCTACCCGGACAAGTGGCCTAAACTAGACAAAAATTGGACGGCGCAACGTTTCCCCGTCCATTTTAAATGGAAGAGTTTAAATGTTTAGTCCTGGGAAAATATTAAGATAACGTCACCGCAGGAAATTAAATCTTTTACTTTATTTTAGAGGGACGTCGCGGCTAACGCCGCAGCTCTAATAAAAAATAATTATCGTAGTGTATATGAGGAGGCGGCGCAAGCGTTCGTGCCTGAATGGCGTGAGGTAAAACAATCAGGTCCTGTAAGGTGGAGCGGGGGACGAGGATCCCTGTGCACCGAAGCGAGCACTAACGATATAACCAGATATAACTTCACCCACCGGACATAACCTAATACTCATGATAAACTCTCGGAAGAGCGATTTAGCCCAGGTTAGGAAGTCTGCCCCGAATTCAATAGATTCAGAAGTGTAGAGTGCGAGAACTTTGCCAGACAAAGTTTGTTTTTCAACTCGAACTCGATATAATACCTCTCCCATTCCGGTTAGAGCAAACTTTAAATCGCAACTTTTTTAAACGAAACGAAACATAAGGAGGACTATCTGGATCGCGATCTCGCCACACAAATCTCACGTTTGTTGCGCTTTTTCCGCGCTCGAGCACACGACCACGCTCTAATTCAATTACCAAAAGACCAAACAACACTCTTAATCTCTTAATCGCCAAAAATGCGAATAATTCCCGGAGTGGTCTTAGGTATTGCTTACGCAACTCGTGGCAAAAATAACACTCCCCACGTTCTTTGTTGTCACTAAATAATTGGAAATTCTTGAATTGTTGTTTGCAGCGGAACGACTGTACAAGAATTCGAACGGGATAATTGTATTAAAGCTTTTATAATTTCGTTTCCTTTGTGATATTGCTGCAAATTCGTTTCGTATGCTTTTGACAGGAGCGCAATTCCTGCAAAAGTATCATCGATTCGGTGGCTTTTGACCACAAAGGGTGTTATCCATATTAAGATTTTGCAATTTTTCAAACAAAACACCGCACCCTCGGGCTGAAATTTTGTTAGTAACAAGCGCACACGGAAAAATGGAAAATGACCCAAAGATATTCCAAAATATGCGGCTGCTTTCACCTACACGAGCGCCCCCTGTAGGCATTAATTAATAAAAATCAATGACACCTTTTTCCTTTATTTTGTTTTATATTTAAATGAGTAAAACGCAAAACTCGTTTGTAAATATTGTTATGAAGGTAAATTGATGTAATTTTTTCGTTTTTCGTTATTCATTATTTTCCGTAACGAGAGATGGCATGTATCTTCAATCATCCTGCCAGTCCTGACGCTCGCCCTATATCACAATCATTTTCATCAAACGCTGACTTTGCCATCTACGCATTTTTTTTGTAGTTCTTCCACCAAATGCGTCATGTATTTTTTACATCTACCAAATTACAAGTTGGCGACATCTTACGTCACTCCTGAAAAATGACGTGTATAAAGGCGCTGTCGTCACTTTATCAAATGAAAAGAACATTTCTTCTCTGTAATTAAACTGCATGGAAGTTTTCAAATAACAATTTGTCTTCGGCCCAACTTGTGCGTTAACGAATTTTTTTATCGGGACTTTTCGACACCCGCGGGTCGCGCGTGTCATAATTGATACAAAAGAAAAACTAAAACACATTTTTATAATCAAATACATCGATAATGTCACATTTCTGTATTTGCATTTCCGTAATCATTAGTGATCAATTTTTTATTGAAGTGAAAACTTCTTTAGGCCACATACATTTTATTCCCGGGCAGTGAATTAGTTTCATGCGACACGGTAAAATCGTTCGCAGCACGACACGGCAAGCTAAAATCAAGAGAGTCGAGTTTTTTAGCGGAGCGAGCGAAAAACAATAAACTCTGCGTCACTTGTCAATTTTAAATTTTCATTGTACGTTGTGCTGTGACCTGACTGACCTCAGTGCAGAGCTGCAGGAGTAACTGTACATATATACAGGATATTTTATGAGTGATAATAAGCCTGACGTAATTTAAAATGCAACCCACATTATATTTCCGAAAAAAGCTGGCTACTGTCATTAAAATGTCCAGCTTTTTTTTAATGTATTGTGGGTTGAATTTATTATTCCGTCAGGCTCATTATCACTCGTGAAATACCCTGTATAGTTTTATAATATAAACGATAAAGACACGACAAATATTGTAAGTTTACAGATCAATGTAGGATTTAATACGTAATTCTCAATTAAATAGCTTCAAAAATTCATCTATTGGAAAAATTTGTGTAGCAAAATGTGAAGAGGAAAATGGACAAATTATTATAACACAGCGTATTGGTACCTATTTGGTATTGCTATGAAAACTTGTGTTGTGTTCAGTATCATCGTCAAGAAAATAATATTTAAACATTCAAACCTAACCTCACAAATTTTGCTAGAGTGTATCTCTAGAAGCGGACGTATTTGCAGTTTCTATTAAAAATACAAATTTTTGATGTTTATTTAAAAACAGCATTGGATTTAAATAATATTAATTATTTATGCCTTGCTCCTTATTCCTCCCAGTCGTCCATAATGATATATTTTTCATAGAATAGAAAAATCAGTAACGAGCATCATAGAAGTTTTCACTTCTGTCGTGCGGTCTTAAGCACACACTCTTTTTTTTGTGTCCTTTTTACAACAATAGATTTAGTCGATAAAAATGGATGTTTATTCCAGCAGATTACAAAAAAAAAAAAAATGTACGGTTGAGAACAATAGATTGTGATGGTCAATGTCATTCTGTGGCACAATGGTATGAAACGGGCATGACCTTTAATTTAATGATATTAATTCTCATTGTATCTATGACAAGTACTTAATGAAATGATTTATACTTTGGTAAAAGGGTAAAATGTGATATTAGGCCATGATTTAGTTCAAACTGGACATAATCAAGCAGGAAAATAATTTGACAAATTCATTGTTCGAGAATGTACGTTTGCTCATTTATAGAACGGCAATAAATGTGTTTGCTTAGAAAAATTGTTATTGGAATATTTAAATGGATTTTTTTGGGGTGAATTAATTTCTAAATTGCATTGTGTCCGTTGTAAGCTGGGCCACTAAAAGCTCATCTAAAATTGAAAAATGTACGCCTGTAGGCGTAAATTCTAATAGAAAATGCGGCACCACCATTAGGGATGAATTCCATATAGGATTTTCAATTCGTGTATTACATTAACACAATGTCCATTAATTAATTACTCCAACCAGTGTGACATTAATTAAAACTTAAAGTTGATGTAGGCTAATGCGATGGACGGTTGTCTATTACGAAATTTCCAAAATCAATTTTCTTATATCTATTTGGAAAGTTGGAGATCGTCTCGTCCTGAATCGGCACGACATATTAGGATAGTCAACTTTAAGTGGGGTTATATGTGGATATGGCCCAGGCTTCTAACTTTATCTCATATAAGGCGATATTACCACTCGCAAACTCTCCCCTCCGACTTCACGTACTATCAATACCAACTTACACGAAATGATTTTTGAATAAAACATGGAAAGTTCTTCGAAATTACGCGCGGCGGTAATTTGACAAACAAGTCGGTGTAAAATTGGTTACAGCCAGAGAAGCATTTAATGGCCAATTATCTACATGTGTGTATTTTGGGTTGCGGCACGACCGACCTGTTTATTGTCTGCAATTGGCTTTTAAGACTCATTGATCTGTACGGTTTACTCAGAAAGTATTTACTTTGAAAATACAAACGTTATATTTGATGGGGTCAATCCGTCGATCGATTTTGCAGTCAGATCGTAAAGAAAATCCCATTCAGAACGATTGGATAAATTGTTTGGAGGAGCGTGCTCACCTGAAAAAAATCTAATAAATAGATTTTGCGATTCAGACTGGCAAATCGTGTCGAATCGAGTGGTGCAGTATTAAATCGTCTTAAGTGTTACACTGGTTTGGAAACGTTTTTCATGTAAAATAAGACCGGGAAGAAGGAATACTTAATCAAACGGATTACTAAAAGTTTTCTCTTGTATTTCATTTTTAAGTGTTTTTCGTCTTATTTGATGTGAATCGTACGCAAATCTTGCTGATTTAAGGGAGTTAAAAAGTGGATGGAAAATATGATTGTCGACGGTCTAAAAACTGTGGAAACATTATGAGGTCGAGAGTTTACAAAACAGCACAATTTGTATGTAGCGATATCGGTCACATAAAATGTTCGGTTCATTAAAGGAATTGCCATAAAAGATATAAAGGAAATACATGCGGTAAGGTTTACCCTCAGGGACACAGTTTAAAGCTCCAAGGAAAAAAAGAAAAAGTTTTTTTTATTACTCCGTGTCGTGGGATCGACAATTTAGTTTATATTCTGACGACATGTACTCAAAAGCAATAAAGTTTCAGTTACGAGGTGCTCTGGCTATTAGTTGTGTGCTACGTGAATGTCATTAATCATACATAATAAGAAATCAATAATAATTATTACTTTAGTGCATTTTGATGGGTCTATTTTGTCCCGGCTTTATCAGTTTTCCCTTAATAGGACGTTTTGTAATAATTAATATCCTGTTTAATCTAGCTCTATTCAAGCAGAGACGAAACGAATTTCGACCAAATCGAGTGAATTGTTAACGAAAAATCAAAATTACTTGAGGCAAAGGTTGTAAATGTGGGTGTAAACATTTACACGAGTAAGAATGATTTTTATCAGTGTTTATGT
The DNA here is from genome assembly GCF_963966145.1 of Tenebrio molitor. NCBI lineage: Eukaryota > Metazoa > Arthropoda > Insecta > Coleoptera > Tenebrionidae > Tenebrio > Tenebrio molitor. The sequence continues at coordinate 11,470,671 of NC_091052.1, read as the reverse complement.
ATCTGTTTCTGCTTTGGGTAGCCTGAAACGGTCAGAAGCTCGTTTCGTTGATTTCTCTTTGTCTGATATTTCGACTTTTGAATATCAAACGTCTAATTTCGTATTTTAATCCAATCCCTTCAGTAATCGCTTCCACTCTAGCACACCGTTACTAATGAAACAGCAAAAGCGGACATTATCGAAATATACGAGTATAAAATGAAAGTCATGTGCGTGTCTGTTATTGTGAATTTATCTTAAATGCATAATCGATAAACGGTTTGCGTTACAAATCCCCACGTTTAAATGATAAATGTCACCGATTGAAACGTACCCACTCTGTTTTTTTAATGATTGCCTTGTACAAAAATAGCCGGGAAAATATCAAAGCGATATTAAAATAATTCATGGCGACACTTTAAATTTGCACTTTTTGATTTCCGCCGACGCAATTTCACGTTACGCGTGTACCTGTGGGGTTGCTACGGCTTTGGCTCATGTCACTGCTAGCTTTCATTCCACTTATCGCCGTGTGTGGGGTCGTTTAAAGATCGCTTGGCTTCAATTGACAGCATGATTGGAAGGCACAAACCTACAGACCATGAAAATGGACTGAAAGATCCGAATTGCTTTTTCACAGCTTTCGCAGCCATTGTTTGTTCTCGCATGTTTTATTCGGTCTTTTCGCGAAACTGCAACATTTCTTTACGCTAGTAAATACCTCGGTGGATAAAATTGTACAATTTGTCGGTGCAAGTGTCACTTGTCGGCGGTGGCAACCGCAATTCTACCACAGACAGACGTGTGGGACATCACTGTAAATAATAAAATTGGAGAAAGTTCTAAAAGGGGGTGTGAATTAAATATGGGGGTCAAGATTATGGGGCATAAATCGAACCACTAGGGTTGGAACAATAATAGAAGCTCTAGGTTTTGACGTGGCTCGGTAGCAGTTTAGCCATCAAAGAATTTATCGTCGCAGTTTTAGAATACAATTTGCAGGAAATAAATTTGTTACGTAATTTTTTGCGTAGTCTGTAATAAACATTTTCCGGGTTAATTGTAAAAAGTTTTATGTATAATAAATATTTGAATTGAAAGGAAAACTCATCTGAAAATGTGCTGTCAAATCTGTCCGATTTTACAGCAAAGCAGAGTCTATGCTGTCAAATCCAGCAGATTTGACACCATTAAATTCGTTTGTTTCGAGTTACTTGATCACGTCTGTTTCAATAAAACTTGGACCATTCAGCACCTGAGAGATAAGATTTGGGAAACATTTTTGTGCCATACGTGTTAAGAGGTGTTATGGAAAATGTCCAAGAGAGATCCCGGGGTTAAGAAGCGGAAAATGGGGTGAAACTATTTTCCATACGCATCAACGTACATATCTGAAAAAATCCATAATAAAATCACTAAAGAAATGAGAAATTTGGAGTACTTTCAGTACTTGGGTTTTTCATAAAATTGCTGTATTATCTGTAAGTAGATAAAATGCACTATTTCCGGAATGTTTCACTTAAAAATTAAAAAATATGCAGTTATAATTAAATTATATTTTTCACAGAAACTGCATTAAAATAATTAATTCGTATATTTTCGGTTAAAATATAATCATGTGCTTTGTTGATTTTCCTGGAATAAAAGAGTTTTCCAACAAATCGCTACTAATGGGGTGAAAAAATATATGTATAGTAGACCATTATTTTTCTAACTTTTGTAACAACAAAGTGAACGCTTCAAAAGAATGGATCAAGAAACTTTTCTCATACTTCGTTTAGTGCTCGATACCTTCAAATTCAAATATGTCAAAGGCGAAACTTGAGGCGCTATCTATTTATTTTATTTTTATATTTTACTCCTAAATGAATAGTCAAGGCAGAGAAACTTTTTTCACAACCTTATAGTAAATAAAATCACATAAAAGCACAAAAGAGTGCTTTCTCACAAGTTCTCATTATTTCCAGTATGTCGTAGCTTGTAGTTTATGAACTGCCACTGCTGTCATTGTTGTCAAGTTTATTTTTTTTACTCCATTTTTATAAAAAAAAAAGTTTTCCCAAAATCACTACACATGTAACAAAAGGCATTTATTACAAAAAGTTGGTTTGTCATTGACCCAAATGTAACCTGTTATGCCGGAGATGCATTAAATTTCGCCAAGCACTCTCGATCAGATTTTTATTTAGGCTTTCGATATATTAAAAACTGAAAGGGGAGTACATAAACTGGAGGTAAACATTCTTCACAACGATCTTGTAACCGGAGTGCAAAACAGCTTACTTTAGTTTAGTTAAAATTTTATGAAGATTGATTAAGTGGTTTCAAAGATATTAAAAAGCTTTCTCCTTACACTTTCAGTGCTCGTAGCTCGCTTATTAGTTGAGTTAAAGAAGTCAAAAACCAATTTTTCTCAATACTTACTAAACAAAAAAAGAACTTGTGGGGAATTATCCATATTAGAAAACAAAATGTGGTGAGGTAGTCGACATTTAGGTTTATTACTATTACGAAAGCAAAAAAATTAATAAAAAACGAATGGAGAAAACAGCCACATCGAATTTATTCTATCTGTTTCAAAAATTCAAGTCGTGGTGGTATCAAAGAATGAAAGAACAAGGCTTCTGGATGAATAGTCGTGAAAGCTGATAAGGAGTAAACTACTAATTTATTATTATTCCGACAGCGGAATAAAATATTTGTGTGGAGAATTAGAGCACACGCGAACGGTATTCTTTCCTAAAAGAAAAAAAAATGTTAGTTTCGTGGCCTTGATCGTTAAGCAATAACATAATTCCTTCCTGATAATAATCTTACATAGCAGGGGAACACATGTCCACGAGCACAATTCCATCGGTTCGGATCGACGTTTTTGTTACATTTTCACAAATCCAATTCGATTTTATAAATGCGAAGTGAATGGAATCGACTCCGTGAACAGAACAGTTTCGAAAAATCCGATCCGAGCCGGCCGAATGAAGAGTTTAATGGTCCCGAATCTGGAGTTCTATTTTGTTGTTTGAACGTCGACACCGTTTCGAAAATAGCAAAATTGAATTCGATCGTCGACTTACCTTGAAAGGCCTGCAGGGACGTCACCATCAGGGAAGTTATCGGAACGAGGAGGAGCCAGACACCTCTCCAGAAGGGAGTTTTTCTCGCCATCGCTTCGCCGCCCGTGTCGCCCAACTTACATTCTAAATAATCCGGAACACTTGTAATATGTCACGTGACATAAAAGCATGCACTCCGGTATTAGCAATCGATCGGATCTTCTGCTCCGCACTACTTTGTTTGCAGTTCCAGTCCTCCACATAAATCACCAGTAACAAGTGGTTTCTGATTTATCCGCTCAAATGAAAACTGTTAGCCCGAGTGGAACAAAATTATAACGTTTTTGCCGGGGATGATAATCCGTTTGGGGTTATTTCGCCGGATGATTTATCTATGGTCTTTGAGTCGCCGAAACTGGTTAATTACCGCGCGCCGAAATAGTTAATCCGGCGATTCCGGACGTCCTTGAACGGGTCTCCCAACAGGGTTGTACCAGCACGACGGCTACTCCCGGAGCGAGTGCGGATAGTCCGGGTGCGAGGTCGTGTCCTGAACTGGCTTTCCTCCACAATACCGCTCGTATTTCAGTTTTCAGGATCCTGAAATTCGGAGCATGCGCCCCCTCTACCAATCCGTTCGTATATCCCACGGCCGTTTTTCCTAATTCGCACCTTGTTTTACTAAAGCGTAAATTCATGTTGCCAGAACTAGGGACATTTTGTTTTTGTTATTTAGTCGTAACGTAGAAAATCCTAAATAGGCGAGCGGCCGGTCTGTTTGTTTTTAAAAGGAGCTTAAAGCTCATTTTTAATTCGCGATTTCAGCTAACTAAACAACAACCGCCATTTAACTCCGAGCGACAAAAAATTCAAAAAGAAGCCGCAAGCTGACGACTCAACCGCTTGGAAATAAATCCAAGCTGGTGCACCTTGTTTTACATCGCATCTCGACGAATTCGTCTAATTCCCGTCCCCTGGAAAATTCTAAACGGCCTGATGAGTCTTCGGGGGTCAAGATTCAATGATCCAATCGGTTTTGCGGGAACCGGGGGCGATTCGAGTTTATCAATAATTTAAAAGCTCGCTGTTCGGGACTCGATCGGTTCACTAAATTTTCACAAGTTTCACCCAAACTTTCGGACCACTTGTATACTTGCGGTTATTAAACATTTATCTTCATTCACGAAGCGAGAGGTTCCTCGGGACTGTTTTACTAGCTTTACACCTCCATTCATGCAAAAAAAAAAACTTGGGGTAAATGTAACAAGTTTTCTGGCACACATCGCAACACAATCGTGAAAATTACCAAACAAATTTTAAAAAGAAATCTTGATGTTTCTTTTATCAAACGAGCTTGATAAATCAGGTTTGTCAGGTTGAGTTGTCTAAATTAAAACAACGCCGAATTTTTTTAATAAACACCGCTCTCGCTATCGATATCTCTGTTGGGGAGATACAAAAAAATTTTAGATTGATTTATGACAAGCATGAAACAAATCTCATATCTATATCTCTGGCATTTATTTTGATAATTAGTAGATTATTATTAATTGGATAAATAAGTAAATATCGTTAGATAACTCTAGTATGCTTTGAAATGAAAAGATATGTTAAGACTATTTAGCAGATTTTGTTGTATGCGTAAAATAACTGTAATCGTAAAATTAATATCAAATATATTTCGTAATCTAGCTGGAAAGTAAAAACTATGTTTTATAAATCCAACTGTGACGAGAAGAACTGGCAAATCTGCGAATCTCTACCTTTAACAGTAATTTCGAAAATGATCATTGTACAGGATATTTCACGAGTGATAATGAGTCCAACGAAATTGAAAATGCAACCCACAATACATTTGGAAAGTTTTAGATGTTTTACATGTGGACTGTCACACTCAAGGATGCTTAAAATTTATGATTGAAATGTACTTTAGTGAGAAATCTGTCATAAATTCCAAATACCTTATAAGCACACCTATAAGCCGTTCGCGATTGTTTTAAACACGCAGCAGGCCAAGATATTTTTTTGTTAGATTGGCGTCAGGTCCTGTCATGTGACGTTTCGTTTTTAAATATTCGCATTGTTGTCAATTCCGTCATTAATTTAGTTAATAAGAATTTACCCAGAACTGCCCTACAAATATGTATGTTTCATTTCAATTACAATTTTACGATTTTGTTCCTAATACGTTCAATTATTTAAAAAATGTAACAACCTGGAAGCAGTGTTCGGTTGAATTATAACCTAAAATAGATTTATTATGACAAATCACAATACTACCAACTAAAATGTCAGATTTTCATAGATAGTCCGAATTTGAAATAACCATGAATGGTATATACCGGGTGTAGAATTGGTTTACGAGACATAGGATTTTACATGTAAAAATAAGGAGATCCAATTATTGGCTCCCCTAATAATTTTATGGCAAAATGGTTAAAATGAAAGTTAGAGAGAATTAAAACTACTGTCTAATTCCACTCTTTGTTTTTTTCTAACATCTTGTGGTACTGAAAGAAAAGAAGGAAAGGAGTTAAGACAAAAATACTAAAAAGCAGTACTAGCAATGAAATTTGACTTCTAAAATTATTTGTCGGGTGGTTTCACTATTATTTAATTTTCTTTTGATTTGCCCTTCAAATGAACTCGTACAGGACGACAGGACGAATGAAAAGATATCTTCCATTAAATGTTCAAACTTTTCTCCAATCCTTCGAATTGTTTCTATGGCTGAAATTAGTCGGTCTAGGAAACCTGAAGCAAATGTTGCTTGGAAGTTTCTTAAAGAAGATCCTCCATAATACCATTTAAAGAAAGAAATAAAATTTCATGCCTAGTAGTACTTTTTAGTATTTTTGTGTTAACTCTTTTCTTGTCTTTCCTTCAGTACCACAAGATGTTAGAATAAAACTAAGATTGAAATTAGACAGTAATTTTAATTCTCTCTAACTTTCATTTTAACTATTTTGGCATAAAATTGTTAGGGGAGCCAATAATTGAAACTCTTTATTTTTACATGTAAAATCCTATGTCTCGTAAACCAATTCTACACCCGGTATAATTTGTTTCAAAATCAAAAATCCACCAACACTGCATTCTACTTCGCAAATACAACCGACAACGTCGCCAACTTTTGTTTTTAGTGTGTTTGGAAGTGTCAGAAAAACGTGGGGTTATGAAATAAAACTGTTGACAGTCGTTTTGGTCGTAGTTCATCGTGTTTTTTAAATTCTTCGAAGCACTTAATGAGCCCTCGTTTTAATTTAGCGGTTAAAAGATTCCTTGATTTTCGAAGCATTTTTATAATTTGATATTTGTGACAAACTGAAGGTCAAATTTTGACGGAGGGTTGGACCAACCCAAAAAAATGAAACTTATTCTAGGGATTTCTTTTTTTCTGCCAACATAATTCAACAGGTGGTGGATTTTTGATTTTGAAACAGATTATAGTTACTTTTCCTGGTAGTGCCACCTTAACGAAAAGTCCCCAATACACATCTACAACGCTCCGACCATAGTTCGCTGTGCAGTTTCGTAAATCTTGACATAAACGTCATTCGCTTGATTAAACGAAATTGTGAAAAAACAAAGAATTTTTGTGAAAATGTTTATTGGCGCATAAACGCGCAACGGCAGAAGCATTTTTATTACATTCGCCATAAATCAGGATCATGTCTCTTTTCTCATGGTTCGAATACGTTTTAATCGTCGTATTTTGACTTTTTCGTAAATGTCAGTTGTGAAAAATAAAATTTTTGGAAGTAAAGCCATCATGGATTTATAATTTCATTTTAAAACAATACGATATTTAAAATAATAGCCACGTTAACTTTGGAAATGTGTTGTGGGTTGCATTTTCAATTCCGCCGGGGTCATTATCACTCCTGAAATACCCTGTATATTTTGCAAACATTGTTGAGTCACCAGGAAATTCTTGGACAAGATGAAGATTGTCTTTGTTAGATCGATCAGTGATGAAAGGAATAACGAAAACTTCAAATATCTATTTGTAGCTTTTATTTATTTAATTAATTAATTTATAATTACAAAATTATCAATTGGACAAATGGTGGATGCGCCGAAATGTAAAAAAAAATGTTGTTAAGTAGCTCTGTTCTGTGGTGAGCCAAGAAAAATGTTAAAACTGTTTCATAGATTTTGTTTGCTGCGGTCACAAAATAAAGAAAATTTTTATTTATAAATAGCGAGCGAGTCAAAATATTTTAGAAGAAGTTATATCCACTTCTTTGTTATCTTCGTATAGGTGGAGAGACAAAACTATGTTCCATAAAATTTACTGAGATTGAAGGAATAAAAACCTGAAATCTATGTTTCTAAAACTAATGTCGAAACTGATTAAGAAATATGGTGGATGCGCGGGTGATTTTGTGAACATAATATATCTATTATTTCTGGTTCTGTCTGTTATTGAGCTAGACAAAATGAAAAATTGTCTCTATTTGATTGATTTGTGATGTAAAGAATAAAGGAATTTGCAAATCTTTAACTCAAGCATTTATGGTGAAATTTATAAAAAAATGGTAGATATTCCAAAAAATTAAAAAACACATGAGAGGTTTGTTGTGTTAGGAGTTAACAAAATCTTAAATCTATATTTTACAAATTTTTCTGTAATACAGAATACAAAAAAAACCATTGACTCAGGAAATTGTTAATTAGAAATTGGTGAATACACTGAAAATTTTCTGAATTATAAATCTGATATCTTTTGACTAAACGTAAAAGTAATAATTTACAGATACATCTCCTGTTTTTGATATTAGTCGTAAAACTTACCACCTTAGAGGACGCAAAATGGTGGACACGTCGAGAACTTTTACTAAGAAAATTGCGACTGTATTATCATTTGAGCTACAAAAAATAAGCAACATGCGTTTAATAACTTGCAGACAACGATTAATCAAGTTTGTGACAGACTTTCAATAAACTTCAGAAGTCCAGAGAAAGTATAGATTTATGAAATTACAGTTGTGGTTAAAAATATGTTCACATCAAAATATATCTGATAATTCCAAAAGAAAAAACAAAAAATTAAAACCCGTAGATAATTCGAGAGCTTATTATTTAATTAAAAATATCCCTGCAAGGTTTATTGTTTCACTTTGCAAGCACAATACCGGTCTCCGACTTGATTAGGAGCATTTTAATATTTTCCAAACACCAACGCAAAAAAAGAATAATTTTTTACTCCGACAGAGGGTACAAAAAAATAATAATTTCCAAACACCAACGCAAGAAAGAATCACTTCTTACTCTGACATAGACATAGCACACAAAAAAAAATCTGTTGTAAAAATAGGAAGGAATAAAGTTATACCTCGCGGAGTAGTAATGACTATTCATCTATGATATCAAATTCTCCAATAAAAATGCACCATTTGTCATTTCTGGATCAATCAGAACGAAAATTCCTGATTATTCATCACATGTTAAAATTATCGGTTATTTTCACTAGTGACGATTATCAGGAAAATTTATTATAAATTTTGTTCGTTGAATTGAATTTTTAGTCAAAGTTAAGTAGACTATTTTTGTGGTGTTCTCACTCATATCCCCCACGCTTGAGAATACCACTCGTGATGCGCACTCGTGGTATTCAAATTCATCCGTGGGTGACATTCGTGGCAGCACTACAAAAATAATCGACATAACTTTGCTTACTCGTGGTGTTATAAGTGATAATTTTCTGAAATATTTTGACGAATTCAGAAATAGAACACACAAATTGACTGTGATGGCAACTCGAACAATACACAAATTCAATTTTAAAATTCAGATAAATTTTAATTTATTCAAAATGCGAAAACTATTTAATGGGAAACCGAGATGCGACTAATCAGTTCCAGTTAGTAAAAATGGTGTAATTACGATAAGCTCGACGAAACGAAAATAGTAATAACGGAAACGGAAGAATCGATAAGCGTGTGGACGGTAGTAATCTAGCATACCATTTTGCATGATACAAGACCCGGAAATTGATATCAAGCAACGTCATACCTTAATAATAGTAGTAATGTCTTCACTTTGCGGCTGTCACGACTACCACGACAGTGGTGAAAATCTAATAGCACGACCTGAAAAACACCGATGTAGAGTCTAGTCTGTGGTTTGCACCTGCAGAAGCTCCTTGTCTACTCGCATCAGGATTTTTGACAGGCACGCCCTACCCTCCAGGCTCCTCGTCCTTGAGGTCATATTTTAATAACAATTTCCTTCCTTAAGCCCGTCCAGATTCAATATTCGCGGCGTCGCTCGCTCGGCTTTACTTTTAAATACAATCCGACCTAATCTCGTTAGATCATGACTGGGATCTATTTGCAAATAAAGCACATAAACCTGCAGTGGCGTGACATTTAGATGCGCATCGCGCTCCGTAACTGCTACACCGTATCCACTAACTGTTCCGATTGCAAAATGAGATTTAAGCTCTGAATTGTATCATTATCTCTCTTCGCTACACATGATTTACTGCCGAAACGACTCTCCTACAATCATTGAATTTGCGAGAGTCTTGTTCAGATCCACTCCGATATTATTTGTTTGCTTTCGCGTATTTCAAGCGCTCAATCCATCATTCTTACACCAGACTGTCTTTCCCATTTTTGAAATATTACGACCGCCGACGGTATGTTATAAATCATTTAAATATATTTGCTTTTTGAACCGTGCGCCGAATTTCCCCTTTAATTAAGACTAATGTCACGGGATCGCTCGAATTCCCCCCGACGCAGGTCAAAACGGTTCAAAAGGACAAGGTCTGAACAAATAATCGCAAACGGAAAAAGTGATATTTAGTGCGGAGCCTGATCGCAGGTGCGCGCACCCTCTCGTCACCGCTTCCTGACCCCTGTAACGGATTGCCGCTCCGGTCGCTCCGTTTCTGACTTAAGTAGCTCGTTTCGATTGGCGTTTTTTGCGGCGTGATTGGCAGGTCTGGGACCTTCATTAGGGGATTTACATTCTTCGGCGCTAATTCACTCGATGACAATGAATCCGATGAAATATTGAATCTCTGCGGGGTCTCCGTAGGTGCAGATAATAATTCCTCCTACAGGCCATGTTTAGAGTCTTGCAGACAGAATACAAATTTCAAGCTGTCACTTACAATTATAATTAACTTGCTAATTCGCTAGTAGACGTCACGTATATGATGTATATCACTGCAGTGCTTACTTCCCGCTCTATGAGCAAATGAGCAAGCATTCCTCATTCGCACCCTTAGTTACACATTCCACGCAGAAAAACATTCCGCATTCACATGTTCCCTGGGATTTTCCCATGCCCACTAGTCATACAAATTTTACACAATAAATAAATGCACAAATGAATAATGAATCGGGTTAGACCTAGAAAGTCAGTAAATAATTCACCGATTCACGTAAAAATAATGGAGCTCGATTTATATTCATGACAGAGACGCCAAAACACAAATAGTTACTTCTCAGATCTATTATTCTAAATATCTTCCAAGCACCAACAGAAATTAGCTTCGGTTGTCTTATTTAATGAAATACGGCTCAACTAAGACTCATCAACTTCACATTGAGAGCGTTCTTGCACCTTAAGTACGTACAAAGAGCACAAGCGGTGAAATATTGTAGCTCCACTCGGAGCTACAGAACAAACCGTTTTCGTTTGCAGAAAGGAAACGGTATACCGAGTGATCACGCTAAGAAACAATCGATAAATCTGATGGGACACGAAAATCCGTATCGCGTTAATCTCCAACAAATTACGGTCAAAACCCAAATAACACCCTCAAGAGACCATTTATTACGCTCAGTGACAACGCAACAAACTTATCTCTTGTTTCTTTTAAACAGAGCTGAATTAATGAAATAATGAGCACGTGAATTAACCACCAGACAAAACATTTTTAAAACGCAATGCACACTAAAAATTACTCACGCTTCGGATCGATTAATCTAGGGATCTGCATGATCGGCCGTATTGATGGTTGCCTATTCAATTAGGCGTCTAATGCGTATTACAATTATGTTTTAATGCTCTAATGCGCCACGTTCTAAAATGGCGTCTTGACGGTATCGACCCTAAAAATCGTAATATGTGACTACATTCGCTTGATTAAATTTAACAAAACTGAATTTCCAACGTGAATAAACACTTACCAAGGTAATTCTCCTCCAACTGTAATAACCGTTAGAATTTGAAAACCAGTGGCGCACAATTGCTTATTTTATTGATCATAATAAAATGCTACAAGGCTTGTTTTTTAGTGTTTCTGCTGCAGTGGTATTTTTCCGCGATAATCTAGTAAAAGGGAATCATAGCCGGGGTGTCTATCTACAACCTGTAATGGTATTGATACTTTTTATCTTCCCTTGTAGCGTGACTTTCCCCTATTGAGTTTAAAACTTATGCATGTATAATACATATTTACGAAAAACTGATATGTGATAGGATGTTTTATTTTATTCAAAAAAAAGGAATTTGTCAGGGTCGAGTCTGTGCGCGCACCATTTCATAATCGAATAGTCGTCTTCGACAAGTTAGAATGGATCTCGTTTTGATTAAGAGCGAATTGCCTCACTCAACATAACACTTTACACTAATTAGATAAATTGGAACAAATTGGAACTAATTGGAAACCACGTATGAATTGGCTTAATTGTATAATTGATATGCTGACTTACCGTGTTTCGCAAAACTGATTATTAAAGAGGCAGAACAGAGCCTCATCAACTTAATGCTACAGAAATGGAATGATTCCAAGTAAAATAATAGTTTCCGGAAATATTTCGGGGTCGACATGTAATTTTATTTTTTACTTAATCACTGTTGGACCCCAGACAGAACATTCATCTGTTTTCACTTTAAAAAGGAGTGAACTCTTGAGTTTTTATGACTTTGAAGTCACCATTAATCAAATTTTTGTGCCAGAAATGATCCATAGATTTAGCTGTCGTTGGGGTACAAATGAAAAATTGGTCTGCATACAGCGGGGAACTTCTTCAGCGACTTGATTCACTGCTCGCACAACTGGCGTGTGACAATAAACATTAACTTCTTGCGCTCTCTACACGTTGAGGAGATCGTTTGGAGTTTGTGAGAGGGTTGGAGAGTACACGGGCGAAAATATGAAGCGACACGTGTCATAAATAAGATATTGACATTTTTGTATCGGAATGCCCGGGCATATCGTTAGCCAACCGTGGAAGAATCTGTATGGAAGGCGAGAGATAACGGCCTCGGCGTTAGACAGCAAAAACTAGACGAGCTGAAACAAAGGCGGCACGCAGACTGAATGGAAAGTGTGCTGAAACGCCGTAACACTCTTAAATGACATCCAGTCACACACGGTGACTGCGTTCTCATCGCCTCTCGACATCGAGGAATTCCTTCAATTCTTGTACTTGCTCATAGCGCCGCATTTCATCTCCCCATCAATATGTATCTGCGTGCCGGTGTCGACAAGGAGCACTGATTCTTCGCACTGTCACTGGAAACGACTGAAAACCGATTAGTACCCAAGAGAAGACTTGACAGTTGGCGATTGTACGTGCGACGTCGATCTTCAGATGAACCCCTCAATATGCAACATTTATTGTAGTACAAGTTCCTTTAAGCTCGGACGTCAATACGTCGAAGGGAATCCGCCCCAAATTGGAAGAGAAAAGTGAAACATGCTCGGAAGGTTTGTTTTATTGTTTTTAAGGCGTCGAGGATTGAACGATTGATTCCTTACATCTAAAAGGATCCCTAAAATCCAAAGCGTCACTTATCTTCGTTACTTCTCTGTTTGCAACCCGCCGACACGTCCTTCCTCGATCCCCGAATACATAAAACAACCCGGATTAAAACTCACCGTGCAGCTTATTAATTGAGCCGGTGCAACCCCCCTGTTTTTTGCCGTGACAGTTTTCCAGTTTCGGTGGCAAAGTGCGCCGATGCTCGCATCTGCACTTGAGTGGTTTAGTACTCCTCTCGAAAAACGTACACCTGAGCTCGAAACAACTTCACACTCCTCTGAATTCACACTTACATTCCGCGCTACTACTCATTCTCTCCCTAATCCGTCTCGGAGTTGTTTCGTGAGATTTATTGCGTTTTTTCGGCGGACATTATGCCCCCAAGAACGTTAAGGGTGCAAAGTAAAAATGGACGGTAACGCTCCCAATAACGGCAAAAAGCAACACAATGCCACGCACAAAAAGTCGTTGCGGTGGTTTGCTCTATAAAAGTGTACGTCGTAAATTGACTTTGCACTCATTTAGGAGCTACAACTGAGGGGCGTTTTAGTTCTACGAGCGGAAGCATTGTTTCCGACTTTTTCCGGTTATTACGGACTTAATTACGCTCATATTATAAGCGTTCTGTCTCTGAAGTGGTCGTGGCTGATCGAAATCTGAATACCGGCCGCATTACTGGTTGCCTACTTTCATATGCAATAATGCACCAGCATTCGTCGATCTTTCTTTATATGTTAAAAAAGTCTCGATTCCCCGGAAGCGGCGAATATGATGTGCCAGAGTAAACTTTTCCTATAACTTTTTTACTTGGAAATTGATTTCTAAATTCTTTAACACATGGTCGAATTGAATAATTTCGTCTCTAAGAGAGCTCTTGCGACTTGTTCGTTCGAAGGAAAATATTCTTTACTAGTTGGGTGATCAGAGGCGACCGTCAACGATGTGTCCGGAACATTCTGGGAAGTTTATAAAGACAGGAGACACGGAGCTGAGGCATTAGTTTTATCAAAGTTAATCGATAGAGTTCGAATGGTGTAGCATCTGCGGTATTGTACACGGATCCGGATGGATGTTTATGGTCTTATTGTTGGGAATACAATGGAGCAGCAGTCCTGCTCGCCACAGATATAAAAACAATTGTATCAACAGTGGCTTTTTCATCTGCAGATATCGGAAAATGCCGTTTCAAAAATATCGGATCAAATCTCTCTCTTTGAAAAAATGTATTACTGTCAGAAACAGGACGAGGTGTAGGCGGAAAAGCTAAAAAATTTTTGTATGACACGGTCGTATCGAATTACCATGAAAATACTCAAACTGGACCGGACATTAAGAACCAGAAGCGAACCAAAATAAATTGTTTTTCTCTTCCGGAAAATTACAATTTTATGTTGACACACGAAGTACGGATTTGACCCACTTCGGAAAATTCCTATAACTTTAGAAAATCTCTTGTATCGAAAGGGTTAACGAGCAGGTAGACCTATCAGATTATCACCCACGAGCCCTTCCACGTGTTTATGGAAAACTGTACCGAAATCAATTTTCTTCCACCCCGGAAATTTTCCATCAACGAACAAAAGTATTACGCACCACAATTAATATTCTTGACCGCTCTTCCTGCGAACTAACATTTTGCACCAAGCGGCAACATTTCAACGAAACGAAATAAATCAAAAATTTATGAGACTGAAAAATAAACGTTGTTTTGGTAATGAATGTAGACAAGAGAAATTGAAATCTGCGAGAAGAGAAGATTTTTTTCCCAAAGAACTCTGGACTGGAAAATTTGAAACGCTCTGAGCAACTGTCGAGACAATCTCGTTAAAATCAGGAATGATAAGATAATTTAATTTCTGTCTGGACGTCAAACCAGACTAGCCAAAAGTTTATCCAAGCAAGAATATGTGAGCGAAATACAGCGTGATCAACAATGACTGAGTCTGTTGGCAATGAAACAATTGAAAAATATTGGTTTCGTGATTGGCACTGACCAGATGTTTTAACTTGACACATTAAAAAAAAAAGGTTATGTCGGGTATGTTTATGTTATTACAAAAATGACCCTTTGATGGTAAACGTCAAATTCGCCTGACAACTCTGTCAAAGCTGACTACCGGAAATGCGTTTAGATTACAGTGGTACCAAAATCATTCAAATATTCATTGTTAAACTCTGTCCACTCATAGATTGCTTGACATAAATGTTATTAAAAATGTTCACTCTACGCTACAACAAATAGATCCGGCGCGAAATTTTAAAAAGTGGAAAGAGCAGGTTTACACGTGATGTTTTATTATTATTCTGCATATTTGCACTTAGGAAAGACGAAAGACGAAAGAAAACTTAAGTACAGTAGGAGTAATATATTAGGTTTTATTAATACAGGGTATTTCACGAGTAATAATGTGCCCGACGGAATAAAAAATGCAACCCACAATACATTTTCGAATTTCCGAAAAAGCTGGCTACTGAAATTAAAATATCCAGCTTTTTTCGGAAATGGCTAAACACAAGCAAGAGATTATTTAATATGTACTCCTATTTAATGCATGAACAAAAATTACCTCTGTATCATTTTCGATGTTTGTAATTAGATTCTTGAGGCACGCACTCACTTCACAAATTTAAAAAATCAACAAAAAATCGCAACGGAACAGATCAAAACAGGAACACGATCAAAACTAATAACTTTTAAAACCAGAGAATCGCAAAACAAAGCTCTAAAGATGAAAAATCGCAAATCTAAATGCTTAAACCACTTTGACAGAACTGACAATTTCAAATTCGAAATGTCATATAATTTATTTTTCGCGTGGGTTTCATAACAACCAATGAGAATCAGTGGTGCGAATGCTTCAAGATATTATCAACACAATCTATGATACTTTCTTAATATTTTAATGTTATGGTTTGGGAATTTTGTTATCTAAGGATGCGATCAAGCAAGCCATGGGTAGCTTTATAAGTTTTACTTTTTCCACCAAATTTTTGTGTGATGTAAATCAAATATTAACTGTCATCGCTGTCATTCAGATTCAGAATCTTCGTCAAGCATTCATGTCAAAATCTCGCGATTTTATGTCGCGAAATGGGTTTGAAAAATTAACCGGATTCTTAAACCATAAACCAGACCTAATTTGACCGGAAAGTGTGTGGCCGGTCTAGAACATTTTGAAATTCCCAAGTAAGTTATAACAATTTTATAGAACGATGCGATGTAAAGATGACACTTTGAGGTTATGTCTCGGTGCATGTGAATCATGAGCAATTTAACTTGGAAAATAATAAATAGAAAGACTTTGCGGCGTCTCTGTAAGTACATTATTGTAATATTTGAATATTTTTTAACAACTACCAACGCTCTTTTCCATGGGAACTTTCAAAAATCCCTAAATTCAACTTGACGGCTGAAAATTTCCCTAAGACCACTCACCAAGATAAAGAATAGAGTATAATCGGGCCTATTCTGTAACTCGTCTGTTAATTTTAACCATCCGCTAATAAATTAATTTTTAACAATCGGTTATCTACAAATAACCAAAATTCTATTCTGTAAGACAAACTATTAACGGGTAGGTTAAAAAGCATTATTTTAGCGGCTAGGTTATTTTGAAGAATGAAGTCAGGCACGGAAGCGTACAAATACATATGGCAACGTCGCAAATCACTGTCAGCTGGAGGAACAACAGTCATAATTATTTGCAAAATTATACCTAACCTCAACTAATAGTTGTAGACTACATTGGTATGGGCACAGACTACTCAAAAACGTGAAATTGAAATTAAAAATCGACCGGTTTTTGTTCTTTTTTCAAAACTCAACAGTTTATGATTTATCGAATTGTTGCATTACTTTTGCCCCTTCCTGTATAAATGAAAGTAATTGGGAATTGGTATCACTTTTACGACAACCCTCGTTAAGCGGCAATAAACCACTCAAGGAATCAAAAGGTCGTTTTAAATATCGATAGATGCACTTTGGGTATCAACTCAAATATGTTACAGCTTGCCTATTGTAGCTTGAGCTGTGAGAGATGCGCAAAGTTGAATAAAAAGGTCAGATAAAGAGGTGCTGGAAGCGGAAAAGAAATCGACAAAATTAGTGAAGGTGCTGTAAGACCACTGCGCATCCGGTTCTTACAGCTCAAGCTACAATGAGAAAGCGCTACAGGGTGATTCATCTTTTACCGCCGGTGGCAAAATTACCCTTAAGAATTGAGAAAAATTTATGGAATTGACAGATTTGATTTGTCGAAAAATTTACTTACGAGTACATTTGTCGCCTTCATTCCAGTTCATGCAACCAAAAGAATATTCATTGCGAATGCCATTACAATTTGGGACCGTTTTGACGTTAATTTTTAACGGCTGGGTATGACCACCCGCTAAAAATTAGCAATTTGAGTTAAATTTTAACAACTTTTGGTTAAAATTTTGGCTTAGAGAATAGCGCAATGGGTTAAAATATTTTAACCGTTGTTTTAACGTTTAACTTTTAACCAAGTGTCTTACAGAATAGGCCTGAATATGTGTTAATATTTGTTTTGAGATTATTTATAAGGGAGATTTTTGATTGGTCCAGTCACAACTGCTCAAGTACGTCGGTGTTAGTAAACAGAAGCAATGACTCCAAGTGTTCGTGCGGAATCTATTAATAATTCACCTCGGCGTGTAGTGCCAGAATAAATTTAAACTTGAGCCATAGGTAGTTTTGCGCGTTATCTCGTGTCAGAAAAGCGTTGAATAACTGTGATATAAATTAAATTAATAATGTCACCCAAGAATCAAGTTCATCCCCTAAGTTACTTGTGTGTTAAACTTGTTTCAACACAGCTAATTCAGGCACTTTCAGACGACGAAGGTCGAAATTACGATGTAGTGGAGCGGTATTTATCCGACGCCACTTATGAAGTTGTTCAAGAGTTATTAAAAAATATTTTGAATTCCGTGAATCTGGATGCCGCCACGAGATTTAGTTGTTTGCAAGTTCTGCTTCGACGGGACGTTAAGAAACTGGATACGGGAATTTTCCCCCACTCCTATTACGAGGCAATATTAAAAGTTATAACTCAAAAGGGCACGGGACTGCACCAATTAAACCTCAAGGGGGTGTGGGTGCGAGAACACCCCTCCGAACTGAGCGAGCTGATTCGGAGCTTGTGCAACTTAAGAGCGTTGACGATCCCTCACATGGCCGACGACGAGGTCATAGACGCCATCGCGCACTGTCGCTCACTGACAGCACTGGACATCTCCGGCGAGTGTTGTTTCACGACGAAAGGGTTGCAGCAGCTAAAGAGCGACGCGATCACGTGCCTAGACATCGGAAATTTTGGCAAAAAAGACGTCTGTCAGCAGCAGACGAGCGACTGTGATATAGTGGCTGAAATCATCGAGAATCTGCCAAATCTAACCTGCTTGCGCACTTACTCGTTTACAGGAACTTCCCTCCTGGAAGTACACAAGAGGAATTCGAAACACAAGACCAAACTGAAGTACCTGCACGACACCGGAACTACGCACGAGATGATGGAGGCCATCGTCAACACGTGCGAACATCTGGAGAGCGTGCACTTGGACACTCCCGACAAAGGAGTAGTCTGCAGATTGAGCGACTTCAAGAAGCTCTACTGCGTCAAACTCGTGCACCACGACAGCGACGACCTCTTAGACTACCTCCGGGTCTCGGGATCCAACCTCCAGGTTTTAAAACTGTGTCACAACAAAACCGCGTCTTTAAATCTGTGCGACGTGTGTCTGTGCGCGCCTAATTTACAGATTCTGGAGTGCTATCAGTTGAGCTTGTCGTTTTCTGTGCCGGACACCTATTTCATGAACCTGGAATACGTCGAAATTCTCTACTGTGATATAAAAGATTCCACCATCAAGCACATTCTGATGAACAGTCCCTTCCTCAAACGTGTGATTATCGGCTGTGTCATCAACATGACTGACGGTGACATATTTCGTCTGTGTGCGGAGTGCGACTTCTTGTTCTTGGAGGAACTGTGGTTTTCGTGCGCCAGGGGACTGACGTCCACCTCTGTCGAACTCCTCATGGGTCACTGTCCAAATTTGAAGGTTCTAGGGCAGCTCAGCGGTTGGGACATCCATCAAGAAGAAATCGACTATTTAAGATCTGTGATACTGTACACAAATACAGACCTCACGTTGCTACCTTTGGGTACGTTCTCCTAACTCATTTCTTGTATTCCTCATCACGAGTAGTAACAATAAAATATTTACAACTAGTCTGTTTCTGTTGTCTTAACTGCGAGAGAGTTCTGATTGTGATGTAGCTTCATAATTAAAAAAAGATCGATACGAAACTAATTCCGCTTTTGCAGTTTGAACAAAAATTGCAAATAGTAGTTAAAATCCCTTGTGTCAAACAATTTGATTATGTCCACTGCGGTATTAAAATTTTGCAATTTTCAGTTCCAACAATACTCCCATGTACTGCATAATTTAAACGTAATTGTAACGATTGATTGGCATGGTCGCTTCCCTGAAGTTGGATTTGATTCTTGTCCGGAACGTGTTGCGGACGAGTGTACATTTCATTTCAAGGGTTGTATCGTATTGCCACTTAATAAGAAACTTAAAAATTGAATTTAAAAAGTTTTATTTAGTTGGAAGATGTTTCGTCGACGTAAATGAAACTAGACCATGCTGAGGGTGGAGCGTTTGCGGCGGTGGAGCAAGTGCATCATAGAAAAACGCTAATTTTCCCGGGGAAAGAACTTTTAAAAGTAGAATAAAGGTAGCAGCACACTCGTTCCTTTCCAGTCTCGTATATCAGTTTTCCTTGGAATAATTCAACTTGTTTTCTCCTTTGGAAACGTTTAACGGAAGTTATTCGAATGCAAATTCGAAGTGAGGATGCTAAGACCAACGTATTTTTGTTCCATTCTCAATGGACAAAGAATGAAGGTTTTTTGTCATTCTTTGTGGCCTTAAGTCCACATTATACCTGAAAGTGGAAACCAGAAGATCGTCTCATTATAAAACGCGCGAGCCAAGACAAATCGACAATGAAAACGTTGACAGTTCGAATGTGAGATCCCTGTCACGTGATGTAATGCATCCGTATTTTCTGTCCCGGAAGTGCAAGAAAATTGCACTGCTTTCAGATGTGACATTCCATTCCGCCGAAGCTCTCATTTACGTCCTTATCTTCGTTTTATTACTTTCCAAATATCGAAATTTACGAGCCACGAACCGCATCGACGCAAAAGTAGTTTTGACGCTTTTATGAATTTTATTGTGATAGTGAGTGACCGTATCGGATGAAATACCTCCTCAGGGATTATCGCAAAAAATGCAAAATATCGCATTGAATGATTCACGTTTGAGACATGTTTTTTTAATTCGGCGTCGTTCGATCCTTCTTTTCGAGGCGGCTGGACCCACAAAATGGCCGCAGCGCAATAATTCGTGATTCTCTGGAATCCTCTCGTCCTGATATATCATATTTTAGTCTGGATCGATTCACACCGGAGACGCTAAAAAATTGTTAATCAAACGTTGAAAATGTCTCTCCGCGAGTGTGAGGTGACGGTCAACAGAATCGGGACTTTGTAAATATGATAGTAATTACGGAATGAATACTGGCGCTCCGCAGGAATCCCAAGTAAACTACAGGAATGCAATTATGTTTGCATAATACACTTCCTGCATCGCAGAGACCCAGCTTTAGCTGTTCATTGCCTGCCAACTTCAGCCGATATTACCACTTTCAGGCGACCTCCTGTAAAATCTGCACCAAAATTGCATTTTAAATGATAGAAAACGATTCACCTTTGTTAGAAAACGTGTTGGTAAGCCTGTCGGTTTCCACACGAAACAGTACGTGTATTGCTGGTTGCCCACACATTTCTATCTTTCGCTGTTCATTGATTTTTTCCCTAACGAAATGAACAATGTTTAAAAAGTTTGTACGGCTTGTTGGGCCTTGAGAGAAACAAGACATATCTG
The DNA here is from genome assembly GCF_963966145.1 of Tenebrio molitor. Classification (NCBI taxonomy): domain Eukaryota; kingdom Metazoa; phylum Arthropoda; class Insecta; order Coleoptera; family Tenebrionidae; genus Tenebrio; species Tenebrio molitor. The sequence goes on along the minus strand of NC_091052.1, from coordinate 11,449,928 downwards.
CCTATCATTAAACGGGCTTTTCTGTAATGTCGTCCATAGCTCAGGCGAATACCAACAATTCTTTAAAATTAGAGCGGTCCGGGGTTGCGGTAGCGCTTGCAGTTTCATTCGATTTTTTATTCAGACCATTTGATGGTATCACGACAAGGTGGCGTCAGCCACGTTTAGGTCTTTTAACACTGCAGAAAGACGCGTCCTTATATAATGTATCACGGCGAGCGACTTCAAAAGAATACGTTACATTTTGACTTTGATAAGATCAGAGCTCATATATTCGTAAAGAAAAATACGTTATGGAAAAATCTTATTGAAAATATAATACACTTATGTAACGGGGCGTCTTCTTCAAACAGCCACGTAATGATAACGCCGCTACGTGTGCGGTTTAGACCGATCTGGGCTTTCATCGGTTCGTGATTTATTCCGAGAGGTGGTGGTGATGGGGGCGGAGGTACCTATTTTTGATCGAAGACAAAAGTTGCAACGATGACTAATTGGTGCTTATCGACGAGGGCCGTCATTCAGCTTATCTGATGCAGCTTGGGACCCGGAATCCGGCCGGGGTAGCGCAAGTAGTGACGAATGCACGGAGCGTAAAATTGATGTCGCGCATTGAACACAGCCCCCAACCGGGCCCGCCGCCCCTCCCGATGAACTCGAATGTATTTATTTATCAACTGTCAACGTTCCACTTTTTGATCATTCGTTTTTATAAAACACACGCATCCGGCCGCGTCACTATTATCAAAACAAATATTCTCTCATATTTTCACCTGTAATTATAGCCGGTTGGCGCCGATTCGGCGACGAAAAACTCGCGATTTGTCACGCACCGTGCATCCGCTTTAATAAGATCTCTTAAATCGGGAGACGGATAAATTCCGGCTGTTGTCCAGATCGGATTAAAATGCAAACACAGATTAAATATTTATTTAAGCAAGCGACTGCTACGAGAGATTCCGCTGTTTTCTTCGTCTGGTTAAAGATTCACGGGGCCCGCTTTGTCAAAGTAATGCGAATCAATAACGGGATGGTTTAGTCCAAAGTATCAATCACCATCTTTGGAATATTGATAGACTGTGTTATGGAGTTACAAATGGACGAGATGGCGGTCAACGAGCAGGTCGGGTCAGTTGCAGCTGGGGCTCAGAACTATGGCTTCTGAGCTATGCACTTAATTGGCTATCGGAGGCTCCCCTTGTTTCTCGACTCCAGGAATTATGTTACAAACCGAAGTCTTGTTACGTCCCAAATTTTTTCATTACTTGGGAATTTTGTCGCAATCATTGCCAACAGAAAAAGACCCAGACGGGTCTGGCCCGAGTCATCGCGTAGATTAATTCGTACGCTAGCTGTCTACAACGTGCTAACGCATAATTTAACTCCAGAATTTGTATCCTCCGAGAACATGCGATAAATTACAAATCGTTTGTTTATTTATTACGCAGCGATAAAATTATACAATGTAGAAACGGTGGCGCTTGGGAATGTTCCTCTAAAGTGAATAGTGCAGCTTTGGAACGAACTGCTCCTATATAAAAGTGCAATAAAATTTAGAACTCGCCTTCTGACGAACAAAAGAATAGCTCCTACTATATTTGGAGATATAAAATGAAATATGCCGTGTTCATTTTATTATAGTATTAACATCTACTCGACTTGTTTGTTTCTTTATTTCACTTTTAAACGTGCAACATAAAATATATTAGTTGTGGAGTGTTATGACGCTATAAAAATATTCATTTAATTCGTTCAAATTAAGTGCAGGATCGGTTTTTCATTTTTATTGAGGTCGCGTGACAAGTGTCATTTTTGACGTTTGTTATTAAAGTCGATGAATGGCGCTGCGACATGACTTTCAGCCGTCCTGGCCCCCATATTAAAATGCGATGTGAATGTGACGCGAAAGCTTTTGGGAAAGGTGCGTCGGCGTCCATTTTGTTGGTCGACTAATGTGAAGTAGGAACGTTTTCTCTTTGGATTTGTTGCAGTTGCAGTGGTGTCGCTCCTGCGGCCGACAGTTCATATATAACTTAAATCACGAACAATTTTCCAACAAAAGGAACAAAAATCAAACGGTGTGATTTTAGTTTAGATCAAGTGGTCGTGATAAATGACGTGGAAAACAAAAGAAGGCAAACTATTACGTCGTCTATCTTGGATACTCGAGTTTGCCCCTGCCGAACGACAGCCTGCTTGACTTCGGCCGACCCGACCGGTCAAACCATATATTCCAACTTGTCGAACTTTGCCACTTATGCAAAAAAAAGTCTCACTTTCAACACTTGTGAAACAAATTAGGGCCGTAATTAGTCAAAATTCGATTTAAACTTGAAAAGTTTCGCTGACTTAACTAGTTTTAAGTTTTTCCAATTTGGACCGATTTACGGATGTTGTTTGCCGCATCCGTCATTCGGATTTGGCGGTTTTAAATTACTTTCGTCCAAGCTTTTTCCACGCAGGAAGAAATTCGAACGCAAAACCAAAAAACGTTCGTTCGCACCGAAAATACAAAAATGTGACTCATCACAAGGAGAGTCTCTTTTCTCTTTAGGATGAAGTGGTGAAGGATTAGCGGTACATCGCACGTTAGGGATTATTGAAATTTTCGTTCTAATCAACCTTGCAAGATAAACTAACAATTTTTATCGTCGCCGCCTATACAGGGTTATTCACGAGAGGGGTCCTTCGGAATTTCTTTTTGCCGCAAGCCATTATGCATATTGCAATAATGTGTATATCTTGATTTCAAATTTTGAAAATAATTATAACTGAATCCACGATGGCTCTTAGTCCTGTCTCTTTGACGTTAAAGCAAAAAATCTTTGTCAATTCGAAATAGTGTTTAAAGTAAGATTTTATTTTGAGAGAAGGGAAGATTTCGGAATGAGCGCAGCAAGTGGAGAAACCCTTCGAACAAAATAAAATCACTTTTAACGCGAATATCATACACTATTTTTTCTACAAATAGTGCAAACACCATTAATAGTTATTTAATGAACTAGTTTGTTAATGAAGGCGATTAATAATCGAAACTGTTTAAAGCACGAACGAGTGTAGCGAGTGAGTGCCTTTAATAGTTGAGATTATTAATCGCCCGTTAACAAATGAGTTGATTACAAAATTTTTTCGTTGACCGCAAACTTTTTTTTTGACAAAATTTAGAATTAAAGCCAAATCAAAACCAATTTCATCTTTTTCGATAAAGATGAGACCTTATAAAATACCTGCATCCTTTTTTTGTCCTCAGGTAGGCCATTTTTAAATTTTTCAACACTTTCCATTCACTTTTCCACAAAGAATGTCAGAAGACGTCAACTCCATTTACATTCAATTTCACGTAAAAATCACGGTTGCTAAGAAAACCTAGTTACCTTTGAAAAATATGACATGCGAATTATAACCAAAAAGGTCGGCTTTTGAAAAAGTGAATTCGTAATTGTGCAGTTATGGAGCTATGAAATATAGAAAACCCTACTGCACTACCTCCTGCAGTATTGGTAAGTGCAAACAATGCATGTTCGAGGTTGTTTGTACATCAAAATATCATCAAAACGTCAAAATCGCAAGAATCGTTGTAGATCGTTTGTAGAAAAATTTTGTTTTTACAATAACGACGAAAAGACTGACATGTTCCTCATTTATGGAGAGTATGGAAAGAATTCTGTCGCCGCTGCGGATGTTTACAAGCCGATGGTAGATTCTTGATTTAATTTTTAAATACCAATACATAATGTATGCTTTGTAAAATGTAATTTAGTTGCATTTTACTTGGTCAGGCTCGTCATCTTACATGTACTGTCGCGAGCAATAAATTTTGGTCGTCAAATTTAAAAAATTTCCCTGCCTGATTATGCCCACGTCAACAAAGTCAAAAAATTGAGAAATTAATGTCATACAACATGATGATAGGCTATGATATTTACGACTGTTTTACAATGGAGCATTTTCGATTGCGTCAAATAATGACCTTGACGACCAAAATTTATTGCTCGCGACATACACAGTGAAACAACTTTTACTTTTCATTTAAACTGTTTAGATTGAAAAAGTGTTAAAAAAATTAAAGGTGTTACTTAAACTTGATGCCAGAACCAAGAACTCATTGGACTAAAAATATAACTTTTTTTAGTTTATCTTGACACTTATTTTTTTTAATTTGAAACCTGTATTTCAGTTTTTTCCACCTAATTCCCAATAATTTTATTGCCTTGATAGCTTCTGAAAAAAGTTTCAAAATTCTGACATTTTTGTAGTTTTTTCACCTAACTTTATTTGAAATGCTCTTGAAACAATAATTCTTGATCCTGTGGAATTTTCTCTTGAAACATTTGGACAACTTTTGGTTTGGATGGGACCATATTGAACAATTTATCGGATTTTCTTAAAATTTTCGAAAAATGAACTAAATAATCCGATTAAACGATTGTAAATAACAACAAACTCACATTCATACATATGTACATTATTCTTGTTAAAAATAAAAAAGAATCATTTCAATTTGAAAACAAAATATTGTCGCTCTTTACTAATAAATTGCAACAATCAGGAATGTGTATACTGAAAAAAACTGTCCTTGTAAGATTTTTTTTGTATTTTGTAACTTCTCTTTAAACTAGAAAATGAAATTAAACGAAATCAAAGTAAATAACTGATCCAAGTTTATTGTTAATATGTATATTTGTGTTCATGAAAAGTTTTATATATTTTTCGTCTAAGAAGGCAATAAAATCAACAGTCAACACGTCAGTCTAACAATACAAAAACGATTCCAGTCCCGTTTTCCTTACAATGTCTTGTACTAGAAAAACATCTGACAGGCCCTCTCTTTTATGAGAGGTATCATAAATAAGCCTCTCTAAGGAGGTCTATTATGATTAGCATGCCTTTTGTGGGAGAGATTTGACTGTTTTGCAATAAATCATCCAAGATATTTTCCCCTTTCAGGATAAAAATGCATTTGCATTACAAATTAAAATAAACAACACTTATTTTTTAAATTACACTGTATTTGCATAAAATACGTAAAAACAGACCAAACACAAACACAAAATTCTTCATTGGTGCATTACGCATATTTCAAATTGTTTGATATTTTTCAGGGGTACCAAAACTTTCTTCACTCATCATACATCATTTAGGTAATTGTTCACTTTAACTGCTTCTGGAATTTTCGGGTTTTTTCTGGCTAGACAGCCTCAGGGCGTCCTTCTAGATCGTTTCCTACCATTCAAACCTTGTGCAAATGAATTTTCCTTACCCTTTAGCGATATTAAGACATTGGCGCGACCTTGACGCGACCTTGAAACACAACAAGAGAGAGAAAAAAGGCATTTTCACAAGGTTTGAATGGTGGAAAACGATCTAGGAGGACGCCCTGAGGCTGTCTAGCCAGAAAAAACGCGAAAATTTCAAAAGTAGTTAAAGTGAACAATTACCATCATTTATAATATTTTTTGTTCGACAGTGTCAGAATTTGAGAATTTTCTCCTATGTGAACGGATTTTGATAAATGTGACAACTTGTCAAAACGAAACGTCAAGTTAATTTTAAAGATTTTAAGCGATTTGGAGCCTTCAAGGTGCTCGTCGAACAAAAAAACGTATTCAACTCGTTCTGGTGTAAATTGGGCCTTTTTTGGTACTCGTGGGCCTTTAAAACGCTCGTTTTACTCGCGTTTTAATCTGGCCCACTCATACCAAAAAAGCCTAATTTACACACGAACTTGTTAAATAAATAACTATTTTGGTTTGTTGCTACGACCTCATCCCATTTTATCAACTCATTAACTAACCACTTCCAAACTCCCTCCAGGTAAGATTATACTTGCAATTTTCAGTTCAAGTACCCATTTAATATTTTAAATATCTTTCAACCCTGAGTTATTTGACAAAGAAAGTAGGTAAAGTACTTCGGGGAAGACTGTAAGTAGTTTGTAAACTGTTTCTTTGTTGGTGTGATTTATGATTTTAGTCAATATCTCTATTAGGGATCAATATACCATACTTGCAATGACCAAGGAGAAATTGTTTCTTGAAATTCCTAAACCTGACAAAGAAATTCCAGTTTGACTCCATACTCTTAGATTCATAATATTACATATTATGTTATAAAATTTCCCCAATTGTTCTTGTTGGTATGAGGTGCAGGCAAACAAAGAGATATAATTTCTTTTTAGAATCAACATTTTATTATTTTTTAACACAATAATAACGCTTTAAAAATGTACAAATCTACAACTTGTAGTAACTGGTGTCAAATTTGTTGGCTCTCATTTGCCTGTCTATCCACTCCGCATATAAAATCACGTTGACGTACACCCCTGGCGTGTTGCTAGCCCCGCAACCTATCCCCCAAGACACTATCCCCATCTGAACAAATCTACCCCCTTCATTAGGCAAGGGACAAATCAAGGGACTCCCTCCGTCCCCTTTGCACGTGTCTTTATTCCTCACCCCACCTGCGCACATGAAACTCCTATGCAAGTGGAAAGTTTTCCCTAGCCTGGTAGTTCTTAGCGCCGTTTGGCACTGGTTTCGCGGCACCACCGGCAGAGTCACCTTCCGCAAAACGGCCGAGTGGCGGCCCTTCGCGAAAGCCTTCTTCCCCCACCCGCTCGCCACACACCCTTCCTTCGCATCAATTTTTAATTTTCTGGTGGGCAGACAAATGAAACCGATATTTTCGTTGAGAACAAACGGCCGATCCAGAACTAGCAGCGCTATGTCGTTCCAGAGGACGCCGGGGCGGTATCGGGGGTGCAGCAATACTTCCCTGACGGATTCGTCCTGGTGGGGTAGGGGCTCGTCCTTGTTTCTGATATTCCATTCTCCCGCTCTCACTTTCACGGAATTACTCTCGCTGGCAGCGACACAATGACCCGCTGTTATAACCACCTGCGGGTGGATTAAAGATCCGCCGCATATAAATGAATTTCTTTCATTGTTTCCGGAGGAGTCAAACACCAGAACGGTCCAGGGGAGCTCGCCGAACTGAGTCACCTCGGAGTCGGAGGTTATCCGGGGGCCGAGCTTTTGTTTCTTCGACTGGCCGCACTTCTTAGACTCCTCCGGGACCTGGGGCTCTTGCAAGGGGCTGTCGCAGCACACGTCGAAGTGGTTCGGGCAAGGGTCGTCCTCAAACCTAAAGCCACAAAACAAAGAAATTAATAGACTCGTTTTTCATATTTCACCACAAACGTCATTCTCCTCACAATATGTACTAAGCTAAGACACACTATTGTACACCACGTCCTACACAATGTAACCTGCCGAAAATAAATTTGCAAATGGATGTTTTATGTTTTTAGCACCATCGAAATCCCACATTTTACGTTGAGTTAATTCGTGGAACTCGATTTGGAGTTATGCAATCCATAAATTATTTACTAGATACCGAATTCCAACCGCGGACTCCATGTGGTTTTGCGACAAACGCAATTTGTCAGTTGAATCGGTTTTGCGCTGCAATTTATCTCTTACTTACCGGATATCCAATAATCCCTGACCATTGGCAGCTTCATCATTATCTCCACATAAATGAGGAGGTACACATTGACACTGTGTCTCCTTACTAACAATTTCGTCGAAATACGAAACCACCCCGTATTTGCAAACCACCACCAGAAAAAGAAAATCAAATACGAGCATCCTGTGGCCGTCTACGTGAAAGACTAAACTGAAAATGTTGGAAGTAACCAACCCTAGATCGCTTACAAATTACTTGCCGACGCTTGTAGGTAAGCTCCACTGATATTTAAAAGCTAATTATTTCGGGAACGGGTTTTAAATACTCTACCTGCTTAAGCTAATAATCTCTTTTAAATAATAAAACATCCACCGTGAAGTTTTAGCTTGACTTTCAGCCTTTTCACCCCGGTTAGGGGAATGTTGTGCCGTTTGAAGACTAATCTCTAAATGAAAATTTCCAGCGATGATTTGTTTCGGCTCGTTTCGAAAATCTGTACAAACCTGGTCGAGTCGTAAATCTTGGGAGAGAAGTCGTTACAAGACGTCAAAGCGAGAAGTGCACAGGCGGAGTCCAGATTTGCATTGGGGACGCGTAAGCCTGGCGTCACGTGACATACCGTTCTCTGTTTACGGCTTGAATGTCGGTCGAATCAATTAATAATTGGGACGAAGAAATCGTCGACCTGTGAAATGATCGAATTTACGTCTGGCGAATTTGTTTGAAAGTGCCGTAAAAAGTGGAAGTTGATGGAGGTTGCAGGCGTCATTTTGAACACGTGACGTCATTACCGGGTAGAGTTTAATTTGCAGCAAGACCTGCAATTGGCCCACCATATCCGCTCCGAAACAAATGGATTCGAAAGTGATTCCATTTTCTGTGTCATTAGTTTCCACTCTTGGCGCCAAACTCCAGCCGGAAAGCTCAAAATAAAATTTAAGGAATTTTCAAATCAACCGTTCCCTTATACTTTTTGCTCCTCTAATACGAAACGTGCCCAGCGCTCGGTAAATATTATTTTGATTTCCCCTTTTTACATTTAGGGCAGCGCAAATGAAGGCCCTAATGAAATGGAAACAAGCAATAATGGCATTCAATTATTTGGCTCGGAATTTATCGCCTGCAGCTCCACCAAATGCAAATCGTTTCTTCCAACGAAAATTCGTTCGATTAAAAATCATCAACAATATGCCCCAGCAACATAACAAATTCCAGATACAAAGAATGTTCCGATGTATTTATTATTTTATTTGTATCTGTCATATGAGACTGGAATTTTTGTTCCGAGATTCTTCCGTTATGAAAACAGAGATAATCAGACAGAAATTTCAGATCTAATAACTCTGGAACGTGATGGAAGGTGTTGCGTTATTTTTGATTTCCTGGGACGAGTATCGACGAGCTAACTAAAATTTCTCTGTCGCTTGTTGAGGTAATCCCGTCATGGTGTCGCTTTATTAAAGAAAAATATCTTCGGCTTCCGATGTAAATTTTCGTCCAGGTAAACCCGAAAATACACTTTGCATCGCCCCCACCGTATCTTTTATTCACCAGATCCTTTTTATATTTATTAGCATTATACACTTCCACAAATTGAAGATGAGTAGTCAGCTTATCTGACATCACACGTCCTGATGAGAGAAATCAATTTCGGCTCTGGATCCGCTCTCTCCGAATTATGCGGATCAGTCGTTTGTTAGCAGTTTCTTGTGCAATAACAACTGATAGCGGCCTTTATATTCGCTCCTCGCCTGTTTCGTTTTTATTACACGGAAGAAATGCCATAATTTAGCGATAGGAGACACTCCAATAACTCTGACGTATAATTTTTATCGTCGCTCTTTTTGTTTCATTTCAGTTTGTTATTAAAACTTAGAAGATGTATGGATTTAGTTGCGGCGACTTTAATCACTTTTTTAATAGTTTTATTATCGTCGCTATTGCTGCCAAAAGTGGACGACAGAAATATCGCTGTTCCATCTGGAGAGTCCGGCGAAGGAATTTCTCCTATTTCATCTGGACGACCGGATAATTGGAAATTTTTCTAAACAATGGGGAAAATCGAATTTTGAGCTCGCATTTCACCACCTCTTCGTTGCCGTTGCTGTTTCATTAAAGCACCGTTGCACGCTCGTTTTTAACATTCGTGCGGCGGTGCAACCAGGTCGCGTAATGAATAAAAGCTTTTCATTTTCTTTCAAAACTTTTTCGCATTATCAACATTTTTGCCACAGTCTCGCTCCTTTTGTTCGTATTTGTTTTGCGATAGTTCAACCCTAATTGGCTCGTCACCACAATTAATTAATCAACCTGGAAATCTGACAGATATGACCTACTTATATCCGTACGAATCAATCTGCGCCCGACTTTCGCTTCTCTTGGATCAGTGGACGTGGAACCTGATTGGGGAAAAATCGTTGGCTCCTGATTAAAATCCAATTAAGAGATTAATAAAACAAAATTAAAGTGCCAATCACAATTTACGCAATTTAATTAAGCCGAGGTATTCCCTCTCGGTCTACCTTCATCCAGTTTTCTGGGGTGAGTTACACTTGCATAGACTGTCTCCCCGACTGTGGGGTAATCACGAAGTTGAGGTGGCAATCCTGTGTGGTCTACATGTGAGTTGAACTAATGCTATTTAACAGGAAGTTAGTCGCTGTTATGCTCCAGCCGTTCAGGCAGGGTGATGTATCTGGGTGTCAGCGATGCGCAAGAGCCCTACTGATCCCAGGGGGCCCATACGGCTCTTCCACTGTAGCTGCGCCACTCTCTACAGTGAAATATCACCAGCCCACCTGTAATTAGCCGACTTAACTGCCGAAGCGCATGCTAATAAAAACTAAACACTTTATTCCATATAATTCCAGGATTCGACACCGGCCCCGCTACGACCTGTCCTGATTACGCTAAGTGCACCCAATATTGAATTTTGAATTCAATCAGGTAATGGAAAGGAGGGTGGACCTAATTTCACTACAAACACGTTTCGCAGGAAATGACAACGAACGAGCGATTTCTTGTTGTACTGTCGTTTTGAAGGAGTATTGGCGCCAAGTCGGGAATCTGCATTACCGATAATGTGTGCCGCTCTGGAAGTTTCACTTTCGTTAAATCATTTCATTAACTTAATGATACATTCCAAGGAGTTCCATTTAATTCGTTTTTAATTTTTTAGAAATCTTTATTTTTTCTTGCACCATTGACAAATTAAAGCACGCGAGCAGGAACAAATTTAAAAGCTTTTCGTGTTTAGCGTTTGATAACCCTCAACAGAAAACTTAACTTTGAATTTTTTATTTCTCGATGCCCTTTGGATTTTTCTCATCCCATTCAGAACTTCAAACTTATATAACTACTTATAACTAGATTATTACCTCACATACCACGATCGATCGTTCAAAATGTCCCTTCTGATTGCGAATTTGGTTCCTTCACTTAAAAACATTAAGTGCCCCTGGCCTCCTTTATAAGCAACATATCGCGTTGAATTCCTCTCATCAAAGCGCTACTTTTGAATCAAAATAATATATTATGCAACAAGATTTATAAACGGCACTTTAGTCACGAGTTTTATTAGGCACGAACGGAGCAAGTATCTAGAGAGAAGTTTATAAACGAGTTGCGTACTATACTTTTTCTACGACCAGATAAACAAAACAAATAAAACAAGTAACTTCTTTATTTAACGTTAATTTAAACATAAAATTCTAAACTGATAAACGTCAATTGACAAGTGACAACTAACTAGATTTTGAGTGACATGATTTTTGCTATTAAAATAGCTGGAGCTAACTTTAGTCCGTGACTAAAAAGCCCGTTGCTAACTTCACCTCGTGATTAAAACGCACAAAGTCACAGCTTGTCAAGGTGTATTTAAAAGATCACTTAGCGTCATGGAAACATATGCCATAAATGGCATTTTAAATATGGGAGTAAAAAAAATATTGTAATGCACCTTTTTTCCGAGAAAATTGTAAACTAAAAAAAAATCCTTTCATCGAATTTTATCACGTAGACCACTAAAATGATTTTTTTTGTTTCCCAGAACATAAAATGACGTATTTTGGTTTGTTCTAAGTCGCATTTTAGATTATTGAAAATTTTCAAATTTTTTGCACAGGATCTCGCTTATTAGTGAAGACACAGTAATGATTCTTACACCGTGCGATTCCTCTCGTTCTCCTGATTAATTTTCTGTAAACTAATGGCTATTTAAAGTTTTTTCAGGCAAATAAAAGGGAGAAGGGGAGCAGGTTGTTTTTTTTGGAAAGAGAAATCTCAACCAAATCGGGGTTAATTCAATTTCTCTCTTGTGACATTTCTCTTGCATCAAAAAAGTTATAGTTAAATAAAGTGTCTAGAAAAGAGTCCTATGGAATTCGAATATATTTGATTTTTGCCGTTATGTAGCATATTGTGGTACCAAATAGAAAAACAGAGGTTATGTAAGTCCATTAATGACAGGTTTTTAATAAAAATTGTTGTAAGATGAAAAGTAATTTGAATATACAAAACCTAAGAAAATCACAACTGACGCTAATATTTAATAAATTTGACATTTGACATCTGATTTGACAGGTTTAACGGCCCGATATAATTCGACAGAAAAAAAATATAGAGCCTCACAATTCCACAGGGCTGGCTCTTGATACATTCATATACGTTATTTTATAGACACTTTGTATCGGGTGTTCATTTAAATTTATCCTCAAAGTACGGCGTTGAAAAGTTGATTGTGAACGCACCACGGGTTACAGATCACGGATCAGCTCTTTAAATCTAACCTCACTTTTTGTTTTGTTTCTGTTTTTTACCATTTTCATATAATTATGTGTTTTTACTCTGCGACTGACGAGTGGTGCGTTCACAATCGACTCTTCAACGACAACTTCGAGGATAAATTTAATGAATACCCGATATTACCATAAAAAATCACAAGAAACTCAAAAAACTGATTTTTCCACACACAGTTCTCTCTATTTTTGAAAATAAAAGTGCGCCCAGAAATGTGGTAGCAACTTTTACACAAAGTGTCACAAGATGGCACTTTTGAAAAGCCAAATTTGTTCAATCTTGCAACATTCAATTTTGGAATTGTTTCAAAAGAATATGTTAAGGAGGTTTTCCGAACAATTTTTACCCCCGATTTGTGCACTAAAATTTGTCGAGATGTTGCTCGAAGGGTTCAGTTATACATTGAGCATAATGATGGTCAATTAGAACATTTTCAATAAAATTTAAATTTGAATGTTTTACGTTTGACAATTCTTGATATTTATTTATCTCAATTTAGATAGCGGCGTTGCCATGCATAAAAAAGGTCTCTGTAAAAAAGTGTCATCTTGCGGGACCAATCGAAAAACTTGCTACCACATTTCTGGGCGCTCTGTACAGATTTGACAAGATGTCCAACAAAAATATGTATTGCAAATTTTTTTGGATGAAATCTTTTCTAGCAGAAATTCACTGAAACCGCTCTTTATTCTTACGTCCGGGATAAGGTAAATTGCCATGATTGCTTGGTTGCTTAAGAATTAGTGACTTTTTACTAATGTGACTCCATGACACACTCTTAAAAAATACTTTTTTTTCCTGCCCTGACTGATTCAGAACACGAAAATTACACGAAGAAAATTAGTAAACAAGGAAACCTGCATAGTGACGTACGTACGTTGTGAAGTACGAGATGTCAACTGTCAAATATTTACCTACATTTAATTGCGCTATGAATCCAGAAATCGAGAGGCGGCAAATCTACACTTGTGCATATAAATCACGGTCAACTGTGATATTGAAACATTTACCCACTGTTTCTGTTAATTGGGCTTTGGACAAAGTCTTCCTGCTCCTCCTGTCTAGATATGCGTACAGGACCGTAATTAGCGCTTTCCGTTGTCCAAGCCGATAAAACCGAAAGCTTGTTAGAGCTTTTCAATCATCGCATGGTGTTTTTTTTTATTATATTTGTCGGTTTTAGCAAACCCGTCGAGAATTCGGTCGTATATAAGCACATCAAAGTGTAAATTTACTATGATTGCTGGGAGAATCGGAGCGTTAGGTCCGCAAATCCAATCCAATATGATTGGGCACATGGACTGTCGGCCTCCGTCCGAACAACTAATGGCACCCTATTTCACAGTCCGAGGATCGAACTCCCCCTGGAACACGCCGCAACGTTCCCGTGCACACCTCTAAGAGCAAACCGGTGGCAAATGTGTTTTCAGACCGGGCTCCTTCTTACTCGTTCGCGACAATGTGAAAGTAACGGAAATGAAATAACGGAAATCACATTTCTCTACATCCAATTGTGGAGAATTTTAAGTATATTGCTCCGCTCTCGAATGCGTTTATCTTCTTCTTCGGTCTCTCCACCTTGCTTCCTTATGAAATATCACTTAGTTATGCTTATTTTCTTTCGCCTGACATAAGTACAGCTAGAAAAATATACATTTTTATAAAGCAGGGACGTCATAAATCCGCCCGATACCTACCCCACGAAAAGGACAACACATCTTCCTAGATACAAAAACACTAACAGATAAAACTGCGTTAAGCGCCACCGGACGGGGGTCAACGCAAACACAATTCTCATACGGCATCTGTCAAAAACATGAACATGAAAAACATTTCTTGAAGTTGTCCGATTTGGCGTCAATTTCCTTTTAGTTTATTAAATTTTGAACAAGACGTATCTTTTTAATCTTTACGTGTTTCCGTAGATGCATTTGCAACACGTCAATTTGGCGTCTGATGCATCTAGAAGAGATGTTGCGTTGATGAAATATTACAGCGAAACTAATCTGTAAAGTTTGTCAACATCAGACGTGCAAGCAGAGAACAAACAAAACTAGTCTTAGTTTGAGCAACAAAGCAGAAACAACAATAGATGCATTTAGATGTATTGAGTATGCGATTAATACACTTCGTATCTATGCACGTCGGGTTTATAAGCTAGCCTTACACTTTGTACACTCGTTTGGACGATGTGTGCGTCGTTGGATTCTCTTCGATCTAGCTTCTTGGACTCGATTGTGGGGGCTTTTAGTTTCCGATGGATTCAGAATAGTACTTTGAAAATTTTCTGGATATATATAAAGCACATTAAGCTGAAAAGTTGTCAGCTAATCGCATTAAGTGCTCTAATACTTCGGGTCTCCGGCAAGTCATGCGATAGGAAGGGTTCGCTCTGTCCGGTTGCCTCCCACTTCTATAAAACAATCTAATCAGATTGTACGCAGATTACAAGGAAACTTTTTTAATTCAAGTTTGTTAAAGAGGGTTTATAAGCTATTTGAGATTACTAACTGAGAATTCACGCTCCACTCGGTCAGGATTCCGTCTCTGTCATTTGATAAACTAATCTGGTCGAGCTGTGCGAGCAGAAATCTCGTCGAAAAAAATTTGATCTTGGTCCAGAGACCAAAACGTCTTGGGTCTTAAAACCTCGTCGCTCGCTCTTGGCTCAAAACGATAAGTTTTGAAGAAATTGTAACTTCAATTAAACATCAAAAACATAATTATTTACAAAAGCTCCGTAAACTTCATAAATAATGTAGGCATTCAAATTTAAATTGTACTCGACTCACTTTACACTTAATTGCCAATTAATACAAGAGTCTTTGAGAAAAATGGGTCAGTGTGAATTATCATACAAATTAGCTCATGGAACGTGGATATTTAATAAGTTTTCGCGTTTCGAAATGATTGCCTGATATTTAAATTTGCAAAAATTCCCGTCTTAACGACGCATCTTTCGGAAAAATCGGTACGGAGCGCCTTTCAAAAATTTACTGCGAGGGAAAGGAGCGCGCGAAGCACAAAAAACTCTCATTTCGACGCTTTCAATCTTTCGCCGTGAGATTAGAAAGCCTAATTCGGACAGACTAGACTTGAGGGAGAAGTCTCTTTTGGCAAAACTGCGGCCAGGTCTGCGCCCCTTTGCGATTACGGTTCCGCTTTTAGCGCTACTAAATACAGAGCACGACAATGTAAGACCTTCGAGCCCAAGAGTTCGCCGATTCGACAAGCCGTTTAATTATTTACGACAAAAGTTCCGACTTTACAAGGTTCACCTATATCTACTGAGCTGAATATAAACAGGCTGACCTAAGCCCCCTAAGTCTGCGTTCGGGCCGAATACGGAAATATGTAGGTGGCACAAGTGCTACCGCAGACAGCCCTCAAAAACACTCGCGGCTACGAAATATTGCCAAATATACACAAGTTCGACTCCAACGGGTAAACAAATTGGTTGTCGATTTTTCTCCCCGACTCTGATTCGGTGGCTTTTGTGCGCCGCCTTCGGCGACAACTGTAAAATTCCAAGTATAAACTTTCGGCCATGTTTACGGTTCCGCTCCGGGATAAAACATAAACTCGCCGGAGTCGCTTATAAATGTCGCCATCATGCGAAATCCCGTCCCGTTCCGGTTTTATTCGGGAGAAGTGGACGTCACGTGACCGTTATCTCGATTAGACCGCGTGCGATCTGGCCCCGCCCCGTCCACTTTTCGTCTCGTGAAAGTTTAACGAGACGCCTCTACGTTCCAAAAATACAACTCCGATACAGTTTTACGGTCGATTATGAAACTCTAAACCGAAAGTTATTTTCGGTAGGATGAAAATTTAAGTATCTGGGGGCGAAAGGGAGCAGAGAAATTTTTAAATACGCGCCCGGTGCTTCCATGTGGTTCTAATGGGTGTATTTAGCTAAATAAATAGAACGGAATATCTGTGAAATAAGTGGGGAATTGCAAGATAAACTATGGGGATGATACAACGTGTTCCACATGGTAAAATAATAATTTAGTAGGCTATACAAACACAACTGGCACATAAGTCTGAATTCAAGGTAAAGACAAACACTTTATTTTAATTTCCCAAGAGAAGTTTCCAAATTATGTGTATAAGTGTCTGCACTGGGACAATACAGCTACCTGTCCGTGCAAAACTACTGCGTCAACTCACAGCCTTCTGCATTTAATTAGGATATTTCTTTTGTAATTACTTTCGCAGATTTGTCGTCGCACAAGAGAGAAATTGTCAAAGTCGTGTTGCGTATTTTGAACGTTGCGCAAACAGCGTCGATTCAACTCGTCTGTGAACTTTTTAATCAAATTGAAAAACTAATATTTCGATGACCATTATTCAGGTCTGTTTTGCTGCAATTTTGTCGAGCTTTCAAGTATAATTTGCGCAAAGTTCTTTGACGCACAAATTGCAAAATCGTCGACTAAATGGTGTTAGAAGGGCTCTAACAGCGTCTATTAAAACTTTTACGCTCAAGAAATCATTATTCGATTATGCTTTTAAGTCGTCATTTATTTTCCAATAGTTCAAGGAACAACAGTCGTGCGACGCGAAAAAGTGCAATGTTTGCGAGGAGTCGCACTTGTAGAAAGGTAGGTGCGAGTGCAGCGGTGGCGCGCAGAGACTGGCGCCATCTGTTTGTCCTTCTTCGCAGTATCGTTTGTTTAATAAATGGCGTAGAGTTGCCGGGATTATTTTGTGGACGTTCGGTGCAAGCGAGGGGGTGGTTTTATTGTCTTCGGTGTATTGCTAATCCGGTAGATGTAGTCCATGCATCAGTGGGAAGCTACAACATGCAGCGAGATGAGTCCGTAAGCCTCTTGGGGGATTTGAGAAGCGGGGAGTCCTGACTATTGATCACCGGTAAGTTTTCTGTTTTTAACGACTTGGCACTACGACCTCGCCGTGCTGAGGTTGTGATGGTGCGATCTGTCTCCTTAATCCTCTTTCACAAATGTTTCCTTCAAACTTATAAATGTAGGTGCTTGATTTTTTTATTAAAAAGAATTTCGAATTCAATATTACGTTTTTCTCTGCCCCCAAGTCGGCGAAAACTTCGGAGCGTGAACATTTTCCAGCTGCTGAATTTTAAATTGAGTAATATCTTCATATATTCTTTTGATATTACCGAAAATGTTTTCTTATAATTGAAGTAAACTTTCTAATTTGTATTAAGTGCCTACCTCGATTTAAAAATTTCAACTTTTCAAAGGCGTTCCGGCGGTGCCTTGAATTATTTAAATTTATACTGGCCATTTACATTTCGCCCAAAATGGCATTAGCCGAGTAAACAGGATAATCCTGTTGGTGACCGAGTCAAACGGAAACATACCGAAACTAAAATAATGCCGGCGCAATTGCCTAATTAGCAATTGTTTCCCTTTAACGACGAAGTTGAAACCGTAAAAGGGAAACAATTTGCCGGCAAACTTTTTTCCGAGCGAATGAATTAAAATCCACCGGAGGTGAGCGCGATAACGAAATTTTTCAGGAAGTTGACAATCAAAAGTTGTCGGAAACATGGTTTACCAATCGCAACAGATTTTTCGGGGGCGAGGACATGTCAATTTAAACCTCCAAACGAGCAATACGAAACCCCCACGGACCGAATATCACCTCACTTCAAAACTTTAATTGTTTTCCGATTCTTTCATCACGACCGAACTCCACTGCGCAATTCGAACCTATTGTGGCCGATTTCATTAATTCGAGCCTCGGATGTGTATTTGCGTCGAGTCTTTTTGACAGAAGAATTGTGAAAATGTCGACGAGACGTGACGGTGGTGCGATTCGCTCCACTTCTTGAAAATGTGGGATGCAGATTAGGGTAAACTTCCCTCATCAAAGCCAAAATCGAGCAAACTTTCAATATTCATCAAAGGAGTCCTTCATCGTAGCGTTTAGAGTAAATTCTTGGTTGAGGAAACATATACACCATGAATATTAATCGAGATAAGTTAAAACAGGCATCCGAAAGTGTTAGAGTTACCTTTCGTACTCCCACGTCCGTTGATTTTTTTTTGTCCGTGGGAGTACAGTCGGCGGCGGCGGTAAATTATGGAAGTTTTAAGTGGCTGGGAAGTGGTTGGGGCTCCGTTTTTGGTAAGCCGCCTTTCGAAACACGTTGTTAGACGCCTTAAGCGATTAAAAAGCCGTATTATACCAATATAAGCATCTCCTTAAGATGTGTCTGGAGCTTAATATATTCTATCAGTGATATGCACCATCCCCAAAGTGCCATATTGGGAACAGTATGTCAGAAAATAGGGTAGAAGCAGAAGATAGGAGGCGTTTGATATATTCAAGCCCGGTCTTTGAATAATCTCCAATCGCGCGTGATTTGCTCCTGAAACCGCCGCCGGATCGCTCCCACCTTACTGTAATTTCTAAACTTAATACCTTGGCTTAGACCTACAGTCTAATCAGTACAAATGACTGGTCAAATTAGGCCCGAACCGCGCTAAAGCTACTCCAGTCAGTCACTGTCGGCTGCCTCTTCATTTTCCCCTTTACTGACACAACATCACGCAGGGTTTATCGCGATAATCGATTCCCCCAACGATTACGCCAACTCCCCAACTTTTATAAACTCCGGACAAATGAGATATTTCGCGGTTTTCATCTACGAAAAGGTAACAAAGCATTCGCACTTTTTTACGCCACTGAAAATCGACTGTCATCCGGGGACTCGTCTCTGATTGGCTCGCGTCCTCGCACGACGCCATCTACATTTTGACAGGTGTCACATTATTCACGGCGAAGAATTAAGCGAGCGCGATTTTGCATGTTTGCTTTATTATCTCTGTCCAAACAATCACACCTGCAAATAAAACGGAAACTCACCGGTGGCAACGCGAAGGTAAATAAACCGTTTCAAATTTGAATCGTCCCACCGTCTCTTCTTATAGGCCAGAACGGTGCGGATTTGATCGCGTTGTAAATCTAATTGTTTCGGTATCGTCGAAGAGGTCTCGACGGCACAACAGTTCGCTTAATAGTGGTGAGCATTATCGGCAGTGTTGCCAGACCTATCGAGTGACATTTCGGTAGATCAACTCGGAACTTTTCGGTAGGTTTCGTAAAAAATCGGTAGATTTTTTTATTTCTCGGCACTGGACGTATTCCTTGTAATAAAACGATTGAATTTTACATAAATAAAAGCTACGCTCTTTCACACCCTCATCATGGCGTAATTTAAACAGAACACAAAAAAAAAATAGGGCATTTAACGGAGTTTTGGTGATGGTGATCACCCCTTCGATTGCAGAAATAACGGCACATCAACCAGTCCAAAACAAAACGCCTTCCAGATTGAAAAAACTAAAAAGCAATATTTCTATGAAGTATAACGTTGGAAAAACTTGCAAGAACTTCACGGTTTTTACGTAAACAAAATCGCTGTTTTCCATTTAATCCTAGAAATATTGTCATAAAACAATGCATATACAGTGTGGAATAAAATGATTTACATTTAAAATAAATTAATAAATTGTGAAACACAATTGGCAAAAGGAGAAAAGCAAAAAAAAGAACAACAAAACAGCTACAGTCATATAATTCTAAAGAAATACGTTCAAGTCCGTAACATGTAGAAAATAACTAAACATAAATAAAAGCTAGACACTTTCACACCCTCGACAACAGAACACAAAGAAAGCGGGGTAATTAACGGGATCACCCTTTCGACTCCAGGAATAACGGCACATCAACCAGTCACCAGTCCAAAACAAAACGCCTTAGATGTTCTCTTATGCAAATGAAGTAAAAATGTTAGATTATGAAAATTTTTTTGAGTAACTTTTCGGTAGATTTGAGGTTTAAATCGGTAGATCGGTAGATTTTATGCGAATTCGGTAGATCTACCGAAAATTCGGTAGATCTGGCAACACTGATTATCGGAACTAACTATTGCAACTGGAGGAAACTCTTGTCGTCGAACTTTAACTCCCAGTTGATGAACTTATGACGTCGGATAAGGTGAGCGAGTTAGGAATTGAAACTGTTTGATGTGCAAAGCGAACTGCCCTTTGGGGCTCTCGTCTCCACTCGGCAAAGTGACCGTTAACATTAGTTTCACAAAAATAAAAATTATTGATCTGTTACCAACCCTACAGCGTTATTATAAGTGTTTCTTACATTGTAAATTTGACGTTTGACAGTTCACACTTGTCATTTTGCAATTTCTTTGTTTGTGATTGTTTGAAGTGTTAATCCAGGCGTTCCGAGTTAGTTCAGGAAGTGAAAGGTTTTTTTTTTAAGACTTGTCTCTTGCAGAACATTAGTCCGATGTCATTTTTTAAACAATTTGTGCACGGCCACAGTGTCGTCCATTAAGCCGTCGCCGGCGTCTTTTTGTGCGGAAACTTGATTACGGCTTCTGTCCGACCAGATCTAATTATTAATTGATGCGCAATGTAGCAGTGAACATCAAGAACAAACCTGCAAAAGCTTTTATCGGGTTCAGCCGGCCATTCTCACCGGCCGGAAGTCCGATTAAATTGACAAGTGAAAAGAGTTTAAAACTCGAGGATATCTGAAACATAATAAAAAGACTTGCAAGCCTAAAGCGGGTAAAAAGCGTCGAAACGAGACACCCGTTCTGGGATTAATTAATGCAGTTTGACGTGGGTCAGTTCGTTCGCCGCCTCTACGAACCGAAGAATTTCTACCTGAAACAGGAAAACTCAAAGCTTCTGGTGCATCCTTTGATCCCGCAGACGAGCTGTCAGTTTCACGACGGCGAAAAAAACGAAAAACACAGGACGATGTTACGACGTTTCCGTTTTATGCAATTACGAATCTTTAAGGAATATTTAATGATTCCCTCTTTTGGAAGCAATTGGTCGTAAACTAATATTCTCCGCACTTTTTGATGTTCCCGCTGATACAACATTCAATTTGTTTGGGTACGACTGGAAAACAAGATTCGTGCAGGTTTAATTTGGGACTCGAAGAAACAGTTTGATTTTCACAGGGAACGTCTCGATGGGGTGCACAAGTACAGCGAAATCGCTTTGATGTGGTGCACCGACGAATTTTTATAATGAATTCATAAATTACGAGCTCTCAAACAAAGTCTCGCCAACATCGTTATCGAGATCCTGCTCCTCGTAGCGAAGTATCACGTTCCTAATTGAGCGACAAGGGTGTGTGGGAAAGCTCACCCAGAAATCAAACAACCAATATTTTTTGAAACATGTTATTTTTTTAATATTCACACTCGACATTTGTTTCAAAAAGGAAAAATAATTTTTTCAGATGTCTCAGATGTCAAGCAAACAGCGACATCTGTGCACCGGCTACTGAACTACTTTAACAGGGAACTGTGCTTTCAAAAATTGACAAAAGTAAAGTTTTCTACAAACAATTTATTTCAGCGATTAAATAAGTTGCAATGCTTAAAATATTTAATTCGACTGCACGATCTGCTGTATAATAACCGGCCTGTTCATTTCATTAAAAAAGCATTGCGAAAATGTTTCCGAGAAAGAGCCAATTTTCGCCGATGAGGGCGCCACAGTACGGGCGCTTCTGAAGAATAAAAATGCGGAAAAATAGGTGATTTTAGAGTTAAGATTGAGCACAGTAAGTTCATATTTTCTTTCTAAAACAATACTGAATACATTTGTATTTTTGTGTTTTTGATTTTAAATTTGAATGTTATTTGAACGAGAAAAACTCTCGGTGACAAAAACTTAAGATGAAAAATATCCCCAAAAAGCACCCGTACACTAGCGCTCTGTGGCGATCACTCACATTACACTTTTGAACAGGCCGGTTATTATACAGCAGGTCGTGGATTGTTTAAATTCCTCATACAGATTTCTGCAACGACGCCGTTTACAACTGAAATCTGTAATTTTCGAACCTTAAAATGGTTTCTCTACTAAAACCGGCTCCTGTGACCGGCTCCCTAATTTACTTCACTTTGATTTGTTGAAACTCTGTCAGATGATGCTTTTCATTTACGACATTTGATACAAGAGCAGAGTGCACCATCATTTTTTGTGCTGTCAATTTGTACTATTCGTCTCGCCGGATTAAGATTAGACGTCCGTTCCATTAGTCACAATTTAAATTAGTTTCAATCCACATGATGATGATAATTTGATTTGTACAAATTGTTGTGTGCAGATCGATAGGGAAGTCACGCAAATTAGAAAATGAATCTGTGATGGTAGTCAATAAAAAAACGTTATAAACAGAGAGAATTGATCTGTTATCTAAATGGCCATAATAATTCACTAGATTATTATACTTCCAAAATACATAAAATATAGATCCTCCGCTTCGATCATATTAGTATTCTACTGATGGAAGATTAAATCTGTTTTCCTGCGTGGCCCGGATCTAATCTCAGTTTCGAAGAACGCGTTCGATAATAAACTTGAAATTTAGATTAAATGTCCGTTTACTTTAATAATGTCATTCCATACTCGAACAACTCCGCTCACATCAGATTAATCTCGAATAATGTAGAATATTCGTTTCAATCAGTACGGGACGGGGGAGTGTTTTTTTGAAGGACCATAAAAAATATTGAAACGACTTTTTAACAATATCTTGTAACGCCGGAACTTGACAGATTGTTGTGGGAAGTTATATTAAAGGGATTTTAAAGTTTTAATCAATTTGTTAGTTTTAAACTTTTTTTATTTTAAGTTGGGAATACTGGTTTTTATCCACGTCACTTTATAAACTCGTCATGTTGCTCATAAGTTCGGGCCTCACATGGCAAAAAATAACAATATGAGAAAGGGGCGCGCGTGCGGTGGTTTTAGGGTCGAATCCCGTCACTTCTAACTCGTTTTTATGAAATTTATCGCTCATACACGAAGATGGCCATTATGCGAAACCTTTAGCTTTAACCCTCTACTTATGCGAATCTAAAATTTCCAATCTCGCCAGTCCCACTAGAGAGTTGAACGGTATTTTAGTTTTCTCTCTTTGAGAGTTAAACAATCTTGTATTTCAACAGGATGAGGACGGTCTCTGGAGACGGCGACTTTAGGAGGTGCTTACTTCAACGACCTGTTCAGTCACCGGATTTGTTTCCACGTGAATATCCCTGGGACACGGAGTTCGACAAACATCTAAACGTGAGCATAAATGACTTGACTTTTTAAAATTGGAAAACATGACGGAAATTGCTTTTATTTGCTTTTGTAAAGTTTTCATGCAAACAGAAATTTGAGAAGTTAATAACTTGTGTGAACAACACCCACCATAGATGTTATTTGTAAAAATGGTGAATGCGCCGGGAAAATTTAAATTGTATGTTTTGTTACTATCTTTTGTGTTGAAAGAATTAAGTAAAATCGGAAAACTGCACCTTTTAGACTTTATTACAACAAAACTCGCATCTCCTTCATTCCTCTTAATCACAACAATTCTGTTAGACGATTGTGATGAATTTTTTTATGAAGTAATAATCTACGTTACGTAATGGATTAAACAGGATTTACAAAATACAAATCCAATGAAGAAAACTGAATTAATATACAGGGTTAGTCACGAGAGTCTTCCGATGAAAATTTCGTTATATGCAACCGAAACTACAATTTCCAATGGTTTCTAGCTTCCTAAATTTATAAAAAGTAATACTTAAATCAACGATTGCTGGCTCTTAATGACTGGCATGTCAGTTTTCACATTTATATTAACTTTTGCTCATAACCTCAATAAAAAGAAGGTATCATGGTTAATCTTATTCGCCAAGCTAACTTGGATTGCTAACTTATTTCGAATTAAACAAAATATCAAGTTCTAGGGGCTTCTTGTATTTTGGGTTGCATATAACGAAATTTTCATCGGAAATTTCTCGTGAATAACCCTGTATATTTTGCAAATAATGGTGGATGCGCCGGAAAAATTCATACAGAGTTATTCACGAGTAATAATGAGCCTTACAAACATTGAAACGCAACCAGTTATACATTTTCATTGCCTTCGTGGATCATTTATATTTATTAACAAAATTTAAAACGGTTGGTTTTAATTTTGACATCTAAATTAATGTAACTTTTTTAGGTTATTGTTATTTAAACACAAATACATTTTAGGTTTGATAGATGTTACGTAATGACAGTTGGAAATTGTCTTAATAAAAGCAATCTTGGATTCATTAAAAAAATAAAAATATCAATCAATCAAGAAATATGTTTATTTGGTTACGTTGATAATGAGCTCCACGGAATTGAAAATGCAACCCACAATACATTTGGAACGCTGACGTGGATTTTTTTTTTTTAAACTGTGCAGTTTTGTAAATTGTGATATGTCATATTCGCTTGGTTAAATGAAATTGTGAAAAACCAAAGAGTTTTTGGGAAAATGTTTATGTCTGCATAAACGCACAACTGCACAGGCAATTTTATTAGTTTATTACATTCGCCTTAAATCAGGATCATGTCTCTTTTCTCATCGTTCGAATAAATTTTAATCGTCGTAGGTATTTTAACTTTTTCGTAAATGTCAGTTGTGACAAATAAAATTATTGGAAGCAAGGCTAACATGGATTCATAATTTCATTTTAAAACAATACAATATTTAAAATATCCACATTACCGTCGCAAATGTATTGTGGGTTGCATTTTCAATTCCGCCAGGCTCATTATTACTCGTGAAATACCCTGTATGTAAATGTAAAAGTTAAATCTGAAAACGACAACTTTTAAACTTCACCACAACCAATAATAAATATTATTCAATTACCAGAATAACAATTTCTCTTAAAATGTTTCAGGTACTCCGTCCGATATTTTTGTTTGATCCCTTAAATGAAAATCGAAAATTACGTTGTGTAATCTTCATTATACTTTTTTTAACATTAGTGACAAAACCTCCATTACATGAATTGACAAAAGTCAAATGTGTGAAATGTTTGATGAAGAACATTGTTAGTAAATAAGTTCATATTTCACTTACCTGCAGAGCCAAATTCTATTAGCAAAATCTCTTTCTCTCATTGAGATAGTCATGACAAATACATAAATTTCGGAAACTGCAGTTTGTAGACTGCATCATGAAGAATCCGGTAAATTGTCTGCCTTTGATGTTAATGTTAATTTTTTCATTAAATTAGTTGATACCTATTACCTCATGTCCTAAATATGATTGCATGAAAGCTCTCTGTAGTTTTTTGCCTTGATGAATTTCAGTGTTGAAAATTTTCACAATTACTGTTTGTAAAATTAGCGGACGTGCCGGCAAATTTTAATATCCCTCTAATTTAGGACGAAATAAAATCTCAAAATTGTAACTTTCATGTTTTATTATAATGACTACAATCAGAAATGCAATTTTCAGTCTCTAATATTACACAAAAAATACTAAAATATTGTTTGCAAAAACTGAATAAAGGTTGAAATTTATTTCTATGTGCATATTGAAAAAAGATATGGGTAGCCATACTTCTGTTACATGGTTTGTTTAGGTAATAATGATTGTGGTGAGAATTTTTTTATTAAATATCTACCTCTTCAAAAAAAAAATCAGTGTAGAAACCTGCATTTTTCTATTTTCAATCTCACAATCTCTCACATCTTAGGAAAAATGGTGGACGCGCCGGGAAACATTAAATATTCACATTTCACATCTACCTATATTTTAGGACTTACATAAAATCTGAACTTTATTTTTTAGATTTCTTATATTATAACCAATATTGATTGATAAAACGAATAATCTGTAGTTTGCAAAAATGATGAATGCAACAAATAGTTATTTTTATATTAAGTGCGCGAAAGGAGTGTTTTTTGTGCATGAAAAGGTCTTTTACGCCGAGACGAAGGTCGAGGCAGTATAAGCCTTTGAATGCACAAAAACATCTTCGCGCACGAAATATAAACAATATTTTTTCTATAATTGATTCAAAAAATTGAAATTAAAAATTCAAATTTTTGAAGAAACTCTGAAGTTTCAATGCAGTGACCATGTTGCTAGGTAACTAATAAAAAACAGTGCGTGAAATGAAAAACAGAAATAGTCGTATGCGTGAAATTGCATTTCACACACTGTTTTGTATGGTTTCTATGGTTTCGATCTTACTAACAATGTAAAAAAAAAGACACGTTAGAAAATGACCCACTTCATGCACAGATAACTATGCGTGAATTTCAATTTTTTGAATCAATTATATAAAAAAATGTTTAAGAAACGTCTTGATTTCTTTGACCCAATAAAATTCGTAAACTGGATTTTATACACTTCGCAATGCGAAATCTCTACTTTATGTTAATTTTCTTTTATTTTTCACTTCTTTATTTCAGGAGGTAAATAAAATTTGAAAACTTCGTTTTTTAAACCTCGTCACAATCAAAAAAGAATGCGTTTCACAAGACGGTTACAAAACTTGCACTGAAAGCTATTTTGATTTAACTTCTTCCACCTAAAATAACGTTCGTGTTCTGCATTTTGTAGAGTTCGATGCAAAATCGAATAAAGGAAATCTTTGACATCAGTCGTGAAAATTTCATTTCACGATTCATCAAAATCACTTGCCTGATGAGAATCTTTCAAACAAATAGATCCACATCTCTGGCATTTGTAGAAAAGATCTAAAAAAAGCCGCTTTCAGTACATTTTCTCAAAGTAAAGATGCACTTCTGTAATATAACATCAACGGAGATAACATGATTTTGTAAAAATCGTGAATGCACCGGAATATTATATTTCACGTTTTCTCGTCATTTTGCAGATTGTTTTTGTCATTTTTATTATGAGCTGATATCTTCGGATCCGTTATTGTTTTTGGTATTGAGTCTAGTCAAGTGTGTTCAGACAGTACGCTTCAGATAAGAACACTCTCATATTTATGACACAAATATTTCTATAAAGCAATTCATTGAGCAGTGGCAGAAGATCGATACTTCCATATTGTGCCACTTTGCTGATATTGCATCTCTAAAATGCTACAACAATGTGCGGCATCATTCTCGACCCTTGAATGCAACTTACATTATAAGTTCCCGCTCAAGACTCCGACGCCTTCTTTACATTATTATTTATGATTTTCATGCAGGGGAGGAGTCCTCGCCGTCTTCCGCGATTTATTACACCACCACCCAATTTCCAAAGAGTTTAATTATCGAAAGGTACCGAAGCCCCGGAGCAAAAATCTGCCGTCACCTGTGTCGATTCGACTTGCGTCTGGAAAGCAATTCGCGTTTTTATAGTTTCTGCATTAAATGAATATTAATGTCGGCGACAACCTGCATTGCTGATGTAGCGCCACGATTTCGCGTTAAATTTATTAGCATGCCGGTGGGGAACATGTTCAGCTATTTTTCATTACTCTCGCGAATTTATTTTATTTGCGTACATGTGTTACGATTCGGGTGCGATGCAAATTACCGCACAACGGACGCATCACAGATGCAGTTAATTTTTGCGTTGCTGGCGCGACGAAGTGTTAATTTATTAATGCCCCCGGCTGATAAAAATAAATCGCGTCGACGCCGCCCCATCGCTCACCGATGCCCACCCCAAATTAATCGTCCCGGTGGCGGATCCCGGAAATTAAAGATGATGTTAAATCGAAGTTGATCGATGGAAATTTGAATAACGAACTGCCGTAAAAATGCAGTAAAGTCGGCGCTTTGTTGTTCTTTTCGGCGGTAATTTAGACGGATATTTGGAGGAAATGTCCGCGCTGCAAGCAATAAACGGATCCAATAAAAAAGACGATCTCATAGAATAAATACAGATCGGAGATACAATATAGCGGCGCACCTATATCGCAGCCACGTCGGAGTTTTTCCCGACAAAGTGTAAATGAATTTTGCGCTAAGAAGGTGACCCGACCGGTGCACTTCAAAATAGATTTGATTATGCCCCTCACGGGAGTGGCACGTGATGAACCTGGCTCGCGGCGTATTACATATATTATGAATCCTGACTTAACTTACGCCAATTTGAATTTATGATGCTACAGGGCCAAATTGCATAACGCTGATTGCTCCATATTCATGACTGAAGGGGCCAATTTCGTTCTAATCATTTTTCGTGGCTGGTTATTCCCTTTAATTTTCCGAGGGACAATCACCCCCACCGTCTAGACTCCCAACCAGGTCTTGAATGCGTTGTTTTGTCTACTTGCTCTAAGAAACTGACTAGGCGCTCGGATAAACGCGTTAGTAATAATCACAGTTTGACTTCTGAATGTCAACATGCTCCCTTCCACCTCAAATCTAATCACCGAGTTGTGCTTGCGAAATGTGTAGAGACTCGAAACTGGATATAACGTTTCATCGAAGCGAATTGTGTGAAGGGAAACGATTTTTTATGTTAAATTATATTCTTGTTAGCAGAAATGGTGGATGCGCCGGGAGCAATTTTCTTTGATTGTTCATTACATTTTTGTTGTTTGAAGAACTAGATAGATCAAACAACGTAACTCTTTATTTCAAGCTTTATCTCAATTACTTAAGCATAGTTTTTTGATAAATTCCACCACATCATTTGCTGTACAAAAATTCCTATTTGAGTTAACATTAATGAGTTGTTTATGATATTGTTTCATAAATATTTGTGAAAATGGTAAATGCGCCGGATGTTTTGGTAATACAGGGTTATTATAAATGATTGTAGTCCAAGTAGGCCATGTAAAATTTATGGTTGCCGCTCCATATAAAAAACATCAAAATGATGTGAATAAGTGAGTACACACCGTTCACACGCAAGAGTTAAATTGAGTGCAAAACAACTCAATATTTTTGGATTCAATCGTAAATTTAAAAAAAAATAAATAAAACCCTCATCACCGCAATTTTCACCTAAAAAATGACAGTGACAGGAAAAAAATTGACAGTTCAAGTGAAAGCGGCAAAAATTTCATAACATGGGCATGGCCTGCTTCGACTACAATCATTTATGATAACCCTGTATAATAAATTCAGGGAATCAAACAACATATTTTAGTCTGGAATATTAGTACTTTATTAAATGCAAAAATACTAGATCCTTCAGAACTTTTTTCATAAAGCCTTTGTTATCTAAATAAAATGGAAACACTTGGTTTTTGTGACAAATCCAGTGGTGAATATGTAAAATATTTTTTTAAATTTATGTTCTTACATAGTGGATTATTTAAAATTTTAACAATACATTTTGCAAATTGTATTGTGAAAAATTCAACTGATGAAACCAATACTTCACTTGTTTTAGTATCAAAGATCTTTATTTTATTCCTTACAAAAATGGTGGATGCGCCAGGTTGTTGTTTTAAGAGTTAGACTAGACCTGAGTGTATTATTTTGTATATTTCGCTGTTTATTGTAAATATGAATTACATATACGCCAAAAAAATGTTAGTTCATTATTTCGGTATACATATTATATATGTATTTGATTATTTCATTATGACAAATGCGATAATAGTATATTATTATACAAGTTTTATAAGACGCTTAATTGTGACACGAGTTGACGACGAACGCAGTGACGAGTGCTCCAACAAAACGAGTGTCACAGTGTGTCTTATAAAACGAGTGTAATTCAAAAATGTAATTATGAAATAATCTAGGGACTTCTGTATGGTATGAGTTATGGTGTCATTTCTGTGAAATTTATGTCAAATGTCAAATGTTTTAATCGTTAACAGAAGCTCGCTAGAGATGCCGGACGCCGGCCAACCTACTATTACAGCAATACCAACGTAATACGTATAAAAAAAATCAATAACAATTTCGCAAAAAGTTCCTTTGTAACACTACTTTTAGTTTCACAAAGAATCACTTATGATACCAAAGTAGAAAAAGAAATTTATAAATTTTTAATAAGATTAACAGAATTTGATTTTTTTTCAGGAAAATGTACTAGGAGAAAAATTCAGTTTTAAAGAATGATATTCCTGTTTCTTTTGCAGGAAGAACGTGATACTCTGAAAAGTTATTTTTTATTCAGTCTGAAATAGAACCGATCAAGTTTTTTTTTCCGTTGTTATTTCAGTAAGCCATAATATCAAGTACAGAAATGCGATAGTCTTTTTTATTACTAGCGTAACATTACCCTTAAAACAGTTTCGTCGACGGGACAAGTTAAGATGTAAAAATTATTATATCAGGCCGCATAAACTTGGAAACTACTAGAGAAACTGATTTATAGTTTTATAGGAAACAATCTGGTTTATAAATGGCATTGTTATATCGAAAATATATCCATTCTCGAGGTTGTAAATGGTGTTGCATAAAGTGTTTCCTCTTTGTCTCCTGCACCCACTTCAGGTCCTTTTCAACTCATAAGATTTTATTGCTAAAGCGCTTACATTTTTATCCTGTTGAACTCATCTCCACTATTGGAATTCTTCAACTATAAACCAATTTTCCGGTTGATGGTTTGATTTCCACGAAAAATGTGTTTCAATTTTCGATCGAGTAATTTTTCGTGTCGATTTCATTTATTTCGACTCTCCTTTCATCTCTTCACGTAATTAGCGAACGCGTTCGTTCACTTCAAACTTAATAAACGAATCGGAAAGCCCAGCAATAATGTAAATAACATTTAAAACGTTACGTCAGATTAGGGCGTTATGAATACCACCGCACATATTTAAAAGCCGTTAGGTCTGCGAACGCGCCATAACAAAATCTTGTTAAAATACTGCTAAATCTAACCGCAACACGTATTTACGCCAAAATTAATTCCAAATGTCACAGCGGCCTCCCTCACACGCTGTGTTTTGCACACCGAATTGTGCAAATGTATCTCAACAGCTTGAAGATATGCGGCCTGGCAGCTATATATCACGCAGCCAAAGCCGTATATTTGCTGAGCGTAGTGAGTACTAATCGTGTGTAGCCCCATCTTTTGCGACGTAATGACATTGATATATATCTCCATGGAGCAGCGCGATTGTGGCTATAGGTATTGTCACGCCACACAGACTAAACAATGCCTATCGCACCTCATTTAATGTAACTTGCCCCGATCGTAGCCAGACAGATGTCAGAATTAATTGCACCCACCCGAAAAGTAGTTTGTGGAATCGATCGTCGCGTTAGAATCATCGAAACGCGCCGTCTCTAGCACAGACGGTCGTTCGAGTTTCCACCGACTGAACCGCGGTCGAATCAAATTTTAACGTTCTTCGGTAACGAGAAAAGTTTCAATTTTTGCAGGATCGGAGTCTTTGTGACTGTTACCGCAATCGCTTTAAGAGATTTACAGAAAGTTTGGATAAAAAGTGGTAAACGGCGGCGTCAAAGGTGGAGAAAAATTAATTACGCCGACACCGAATCCAATCTATTTCCGTGATTGCAGCTTCAATCCACATTCTTAATTAGGCGGGCTAATCTTAAGGTAACTAGCTGGCTCGGTGCGAGGGTGCAGTACACTGGCAATTTACTGTGTTAGTACAAATTGCAATGTAATTTGGCATAGAACCGGGGGAGAAAATTCCATCTCGTAAATTGGCCTCACTCACTCAACTTGCCTCTAGGCAAATACGAAACTGGAGCCGAAGTGGAAGAAGACGAATTAAAAAAATAACACGATCAGAAAACTCTCAAATTAGTAATAAAGTCATTTATTGCGTTAACAGTTTACTGCTAGGTAGCAGGATATGTACATTCATTTATACAACATATATAATCTAAACCTTACACTCTTACAAATAATTCGGAGTTACATTTTTATAGGTACTTACTCTGCAACGGCAACTTCGTTATGTACACTCAGACCATCGGATTACAGTCTTCAAAATTATTATTATTACTACAGGTCAAGTAAATTAACGTAGTCTCATCTAAAACATCAACAGCAAGCTTTGTCTGAATGACTTCGGTAAATACGACGTGGAGTTCCCGATATGCTAGGGTCGATCGAAAGACGTGACTGTCTTCACCGGTATAGTTGGTTGCATAGTCTCCGGGGTAAAAATTCAATGGAATGTCATCGATCGTTCGATCGGGAACTTTCTCACCGTCTTTACTGAATCCACGAGAGTGACAACGGTGTAACTACTAGAAGAGTCTTTAGAGAAATCTCTGCGAAAGTTGGGAACAAACACAAAAAAGTGCGTGCACCTGAAAATACAAAAATAAGTTTTGAGCGAGGGTCCGGCCCTGATGAAACGAAAACAAGTCAGTTCTGGTGAAAAATAAATATTTTGTGTATGGAGGAATCGTCCGAGTCTCACATTTGTTTAAAAAATATCGGAAAGAGTCTAATTTAGTTGGTTTGTGGGGCGCCCCAAAAAATCAACAATTCCCGTCACGAGCGAGGAAGGAGACCCTGCCGAAGCTGTTTTCCAGGCGATTTTGCACGGTCCATCTTGATATGAATTTGTCAGCGAGTCTCGCAACACTTTACGATTTCTGGAGTGTACAGCTGGAGGTGTAGGTAAACAACACTGCACGTATTTTTACGAGGGTCCGTAACAAATTATGTGTCACCTGAGAATAAGTAGCACTGTCAACACTAGTGTGATGCGAAAATGAAATATAACTGTATTTCCGCCGCGCGAACTGGAGTGAGTCTCCAATTCCAGAGGGGCGGGGGCGACGCTCGGAAACAGCCAGTTCTCCGATGGGTCCTCTTCCGCCGATCTCATCCCACCTAAACATAAAAAGTTTGTATTAATTTATGCGGGAGAATTATGGAGTCGGTGTTCTCCCCGCGCACGGCGAATTTTACGGCACGGGTGGGACGGCATAAACAACTTAAAAGCGAATTAAATTTGCATCGTTGTAGGGATGAAATGCTTGCACTCCTTTAATTCACCCCGATAAAAACCGACTCCTATGTATTGAAATAATACGTCTATATATATGGCGCGCTTTCGAGGATGCTTCGCTCTTTATTGCTCAAGTTTATTTAAGTTGGCCCGAGTGTTTTTCTCTTGGCCGTATTGTTAGCTTTATGGCTGATATTTCACAATAAAACTGGGATGCGCATTTTTCAATTTTTACTTTTCGATATTCCGACCCCAACAGACGGACCACTCCGAAACTAATTTATCAAAAACTCAACTCGCGACGTCAATAATAATTGTTGCGACGAACTAAAGGATCATTTTGCACCGGTAGAGCGAACAGCGCTCCTTTGAACTAATAATTGCTTATTACCAGCGTCGCTTCCGGTCGGAGTCGCATGTTTGTCCCGACAATAAAATCATGCCAAACGATGAAGCAAGTACAGGGTTATCACAAATGTTTCTAAGGTCCCACTGTGCTGCTTATTCTGGTGTACATATACTACCGTCAATTCGCACAGCCAGACGGATAAAACCAGGCTTCGTCACTAAAAAATCTACAGTCCAGTTACCTGTCGTTATACAAATTATCTTTAAACCAGTTGCAACATTCAGCGTAACATGATGATTAATGAATTGGTGCAAGTTATTGTACCGGGTGAGTGAAGTTTTACCGCCCGAGCGAAAACACCCACTTCTAATCAATTTAAAATTCTCAAAAAAATCAGGAATGATTGTGTATCACTGTAGGATACTCTGTAAAAATTTCAAAATTTTTAATTAAACAGGTAAAGATTTTATTTTAATTCAATAACCGCTACATTAATTTACATAATTTTTCAATGAGAGTCCTTTCAAACATTTAGGAAACATTTGGTGTCATTGAAATTATGAAAACATCACCGGTTTTTGAAATAAATGAGATTTGATATTAAAGTGCAAAATTTAGCTATGATTTATTATTAAATTAGGCGGTCAGTTACACAAAAGAAGTTTACGTAGGTTGTTTATGGTACCCTTTAGGGACTTAAGAATTACTAGAAACAACAGATGTTTCCCAACAATGAGATATTTATTTATGACACTGTAGTTGTAAATCTTGGTCATTTTTCGCTCTTAGAGGCCGATTTCAAGTTGAGTTGCAACTTGCATTATCATGGTAACGGCACAAAATTGCAAGTTTGAGAAAGATGACGCATATTAATAATTAATGTGTAGGACAAAGATAGCTACACATTTGCGCTGCATCACCTATTTGTCACCCTGACTTTAAATCGGGCTCTTAATGTTAAAATTGGAATAATTCAAAAACGAATAATTTTCTTGATTATTTGATACGAATTTCATAAATGTGTTCTTTGAATTAATTGTGAATTATTATTATTACGAAAAAAAAAAATTTTTTTACTCAAAATCGATTTTTTTAATTTTATGACTCTGAATTAAGTGATAAGGGAAAATTGATTACTCACATTTGAAGTCTTATATCAAGGGAATGTAACCCTAAAGTTTCGTAATTTTTACTAATTTTTTAATAGGGTTTATCGTGGGGGCGGCAAAACTTCACTTTATAAAGATGTTAACTCAACCTTTAACAATTTTTTGACATGTGTCAAGAAGTCCGATTGTTGAGACAATTTTCTTTTATTTTTTACCTTTCCAATTCAATTGCATCTGTCATATGGCCGACCAAAGTCATTTCTTATATTAGTTTTGGAATATTTAGTCAGATATTCGTTCTTGGAGACCCACACTGGGTAATTCATTGGCGTAATTCCACTCATCCATTGTTGAATGTGCCATTTCGGTAATGAAACATTACAATAAACTCCTCCGGTTCGACTGTTCCAGAGAACCATTCTTATTGAGGTGTAAAGAAAATGTTCACTTCGTACTGCAATAAGTAACGTCTTCCACGAGACATTGTTGAAAAATACTCCTTTGCTGTCTCAACTAACTCAGAACCCCGGAATTTACACATTGAAAAATGTTAAACGATGACAAGTGACAAGTATGACCTGTCAAGTGTCAAATGCGTGCTATAAATCCAAAACCACAGCCAACTACCATGTTGTTAACGTTTATAACAATGTCGTGTACATGATAATTTTGTGTAATTTCTGTGTAGGAGGGTTGCTTAACTCGTCATTCACTGACGATTTAACAATTGCAATAACGGATTTGATGCGTTCATTCCGGAGCGCTGTACTGCTCTTTTAATGAAGATAAGGACAGCGAAAACAACAAAAATGCTCCATAAACCGGCGTCTCGCGCTCGCTGCAACTATCCCGAATGAAATGTGTGTTATTGTCTTAGATAAAAGTTAGTTGATCTCATTCAACGGGCTACAAACATAATCCCTATTAAACTTATAATTGGATTACATTTCCTGCAGGAAATCTGGGGTTTCCAGATTAGTGGCTAAAATAGGTACACCATAAATTGCGTCGAGATTTTTTGAGCCTCTGCACTGCGTCCGAATTCCAGTACAGTCTAGGAGACATTGACAGGCATTATGTGCAATTTTCTAATCGAATTATGTTGATCTGCTTTGCAAATGGGAGTCGCAATTCGTTTCGAATTATCTTCCGTCCGAGGCGAAGATGGATTCAGGTGAGTGTCAGGTTCAGGCTGAATTGAATTTGACTGGAATTATCTCAAGAGTTAAAAGCTAGATCGAATTATGATGGATAGGTGGAGGGTCATCGAGATTGGAGTGTCGGCTGACAGGAAGACTGTTCAAAAATCGACGGCGACATTAGATAGAGCACGATCGATTTTACATTTAGACCGAGTCGAAGATTCCGAAATGTGCACCGGATCTGGTGCTGCTTGCAGGTGGTGTTATTCTTTCATTTCGTCGCTACCCTAATAAATGCTGAGCTCATTAAGTCGAGTTTTACTTTATCGTCTCCCAAGTCATAAAGTGTAAATCTGATTAAAAACTCTTCTAATTTGGAGATCAAAGCCCGCCAGGTAGATAATTTGTTTCTCGTCGCTGCCAAAAAACATCCCTTTCGAGCGGCGAGTCGCGACATACAGGGTGACCCTGTACGCACCTTTCTCGACACCGATCGCTTTGCATTTTTCATGTATTTAGGCGAGTCGAGATATTAAATTTGCGATGGGAAATGAGAGAAGCTAATAATAGTTATTTATTTAACGAGTTCGTGTGTAATTTTGGCTTTTTTTGGCATGAGTGGACCAGTTTAAAACTCGAGTGAAACGAGAGTTTTAAAGGTCCACGAGTGCCAAAAAAGCCCAAATTACACAAGAACGAGTTGAATACAACGTTTTTTTGTTCGACGAGCCCCTTAAAGGCTCCAAATCGCTAAAAATCTTTAAAATTAGCTTGACGTTTCGTTTTGACAAGTTGTCAAATTTATCAAAATCCGTTCACACAAGCGAAAATTCTCAAATTCTGACAGTGTCGAACAAAAAAAAAATTTAATCTCGTGGTACATGTAGAAACGGGGACTTGGCAACGATCATAATGCCCGCGATTACACTTGGGGGAAGCAGACAGTTCTCCTTTTTTAATGTAGATGCGCTGTCCAAACTTTTGAAATTAAAAATCGATTTTATTAACTTTTGTAGATAGTCCCGACGTGTATAACTTATGTGCTTCTCGGGTCGGTTAACTTCATCGTTGTTGCCTCGACGCCGCCTCCGAACCTCCATTCTTCGAGTTTTCTCTTTAATTGCGTCATCGATACCGCGTCATAAATCCAATCCGTTCCTAGTCGGGACCGGATTTTTTCGAAAAGCCTCAGATTACGTGATCTATTTTCGTTTATGCGGACTCCCTAACGAACAAAAAACATGGACACATTTATACCGTAATAAATTTAATTAGCTGCTGGTTTCGGATCCCGGCTGTGGACCTGTAAAAGGGGTTGTTTAGTTAGAACTTTGGCCAAAACTGTGTTAAAACAGTTAGCTGCATGGCCAACAATACGTAATCGGAGAGCGACGGAACCTTGTTTGGCCCAAGTTTGCAATGGCACAGTTCGAACTGAGATTATTTAGCGATTTCTGTTATCCAAAAATGTTTTTTGTTGCACTCACCAATCGTGTTGTCCGAGAGCAGTGTTGCCGTGCTGCGAACGTTGCTAGTTATTTCTGGAAAAAATAAATAAATAGACAACCGACACCATTTTTATCTTTTCCGCTCACAAATGATACTCACTTGGGATATTTCGTTACGCGAAACGGAAACATCCGCTAACGAAGTCAAGCTGTTGATTAGCAAAAAGAAGACATCACCCTCGACTAGTATTGTTTTTGCGAGTAATCTGCGCATTGCAGGTTGAAAAAAGTGTACTTTTAACCTCGATTGCAATTTCTCTAGTTTCCGGTTTGTTCCGGTCCCGGAGCCCTTTCTTAAAACTTTGCGTTATTCTACCACTCTTTACATTATTGTTCTTACTGTTTGAGGGCTTTCGGACCCGATTTTCCACTCGAAATGACAAAGAAACCGTTCAGTGATTCTTAATGTTCCTAGAGTCACTTCCTTTTAAAAGCACTGGAAAGTTCAAGGTTTGTAATTGTTTGTAATGTAGCTCCAGAAAGATTTTTGCGATCCTGTTTCCCA
This sequence comes from Tenebrio molitor, assembly GCF_963966145.1. NCBI lineage: Eukaryota > Metazoa > Arthropoda > Insecta > Coleoptera > Tenebrionidae > Tenebrio > Tenebrio molitor. The sequence goes on along the minus strand of NC_091052.1, from coordinate 11,412,362 downwards.
GATTAAAAGTATTACAAACATCAAATGAAAGGGTATATTGTACTGTTGCCCTCTCATGTCGCCGACATTATTACTCCAACGCGAGATAAAAAAAGTTAATTAATTAGAGGACACTGAAAGCGTGCAAAATCATTCAACAGTAAAAAACCATTACGTTCCATTTTTATTGCAACATTGTAAATATGTTGTATGTCATGATCTAAAAACATTTCCACCGACAACAAAGAGATGTTTTTGCTAATTACTGCGTTCGCTGGAAAATATTATTCCAAAAAGGTAAACTACAACTTTAATAGAACCGTTCGGTGCGGATGTAATTAAATTTTAATGAAAAATGTGAGTGTGATTTGGGTGGTGACCTGTAACATCTTGAATGACAAACCGGTGAAACCTCGTTATAGGCCGACGGATAATAGTCAGAAGAGTCGAATTTATTTTAGAGGTCGGCTCCGGACCGGATATGGTAAAGAAACAAAATGTATTTACATTTTTATTAAAAATTAAAACGCAATTTGCTTTGTAAATGTAGACATTCGTTTTTATCAATAAGTATGTCGTGTGTTTCTCTTTCAAACACTGTTTGTCGTCGGATATGAATGTCAACAGCAGATTTAACCGAAAATGTACGGACAAAGAAGACAGCAGCCAAGGATTGAAAAAGTTCTCTTTGTTTTTGTTAAATGTAGAATTCAAAAAGTATCAACAAGGTTATCTCCTACCGATTTTTTTTTCTCAAATGTAGTAAGTGTTGGAACACATTGATGTGATTAATTGGTTGTCTAAAAACAAGGGGCTTCCAGATAATTGATACTTTATTATAATCTGAAAAATGACGCAAATAATGGCTGACGGAACTAGTTTTGCCGCTTCAACCCTTCAACCAACACAAAACGCCATAATTTACACTTTGAAATAACGATAGACGATGAAAATGACAAGTGGGAGCTGTCAAATGTCAAATTTTTAAATACAGAAGAGGCTGCAAAAATGTACTGCGATAACCCGGTTATGGGGAAGTTGGTTGTGATTTGTTCTATACCCATCGATTTGCCGCCTCTTTTAGATTCATAAATTTGACATTTGACACCTCACATGTCACATTGCAGTTTTCATTGTTTGTCATTTTTCAGTGTTAATTAACGTGTTCTGAGTTATTTGAGGAAGCAAAAGTTTTTTTTTTCAAGACTGACTCATAGCATTCAAAGAAAATAAATAGTTGATTCATTCTGGTAAGACATATTTATTGTACCTAATTTCTTATTATTGAAATATTCGACGACAAGTGTACCTACTTATTGAGATTGGCGTGCAAGAATCAATATGTAATACCTTATAAAATATCTCAATGTTCTAAACCAGGAATCGCGTGTGGTACTTAGGCCATATTGCAAAATAGAATCAACAGATTTATTCAGGCTGGAAGAGCAAATAAAGGGCAATCAACAGGAAGCCTTTTAGAGTCTTAGGAAGCTCTTGGAGATTAAGCGAATGACTAGAGCACAACTCACAAACATTTTGCAATACATACGAGTAGATATCTGCATTTTAAATACCAAGTGTTTAATTGACAATTTAAAGACTACAAGAAGAAACTAAACGTCACTGCCGCAATATTGGTCGTACTTACAATGTGGTAAATCATTTTTGGAAAAGAAAAATAATCCAAAGAAATATCTGGAACATTGTAGTGAACAATTTTTTAATGAACATATTGTCCATTTACTAAACTCCCGCACTGTCAAAGTGTTTGTAAGTTGCCGCACTGTCGTTCAGAGACTAGTAATTTTTACGTTAACGTTGGTGCAAAAATATTTTGAATGAAAGAAACAGAATTTATTAAACTTAACTTCAAATTTGAAATTTCAAATTTGAAGTTAAGTTTAATAAATTCTGTTTCTTTCATTCAAAATATTACTTACACGAAGTGGCTGCACAAGAAGAAGATATGGAATGTAAAAGAATACTGTTAACGGCCAGAGAGAAGCAGAATATTGTTAATTATTGTTTGGAAAGAGGAGAATTAACTCCATTAATATAACCACACTTTTGTTGTTGACGTTCTTATAACTAGATTTTGTGTACAGGCAACTGAAAAGGCATGTCACCATAGGTACACTCCAAAGAAAATTCAAAATTTTGACACTGACAGTGCGGGAGTTTAATAAACGGATAGTATTTGTTTTTGTGCTGTTTTTGAATTTATGCTTTTTCAATAAAATTTTTATCAATTGAAGAGACGAAAATTGTTGTGGGGTAATTTTATTTTTGTATATATACATATATAGTCCATTTTTTAATTATAGTCCGATGTATCAATTAAAAAGCAGAACAACTGTCATATTGCTATCTCTTTTCAACATAATGTAAACAAACTATTGAATTCTTGTACGTATTGTATTAAGCGTGTCCCACTATGCATCTCGCTTTAGCATGTGTGATTCGAGCAAGACACGAGTTGTACGTTTATCACATTAGCGGCGTCAAATTTTTAGGTTACGTTTTAACCACATTATTTGTGATAGTTTTGTTTAATTTTGCTTGAAATGTCCTCCGTATGATGCCAACGAAAAGCATGTGGACAGATTCATTTACAGAATTTGTAAATTGCAAAAATAATATTGGAATTGCGCGGAAACTTGCAAGATTGGAAGTTAACAGGTAAGTGGGTAAACTAATTCATGGCGTTGCCGAAACAAAATCTAGAAAGAAAGAAAGACAGTCTAAACGTGGTTGTTTAGTGCTGTTTTCAACAATTTTTAATATATCTGACCTATTAGTTGATAAGTATGTAAATAGTTATCAAAAGAGTTCTGAAGGGAGCGGTTTTTTGAAAGACAAAATTAAAACGGAGGAATGAATTTGCAGAAAAACCAACAAAGCACGAAAGAACACAACTCAAAATCTTAAAAATTGAAATTTGTTATAATATTTGTCTCATGTTGCCTAAATAAATTTTCAAATATTGGTAGAACCATGCACTGCTGTCAAATGTCGAAAGCAGACGCAGGTCATGTCGACTTCTTGATTCGGACTAAGCTCATCGGACTATAATAAAAAAATGGACTATAGTCCATTTTTTAATTATAGTCCGATGTATCAATTAAAAAGCAGAACAACTGTCATATTGCTATCTCTTTTCAACATAATGTAAACAAACTATTGAATTCTTGTACAGCGTGATCAACAATGACTGAGTCTGTTGGCAATGAAACAATTGAAAATACTGGTGATTTTTGTCTAGTAATTGGCACTGACCACGCACTGACCGGATTTTTTAACTTGAGATCACATTAAAAACATTCTTGGTTATGCAGGTTATGTTTATACTATTACAAAAATTAACCTTCGTTGGTAAATTTTAAATTTGCCAAATTTCATTGTTACCAACAGACTCAGTCATTCTTGATCACCCCATACGTATTGTATTAAGCCTGTTCCACTATGCATCTCGCTTTAGCATGTGCGATTAGAGCAAGACGCGAATTGTACGTTTATTCCACTAGCGACGTCAAATTTTTAGGTTACGTTTTAACCACGTAATTTGTGATAATTTTGTTTAATTTTGCTTGAAATCTCTTCCGTATGATGCCAACGAAAAGCATGTGGACAGATCCTTTTACAGAATTTGTAAATTGCAAAAATAATATTGGAATTGCGCGGAAACTTGCAAGACTAGAAGTTAACAGGTAAGGGGGTAAACTAATTCATAGAGAGTTGTTTTGTGTTCATGGCGTTGCCGAAACAAAATCTAGGAAGAAAGAAAGACAGTCTAAACGTGGTTGTTTAGTGCTGTTTTCAACAATTTTTAATATATCTGACCTATTAGTTGATATGTAAATGTAAATGTAATGTAAACAGTTATCAAAAGCGTTCCGAAGGGAGCGGTTTTTTGAAAGACAAAATTAAAACGGAGGAATGAATTTGCAGAAATACCAAGAAAGCACGAAAGAACACAATATCTGTCTCACGTTGCCTAAATAAATTTTCAAATATTGGTAGAACCATGCACTGCTGTCAAATGTCGAAAGCAGACGCAGGTCATGTCGACTTCTTGATTCGGACTAAGCTCATCGGACTATAATAAAAAAATGGACTATACTTTAAATTATCTTATCTTGAAGCTTCTTCTAGGCAACCAACTAATGCCAACTATCTACTTTTATTATAGTACAAAGTACGTACGAGTATATCAAGAGTCCTTTGGAATTATGAGGCTCTATAATTTTATTGTCTCGAACTATGTAAAGCCGTTGAAGCCGTCATTTCAGATGTCAACAGTAAAATGTAAAATTATTAAATCTTAGCGTCAGTTGTGAGTTCGACGTCTTATAATAGTAATAATAATAATCAAGATTTATTAAAATTTAACATAAAATAACATTTTTAATTTACAATGCGAAAATTTCCGATAATAATGCGGAATCTGTTTTGTTTGTGATTTTCTTCAGTTTTTCTGTATTCTAATCACTTTTCATCTTACAACAGTTTTCATTAAAAACCTGTTATTAATGAACTTACATAACCTCTGTTTTTCTATTTGGTACGACAATATGTTACAGAACGACAAAAATCAAATATATTTGAATCCCACAGAGCTCTTGATATACGTTCTTTTATACTCGTACAATTACGCTACGTATTGTAGGTGGCAAGTTTAAACCTTACAAAATCTGTAAAATTTTTATCATGAAAAACTTTTTACCGCTTCTCTTTATCATTAACGTTCTAAGCTCTTTGACTATCATGTCTTTAAGTTATTTACGATGTGATGCCATATTCATTAGTCGTCGCACAGCACCATAATCTCTTATAAATATTGTATGAAAATGCTTAAAATATGAAAATTTAATAAAGCTTGAACAGTCCATAAATAATAAAGTGTTAAAAGGCGCCGTATATTTCCCGCAACCTTTAATTCTGTTGCAAAGTGCAAAAACACAAAGTAGTACACTTCTTTTGATGGAGTTGGCGCAACTTTTTAGCGAAACTTGTCGTTTTTTCTCAACAATATTAATTCCGCTTACCTAAAATTAAATTTGTTTCTGTCGTAGTCGTGGGTGTGGTGGTCGTAGTCGTGGTGGTTGTAGTTGAAGTAGTCGTTAATTTGATTTCTGAAAAAACCGTCTAAAATGTCATGACCGTCAAAAACAAATTGAATTTTTCCGCCCCGACGACGTCTCGCCCTCCTTACCGTATATCCTGACCGAAGCGTCACTCTTTCCCATTGTGTTCGACGCCACACAAGAATAAGTCCCTATATCGGACCTATTGACGTTGTGTATGGTTAACACCATTATGACTTTGTATCCCGACCTCTTCTCCTGAGTGGTGTACTTGAACCTGTAATCACGAGAAAACTTCCTCATAAACCACTCAACAGGTAGAACTTAAGTTGTCGAAGCTTCGAGGAATAAAGAAAATAAGTTACCCGTTGAGCAGGACTTCGTCGTGTTCCTTAACCCAGTAGTTGTTCGAGTTGGGAAAAGCTTCGACGTCACACTTGAGCTTTACATTAGAAAAGAGCGGCGCTCCCACCAAAGCTTTCTGAACTTGCACCTTTGGAGCAACTGCGAAATAAAATAAAAGCTCGAGTGAGTGGGAAGTCGGGGCCGCGAAAACCCAAAAAAAATCGGCGACCTCCACAGAGGAACGAAATTTAAACTATTCGCCACCTGTGGAGACGTCTCTTCATTTATCACCGCCGAATTTGTCTCGCGTGACGTTTTAAAAATATTAAATTATTGTCCGGGGTCGGATGTCGCCCCATTAATAACCGTTAAGTGATCACCGATTCGGAGGTGAATAATGAAACCCAACAATTTAATCCTGCTGCAACTAGCACCACCGTCACTTATTTGTCACCGCCAAGTCAGTTTTAATTATGGATGGGGGTGGGTTAATCAGCTCGGCCTAAACGGATTAATCATGACAGAAGCAATAATTTCCGAATGGCTCGAGTTACTAACTAATAATTATGATTAGCGCTATACCGAATCTGTTTGATTGCGCCGTCACTTAGAATTAATACGAGTCTGATCACGATAAGCTCCAGTAACGTGAGCTACACAAAATAAAAAAAATTTAATGAGACCATAAATTTTACTTACAGTTCACCGAAAGGGTGACCCTCTTGCTGACAGCAGGTGGGACGTCGTTACTCGCGATGCATAAATAAGACCCCATCTGCTTACGATCAATTCTTACGAGTCGTAAAGCAGGTCCACTGTATGTATCCACTGAAACAAGGCTCTATTTAAATGGGAGCTTAATAAAAGTTCACGACGTGACGCGAATTTTCATTAATATCTTAAGAGACTTTCCGCAGAAAACGAACCGATGCCGTAACATTCAAAGCAATAGTTTTCTTAAAATAAATGTGAAACAGATTAAGAAATCAAGAATCTCGCGGCTCGTTCGAATTAGGTGCGAATCCGTCACCGATCCTTGCACTAAAGGTAGATCCTGCAGGGAGGCGAATCTCTGAAGGATCAACAGTATCAGAATGCGGCGCAATTGAGAGTCCTTATTCGTCCTTGTTCCTCGAATTTCTACGGTTTTCATAAAACCATTCTGTGTAATTTAATATGCCGCATTCACTCGGAAATTCGTTCGAGTTGTTATAATTACGTTTAGTGGGACAGGGTGACTGCTCGACTGGAAGCTGTAGAACAGTGATCGACCGTAAAGAAATTAAAGTGCATGTGAGAAATCTGGCAAAATGTGTGCGACTGAATTTCTACGGTCCTCGTTTTATTTCATTTGGTAATTCGGATATTTTTCGCAAAGGAGAAACCCTCCGTTTGTGGAGTAAATTTGAATAAGACTCCGATGGATGAGGAAACGAGGATATTAATTACACAGCCCGGATTTCAGCTCGTCATATTTCAGCTCGATTTCTTTATGCTCGGACTGCATTTTCCCCACCTATTGATTTAATTAAGTTGCACAAACAAATTCTTTTGATTAAGTCCGATGAACGGTCCACAAAAGACGCCAGTTTCTAATTCTAATCTTTGCGACATCTCCCCAGCTCGAACGTAATTAAGATATGAATTTACTGGAGATTCTATCATCATTGGCCCGAGATAAACGGATTATCTGGATGCAAAACACAAGGGTTTCTTAGCCTGGCTCGAGTTACTAAACGAAGCATATTAATGAAGCCCAATAAAAGCAGATCGCTTTTAAAAAATCAAACGGACGAGTCTCCACCACCTTGTGTTTCTTTGTTGCTTGTTTATGCTAAAAAGTAATTTCACCTTTTAAAAGACGTGGGTCGCTTTGAGACGAACTCATCCGCGAAATCTGTGACATGTGAATTTGTTCTAAAAGCCACAAAATTTAAACACTTTTAAACATTTGATGACCTTTTAAGGAAAATCTAATAATGTCAGTGAACATAAAAAATTCAATTGTCTTTGTTTCCGAGCAAAAATCTAAAATTGGAATAGGAACGGAATCGGCCAAATTAAATATCGGATAGTTATAATGGAAGTGCTTAATTCTTCATTTATATGTAAATACCGGTCCCTTATTGGAAAATTAATTATTTGCAGCAAGAAGCCACTAAACAGATTATGAACGCTTCTTCAGAGCAAATTAGCCCGACTTGGCAGACATAGCTGTTAATAGTGATTTACGAAAATTGAGTAGAAACTAATTAGATGCACACCACCCACTCGATTCCGTCCAAGAAGCGACACTATTCTTCCCTCCAAGTCGTCGATTTTTGCGTGTTGTTTAATTTTTCGTTTCGTGATTCGATCGAAAGATGTGCTTCCCGTTCGGAATATAAATAAATGGTCCGACTGTAAAAAACTATGTCGAAACAATTAATTTCGACAGTGCAGAAAAACGCAATCTCACCGGGTTCGTGTTTCGCCATCAAACAAAATTGGAATGATAAATCATCATTCCAGATGATGCCGACTTCGTCTGTATTAACGTGTCCCGACGCAACTTCGTTTAAAAATTTCTGATTAGGTTCAGCGATTCGTTAGACTTTTTTACAAGCTGTTTAATATCGCCGCCCCAAAAACTCGTTTTCCATCTAGTCAAATATCGATCCTTCGCTGGCGAGTTTTTCCACAAAAAAACTAATTATTTTCATTGTGTACAAAAATATTACGAGCTAATTCACTAATCTACACGAGGCGTAATTAAATTCTGAAGTAAGTAGAACCAGGTGGACACGAAAAAATTCTCTTGATTTCCCAAGCTGAACATTTTCATCTTCGCAAGCGATATTTATGTTTTAATCGCCACACGGACATCATCCCTCTAAATTCTCCACCGAGAAAATCTTGCCCCAGCGTTATTCATGTAATTTGCAATAAAAAATTTATTTCACCTGGTCGCCAAACTGTACAAATCATATTTGTGGTTCCAGACTTTGTTCCAACCCTTTTGTTGGGTATTTATCCTCCTGCCCCTGCGAAAACACTGACCTGAGCTGTAATAATCCACTTCGCTTTTGTTTTAATATCCTTGACAAATTATAAAAGGATGAATCGGAAGAAATTATTTTTTCCGCTGCTCAAACAGCCTTGGAAGTTTCCAGCTTTCCTTTGATTATAAGTAGAAGATTAAAAGCTTACCTATTGTTTTAATAAATACGAACTTCATTTCACGCAGACCCAGATAGCGTAACTGAGATCCAAAGCGAGCGGAAAATGAAGAAAATTAGTTTAAAAGTGCCAAACAAATCACATTTCGTCGATTGTATTTTATTCGATCGTGTTTGGCGCCTGATGTGTATACAACCAACAAGTCATCGATTATGCAAGACCTTGACTTCCAAACCCGACTCGATCTTTGTTGAAAATATTAATTACACCACTGGAAATTTTGTCGTTGCTTTGGTCTAAACCAGCACCTCTATTAATCTTTGGCAATCAGCCTTGTGACATTTTAATTGCTAGGTGGCGTTGTGAGGACTCCAGAGAATTTCATCCGAATAATTAACTTATACATTATCCCCGAACGCACATATCCTGGACATATTTCTTTAATCATGAAATCAAAGTCAGGACATGTTGTTTGGGCGAAGCGGTATTTGGCGTAATTTTCTCCGATTAAGTAAACAGTAAAATGTGATTCAACAATTTTTGCCGAACGATAGTGGTCGTAAATCACTATGCAGCCTCCCATAAAATTCTCTTATCGTCATGAGCACGTGTGTCCACAGAACTGTGCGAAAATTATTGTCTTTGATGGTATCGTTAGGAACCTCGTTAGCAACTTTTACCAACTCTTTAGTCTTGATAAATTGTATTAATATCAAGAAAAAGCTAGACAATTTCTGACTCGTGTGGCAAACCACCAATTCATCTAATGTTCGAGGCGTCGGACAAAGACAATTAGTCTTTCATAGCTTCTCTTGCAAAGAGTGACCAAGAGAACTGGTACTGCTGGATCCTAATTTCTCTGCAATTTTCCCTTTGAAACGGAATAATCGGTGCTTAAAAAATATTGTGCCTCGACACACAAGTGTGAACCCTTATTTCCGAATACGCTTGACTTTTAATCTACGTGCTTTGGAAGAATTTAATCAATTTGGACCTCCATCGATTACAAAATTAATTCAGCACTCAATGCGGAACGTGACAATTTATGAAGTAAGTCGATAACGCTGCAACCTGCGATGACCACGATTGGTGGATCCTGCGTAAATTTCCGGGCGAGACTCGTTAAAAACTTTCTGCGAATTTTTATAAAGAACATTTCAATCAAGTCAGCGACTTAACCTAATCTGAACCGTGGGTGGTACTTTATTCGTAATAAGTCAAAACAAGTTTAGCGGTAAACGTGCGTTCATTCCGGAGACTTTGTTTGAAATGAGTCTTAAATTTCACTTTAAAAGAATATCTGTTCAGACGGATCCCTACTGAATACATGATTGTTTGAATGTGTTCCTCGCACAGACGGAAGGAAAATAACGTATCCTCGGTCTGGTGTAATCCTGTTTGTTAATTATTTTACCGTTTTCAGGAGAGATCACGTTTTCCACTTCTAATAAACCAATGATATCGTCAAATCCAAATTGACCGTGATTTTAATGAAACAGCAATTTAATTAATTTTCTTCCGTTTACCGCCCAATTTGATTTCTTCGCTTACGTATTTACACAGACGCAATCGTAATTAATTAATTTCGGGCGCCATTGCACTGTAATATTAATAAACTACAAAGTATCGATTGGAATTATTATTTCCACCAGGTTCATTATTACTCGTAGTTGAAACGTTAATTACGCCGAAAGTTCCGGTGCAATTTAACAGAAATTATTAAAATTGAAAATGATCGAGCCCGTTACATGGGACACTGTTTTTTCCCCTGAAGAATTTATATTTCCCCAGTGGTAGAGCCACAATAAGACACCACTCTCGACTCGACTAAATAAGAACCACAAATTTAATCAGCCAGAGTTTAGGAAGTGGTCACCAAGCGACATATTTTCAATTTGAGTGGCTGATTCGTGTTGTTCCAGTCTCATTCCAACAGGAACAATGATTTTCGAATGCGCACCAGAAAAACAAAGGGGAAAATGTAGATGAGAGTAAAAAACGGGACACTCATTTACGTCCAAGGGTGCGTCATAAAACCTTTTTTTTGATAAAGATTAATGAACGGGTCGCGGAGAGATAGGACGTCCCGACATAATTATATGAATGGCGGCCATTTCGAAATTAAATTCAACACATTGTAAAAGAATAATTGGGGAGAGCGAGGATGCTTTCCTTGACGAGTTTCCCGCAGGATTCACCTTTCTTTATGTCGTGGGGATTGTCTTGGAGGATGATGTGATCGCCATCTTCGCGTCGCCACAGAATACGTGGTTCAGGATGTCCGCTGGCGCTGCAGCTTAACGTGACGTTATCACCTTCCTCCACTGTGACATCGCTGCTGGTTCCGCTGTCGTCAATGTCCGGTGGAACTGCAACATACATTAGATGCGATCAGATAAGAAGAGGGAAATTTATATCGCGAGCGGGTGAAGAACTGTTTCCTTCGCTGTAATTTTTTAAATGGCGGGAGGTGGGGACACTTCAAGGCGGTACTGTTGGGCCGGCGTTGTTTTACAATACGCAATCAACTGTTGTGAAGTCCAACAGTGGGTTGAGTGAAAGTTACTATTATTTCTGTGTGGGCAGTGCTCGTTTGCGTCGCGAGTGTTAATAAATTGGAGTTTTTCGTCGTTGGCGCAGACACTCGTCCTGTTAACTTTTGTCAGGGCTGTAATATATTTCGAGGGTAAAAAAATTCGAGTGGCGGAACGGCTTGGCAATTACAAATGAATTTAAACGGCACAGGACTTGTTAAATATAAAAGAGAAAGGATGCGCGTCCTCCAATATTCATCGGAGCATTATCTAATCGAGCCATCTCATTCTTTGAAGCTGCTACCAGAATGTTATTGTTAATATCCGGTTGGTCGGAGTTCAATTTCCATGCTGTTATAAAGCTGGACCTTGCCGCCTGTAAATGGGCGGATTAAGCCTCTGGATTAGCAAAGCTCAAATATTGGCCGATGAGTTTCTCGGAAAAATGAAAACGGTTTTACTTTTTAATTCAGGCGTGCGGGGGCGGCGCCTCTGGCGACGAAAAAATGAAATATATTACAAGATCATAACGTGTCTCCTTTATGGAGAAACCAATAAATCCGTTAAACGAAAACTTCCATTTCGGTGATGTATTGTGTGAACTGATGTAATAAAAAGTTCGCGCTTTCGCACCACCATCCGGGGGGTAAAACAAGCAAAACTTAGTGGAAAAATATACGTTCTAAATCATTGTTGAAGTCTAAACTAACTAGTCAATTGCCACAGACACATGCCGCCAACTTTTATTGGCGGCATTTATTTTTGGGGCACGGGAAAATATCAAAGAAAACCGCCAAACTTCCCGATAAAACAACAGCGCCAGCTTTTGTATCAATCGTATCTCCGCAAACTTTCCCTCTTCTGTCTGTTGTTCTATCCGGGAAGAATTTGCTTATGCACGCGGCTAATTTTTAAAATACACAACTTACGAGTACACCCCACTCTTGAACAATTGCGTTACAAGAACAAACTTTGATCATAGAAATTAGAGCAAAGCTCACTTTACGACGAAATTTACGCTTTTAAGGAGGTCTCAACTCGAAACGTTCACGTAATGTGGAACTTATTCGTGCGAGGAATAATTTAGGTTTAGGCGAAAATGTAAATACCCATAAAACATTACTTTGAACACGTACAAAGGACAAACACAAAATAAGTCTTTGCAGGAGTAACGCAAGTTTCTGATTTGTCCACAGTTTTACGAAAGGGGTTGTTATAAATGTTTCTTACGCTGTGAAATTTGCCGCCTACAATACACGGTGTAACTATACTACACTCGTGATTACTTGGTTGCCTAAATACAAGAAGCTTTATGATTTTGTACAAAAATTGTATTCATTCCTGCACGCCCACGCTGAATAACTCCACACAATGATTGTTGAACATTTCATTAATAAGAAATTACAGTAAATGTAACCTACTTGAATGAATAAACCACTTTTCTTGTTGCTAAAGTAACAAAATGAAAATGTTTACTACTTGTTGTCATCACTAACTCAGAACACCTTAACACTTTGAAAAATGATTAACAATGAAACCTGTAAAGTGACAAGTGTGCGCTGTCAAATGTCAAATTTACAAATCCAGAACAGGAGGCAAATCTATACTTACACCACAAAGCATAGCCAACTACGGTGTAAAAATCGTTTACAGTAGCCCTACATTTTAACCAACGACTAAGCTTAATGTTATTGGACAACGCCCTAAGGTTGAATACCAGAATCAAATATTACAACATTTGGAATAATAGGTGCGGTTGCCGGAGAGCTAGAATATCTTGTTGGTAATGTTACTCCCAAAACTAGATACATTTCATAGAGCATGTTCGCATATCTGTTATCGGATCCAAGATTAGACGCCCTTAAGGCATTACGATGCAAATGTAATATTAGAACAAGTGCAACATAAAAAAAAAACACGAGAAAACATCTGTTCCACTTCTTTTTCCCCTGCAGCGCGTTATTACTTTAAGCATGGTTAATCTGGAAGTATTAGTACAACCGCAAATTAAGCGAAGCCGCTCTTCTGGTTAATTGCAACGTTCGCTGATGAGCAATTGAACACGTTCTTGAATTTTTGTTCTTATTTGTTCTTCAGATCGAATAGTTGAACCGACGTGAGCGGAGTTATTTACGTGCACTTGATTAAACGATACGTTCGGAAGTTGAAGCGATATTTTCTGGAGATTATTTCGAGTCTGCAGAGTCGCCTTCAGCTCTTTTGAATTTTTGCGAGAGGTACCTACGACAGCGCTAATCACATCCTGCGCCATAGTCGTTTGCACAAAATGCTATCGGTGTTGCACTGCCGTTACGGAAATTTTAATAGCAGTCTCGAACCACGCCGCAATTGCTTCGAAATAATTGGAGGAGCAACAGAATTTTGGTGAGTGCCTCGCACTTTTATTATTTGCGAATCTAAACGTTTTAATGGAGTGTTCGTAATTGTATTGCTGTTTTAATTGGTAACTTAATCTGTGTTCCAAATCACTTTAAACCTAAAGCTTAGCTGATAAGACTATCGATAACGTAAATGGTAAAACATTTATTATTCCGTTCCCCGTATTCGCCTTTTAATGGCATAAATAAATTTTCTCTTGAAATTTAATTAACTTGCATCGCTCCACAATTTGCCTCAACCTTAAAATCGTTTACTTATTTTTCTCCCCACTTCAAATTCCACTCGCGAACTTGGCCAAGTGACAAACAAAAATATTCTATTAGCTAAACATTAAAAAGAAATGATTCCAGCAACTTTTTCGCAAATTGTTCTCGCGAAATTTATTGGACCGCGAATCTAATACGAAAAAATCCGTGCAATTCGCCAGTCTGAGTCACACTCAGATCTTGACAGCTTTCAGAGTCGCTCAAGTATCAAGTCTTTTCACATTCACAAAATTAAAATCAATTATTTACTGGCGTGTTCTTCCTTTTCAGATTGCTTCAAAGCCGCAGAAAAATGAAAAACAGATTTTCTTATTACGCCCTCGCAGAATCAATAAGCGAATCGAGGGCGCTAAGAATGCACGTTTCCTGCAAAAAACAATCGATCTTTAAGACCTGAAGGAGCGTATTTAACCCTTAAGAATTTAAAACCGTGTCGAAGGCAGTACCGACGTAATCAGATTACGACGCAACCACACAAATGTTTTCCTTTGAACTTTCGAGTGAGGGCCAAAACTAAAATCGGTAATGCTCTAATTTGCCTACGTGACAAGCCCTTAGGTGGGCTGTTTCTCACGCCCACATACCTTTGCTAAAGGGCCACAAAAGCTGATAATTTGTTAAGTAAGTTTTCATGTGATCGTCAGAGCGAAGACGTAAAGGGAATTTCGTTTGTCACGAGTTTCCACCGAACGCAACACTTATTTTATATCAACTTATTAATCGCGTCGAAGACTGTGTTGTCCCTCGTTTCAATTAAAACGGAGAGATTGAAAGTTGGAGCGGGGGCGGGAAAGGTTCAGGGCGTAGGCAAACACACTAAACTGTTAAGCCCCCAATAAACAGACAGTGGCGGCTGGATGGAGACACCAGCTTGGCCATGGTACAAAATAACAAATTTAGGGAAGTTTCTAAAAAATAAAAAAATTAGGGTTATGTCATCATTACGTCACTGGTTGTCAATTGTACTAGTTTTTCTTTTGCCTAATTCGGGTTTCATGCTTTTTATTTCACAGAAACAATTTACTAAAGCTTCTTTTAGTTGTGCAGTTAACATATTTCCCCATTTATGACGCCTTTCTGTCAAAATTTTTGAATGTAAATAAATTTCGATTTTTACGTTTTTTCAATCAAATAAAAATATAGCGACTACAGTGATTTTGTCTTATTGAACACCCTAATTCAGCAGATGGTGGTTTTTTGAGTTTGGCACAAATTATAGTCAAAACAGAGGATAACATTTTGAAAAAATATTTCTGACTATGCAACCAACAATACTACAGACGAGCAGGTAATGGTCTACAGCTTAGAGGTGCTCAAAATTTACCTACAATAGTACAGTGTGCCTATTTTATCGGTTCCCGCCTTAAAACTACAAAACAGGCAACACAATTTACTTTTCGGAGATTGCTATGTTTAAAAAAAAATGTTTTTGAAAATTTTCAAAAGGTTGCATTGAAAATTACCGTCATGGATGACATCAGTCATCATGTCATCAAATACTTCAAAAATTTGGAAATAGAGGAACTCTAGTTTTATGTATTAGGTTATGCTTTATGTCACTTTGTGGCATATTACATATTCTTTACAAGACCCTCTGAACTCAGGTCTGTCCTGACATATGCCTCTTAATATAGCAAGAATATATATAAGCTGGCAGTAAGTGTGATTCCTAATGGGAGAGTAGTATCATGCTGCTACTCATTCCACTTACTGCCTAACTAATGATAGCTTGCCTGTAATTAGGTCATTACCTGTTGGCAAGCTTAACTAAATAATAATAATAATAATAATAATAATAATATTAAATGTTTCACTTTGGCTAACTATGTTTCTTATTTTTTTAAATAAATAATTCCACCAAGATATCTGTGCAATGTATTATGTGTTGCCTATTGCCAAACCGTAAGGCGGGAACAGATAAAATGGGCACTCTGTATTTTTAATAATAATAACAATGAAGCTTATTCGGTTAACTGCTTTCACAAAATTTGTTTTCTAAGATTCTGTCGGAGAAATCACCAAACCGTTTAATTCTAAAAAAAATAAGGTTTTTTAAGGATGCCCCATTTAACCCATGTTCCCATTAAAAAAAATCAAGTTGGCTTTGTATTTTGTTGTATGTATTTGTATTTGTAAATAGCTTCATGATTAAACTTTAAATTCTTCGATGGGTATTATCGAAAAAAACTTCACAATGTACTTCAAAGAGAGTCGAGTTCCCAAGATTGTTTTGTCCTTTATGAAAAATGTCGGTGGGTTATAGATAGTGAAATCGTGCATAAATTTTTTTGGTGATATTGGTTGTATAACAACGCAAAAGAATTTCCAGTTGAAACCTCCACATTGCCAGACAATTTAATTTCTTACCACTTTATACTTTTAATTACTGATCAGTGATTTAATAATATTTCCCTCATTGCTGGAAAACTAAATTGATAAACATGAAGCAACGTCCCGGAAATTTAGGCTAATTGCCGACCCAAATTTTTTACCAACTCGCCTCCAGTGAACACACCCTCGCACATCCTAAACATTTTTTTGAGTCGAGTTTGAATTTTCCCGAGAACGCACAGACAAAACTCCAACTTGCTCTCAGGTTTAAATGCTGGAACGATAAAATATCTTGCGACGTCAGTCTTGAAGAACATAATAACAAAATGTAGGAGAGACCAAATGTAATTTCAGTCATCACGAATGCTTTTAAGACTAATGTTAATTCCGCTAATTTTATTACATACAAACTGAACACGGGAACAATTGCATTTGATAAAATTCCGGACTGCGCCTCGGCAACATTAAAGCGATTAGAGAACGCGAATTTTCGCGCAGTTGTTGACAAAGTAAAATGACACAATATCAACAATTGAAATAATAGAAGAAATTCCACGCTAGATGAGCCAGATAAGGAATGTTATTTCTCGCTCGTGTGGTGGAATTTGATGCTCGTCCAAATTTATTTCCGTCAACACTTTCAGTTTTGCCCTTTTCCATCTCTCGAGACGCATCTCCGGTTTCCGGAAAATTTGAATTTTCCTCGTTGCATTATTAACGCTGTTGCAAGATCATGTCGACACGTGTGCGTAGTTAATCTTGATTTCTCCGCTCTTGCGGCAATTTTTTGAAGGTGAAAATCGTCGAAGAAGAGAAGTGCAGCTTTTTCCAGACTTGCATGTGCAGGGAGTGTTTTGTATTCGCGCCGCGGCTCTTGTTTGTGATGTGTGGTGTTTTTTCCGGCCCATGTGCGGCCCTTTCACGGCTCGTACGCACCCTGAGCCCTCTGATTTGCGGCCGAGGTAAATGTTTCCAAAGCGGCGCACTTATCGGAAGTGTGAAATGTACAACACGTTCTCATATTCGGGAAAGATTCGAATCATCTCGTCATAAATCATTCCAACTGATATATTCTGGACCATTGTATCTTCTGAATGGATAAAGCCACCTTTATAATGCAAAGCCTGGTGCGCGCACACATTCACATGCAAACGCTGTACCTCGTGCCGTTTATATTCAGTTATTCCGAAACCAAAACCGCAATTTCTTAAGAACGGAATCAGGTGTGAAGTGTCAGACATAGAGGAACCGTAATTCACGCAGATCTGGTAGGCTAATGCGCCTTGCCCGGAGGGATCGCGTCGTCGATGCGACGATGCAGTTGCTTTTATCGGTCCGATTGAAGCCCTATCGTTCATATTCGGCGTAAAACTGTCACCGATCACATTTCACGGTCCTGAAAATATTCCAATTTCCACACATGCCATTTAACTTACAGATACGAGCGCCGTGAGATATGGCCTCTATATTGCGGCCCTCTCCATCGGCTCGGCCTTATCGACCTTCTCCCATCTGGACCCCAATAGGACTTATGCATATCAACGGTGACATGTTTCGAAAGAACCGGCCCGCTTGATAATTCAACATGCCAACTGCACTCAACAATCACTTTGTCTTATCTACGCTAAATACCGACGTGACTTTCTTTCGTCCGACTCCGGAGACGGCTGAAATGAGTCCTAATCTTCGCCAATAAAAAAACGCCGAGCGGAGCTGCAGCATAAGACAAACAAAGCGCCTTTCCGGGATCCGGTCCCGGAGATATAATTAATTTTGCGCTGCCCGGGATTAAGACGAGGAATTTTCGCACTAGTCTGATTTTTTCAAAGAACACGAACGAGACCCTCCGATCTAAATCCTTTTCTCTAGACTCAATTCAAAAACTGGATGAACTTCTTCTCGCTTCGCCTATCCTGAAAATACATCAAAAAATCGACCTTGGCGCAAAAGGGGGACACGGCATCGAGGCCAGACATATAAACTAGGCAAAAATGAATAGGGAATTCCACAATTTTTCTTGAAAAGCAAAATAAATACTCCAGTCCTCCCAGGTATTCTTAAACTCTAGATAAATTTAAAACGTTACAAGTACTTGAAACGTTACATTTGATGTGTATAGATACATATTTCTAACATATTTCATTACAAATTTTAAACTGTATTTATAAAAATTTCCAAAATGGAAAAATTCCCTATTCATTTTTGGCTAGTTTATATTTACGCATATTGGATCAAGTAAGGAAAATCAACAGGAAGGCTTCCGGAATGTAAAAAAGTTGTTGAGGATTATAAAGAAACTACAAACATTTTGCAATAAGAAATACAAGAAGAAATTCCATGTTACTGTAAATATCGATCAAACAGGGATCTTTTAAAGCAAAAAATAAGAGTATGTAGTCAAATGCTTGAAACATTGCAGGAATTTTTTTAAACTACTGACGTCAAAATCATGATTTGACAAAATGGAAAATGCTCCATTGTAAAACGGTCGTAAATATCATAACCTATCATCATGCTGTATGACATTAATTGACATTAGTTAATTAATTTTTGACGTGAAAACTTCTTTAGGCGCACTACATACATTTTATTCCTGGGCAGTGAATTAGTTTCATGCGACACGGTAAAATCGTACGCAGCACAAGTGAAAATCGTTCGCAAATCAGCGCAAATCGTCCGGAGAACGACTCGGTAAGCTAAAATCAAGGGAGTCGAGATTTTTTGCGGAGCGAGCGAAAAACACTCAACTGTGCGTCATTTGTCAGTTTTCAATTTTCAGTGATAATTGTGTTGTGACCTGACTGACCTCAGTACAGAGCTGCAGGAGTAACTGTATATATATACAGGATATTTCACGAGTGATAATAAGCCTGACATAATTTAAAATGCAACCCACACTATATTTCCGAAAAAAGCTGGCTACTCACATTAAAATGTCCGGCTTTTTTTGAAAATGTATTGTGGGTTGAATTTATTATTCCGTCAGGCTCATTATCACTCGTGAAATATAGTTTTATATAATATAAACCATAAAGACACCACAAACATTGTAAGTTTACAGATGAATGTAGGATTTAATACGTAATTCTCAATTATATGGCTTCAACAATTCTCAATTCATCTATTGGAAAAATTAGTGTAGCAAAATGTGAAGAGGAAAATGGACAAATTAGCATAATACAGGGTATTGCTATGAAAACTTGTGTTGTGTTCAATATCATCGTCAAGAAAATAAAACTTAAACATCCAAACCTAACCTCACAAATTTTGCCAGAGTGTACCTCTAAAAGCGGACGTATTTGCAGTTTCTATTGAAAAATACAGATTTTTGACATTAATTATTTATGCCTTGCTCCTTATTCCTCCAAGTACTATCGCGGCCAAAATACTTTGGTCGTCAATGTGACATAAATGACATTCAATTGTAAAGCAAACTTTAGGATGTTTAACCTTATTTTTTACTACTGTCAAAATTATTTTAATCTAACAGTGTCATACGGGTGGGGTAAATCCCAGCTGCGGAGGCAGGGTTCAAAAGCAAAAGATCAACATGGTCGCGGTTTAGACAACCTTCAGAAGCAAGTAAGACGATTCTATATTTATCAAAAACTGAAGGTGCCATATTTTTGACAAGAATAATTTGAAATTGTCATGTATATTGACATTAATACTTGATTTACATTTGAAGTGTCAAAAAGTGACGACCAAAGTATTTTGGCCGCGATAGTACTATTATCCATTATGATATATTTTTTTATAGAATAGGAATAGGTACATATTACTTAAAATCAGTAACGAGCATCATAGAAGTTTTCACTTCTGTCGTGCGGTCTTAAGCACACACTCTTCTTTTTTGACATTTTGTTGACATGGGCAGGGAATTTTTTTCATTTGTGACAGTCTAACTAAATTTTGAAATAACATTGACGACCAGAATTTTTTGCTTGCGACAGTACCTACATTCTTTAATAAAATTTTGATCAATTGAACAAACATCATAATATTATGTTTTGAGTGGTTTGATTTTTATCATTTGTGGTTTTTTTAAATTTCAAATTACATACATTATTTTAAAGCCCCTTGGTTTTAGGCAAACTAGAAATCACATCAATTTACTTTTAGTACAGTACAGTTACGCTACGTGTCATAGGTGTCAAATTTCACAGTTCACTACTTTGTAAGAAACATTTACAGTAACCCTGCATTATTTATTTTACAGGAGGTCTGAGTCCGAGTCGATTCATACAACATTACGGATCACGGATACGTTTGAAATGAAGAAATGAAGCAGTACAATGGATTGACAAGACAGTGGCCTCTCACCAAAATGGTAACCGCAGTCAGCGTTGCTTAGTCATCAGATCGCATAATAATTGCTGCTTTCAATATGGCTCTTTATTATTATAATTATTTCCACTATAGTGAATTTCAATAAAAGCAGTCCACGCAGGGTTATTATTTGGACCGATGCCTCTCCCTCGCCCCCACACGGCGACTCTAAAAACAATTTGTGGTCGCTTTCGCCGCGCCACTCCCGACCTTATTCATCACTTCATGAGCTGAATAAAGCCGTTTTTTTTTTCAAAGTGGGTAATTACACGAACTTGTGGACAACTCCCATATTTTACAACCCTTCACCCTAAATATGCACACGTAAAGTTCTGATTTATGCTCGGCCGGCAGTGAGATACGAATGCAGCCATCAAAATACTTAATTGAAACAAGCCCGGGGCTGTTTTCGAACGTGAAAATGTGCAAATCGCTCCAATAATAATCATTTAACGGTGGCCGCCCGTTTAGGACGCTCCCGTTATGCCCCCGGCCAAATCGGAAATAATGGAACAAAGCAAAAAAATAAATTCGAATATTCCCCGTGGCTTGTGCGTACATAAAACCGCCGTTGCGGCCACTATTGGCAATCCCTGTAAAAAAACAATTGCCATTGTTTGATGGCGCCCATTTGTGCTAGCTACAATATTATTTCTGGTCGTAAAACATAAACCCGGTGGTTGAAGGCGTACCAGTTTATGGACTATATCTCTATGTTATGACAGCAGGATACAGACGAACAGCCGGATAAATCGGTTGAGGTGGAAATTGGAACGTAACCCGTGTAACATAATCTCTCTTCAGTGTTTCACTGTAAATTATATGAACTGAGCGTGTCACCGTTGGTTTCTCTTCCGCCGGAATTAAATTCAGACTTCTTTCGCGACAGGACTGCAACTGGCAGACAAATTTAAGGTTGCAGGAAGCTTTAAAAGTTCCGAAAATGACACATCCATCATTGTACAAACAAAGGGCCACGAATCAACCTGCAACTTTGAGATACATTCCATAATCGCGCTCACAAAAGACCACCAATAATTTATTTCCATTTGCCGACCAATTTTTATATCGCCATTCGATTAGTCATTGTGAACTAACTCGAACCGCAACAACTGACAACCGTTTGACGTCGAGTCCGTCGCACCTGCAGTCGCGAATCGACCGACAATATGCCGCTCTCCGCTGCCGGCACCGGTGATTATACACCCTGCAATTTAATTAATCTCTAATTAATTAACGTGACGATTCACATTTATTCGTGGTCCAGGGCGTTCGCGAGTTCTGTTTGGACGCCAAACAAAATATTTTCCCGTTTCCAATATTTACCCGTCTTAGTTAGCGGACACAAACTTTCGTGTTGTATATCAAAGCGTCGAAATTTACTTTTCGAAGGTAAAACGAGAACGTAATATCAATAAACAAGAAGTGAACCCAAATATGAGGCCGAACAAATGAATTTATTTCAGTGCGAAATGGATCAGATTCGTTTGAACTCGGGTCGCGTCTCACCTTTTTCCGAGATCAAATTATTTCTTTAACCATTTTTAGGAAAACTTCTCTTAATATATTGCTAATGTCGTCCCGTGCGGAAAAGAAAAAACATTCTTGTCCGCGACCCAATTTATGCGTCCTGGTAAAATATTCGACACGTTCTTTCTTCTTTTTTTTTTGAAGGCGAACTTCAAAAGTTCACCGCGTGTATGTCCACCTGCCCGAATCGTAATTATGTTTGTTTTAAATTTAAGATGAATTTCGGGTATCCACGCCGCCGCATAATTGGTATGGAGCCTGCTGAACCCAAGAAACTGAATTTATTCGTGTTATCACGTGGGATTTATGCGGGAATAAAACAAACAAAAAACGGTCGGCAATAAAAAAAATAAAGCCCTCTTCTCAAAAGGAATGTATAAAGAAAGTTTTAAAATGAGGGATGCTGCAACTGATCCGCTTCGGGTTAAAATACGGCTTATACATATTATGCACGCTTAACCCCGCTACCGTGTATTTTTGAACCCGTGTTATTTACAGCTAGGATTAGCTTTTTCGGCACAGATACTCTCTCACTTAATTTCTAATTACGAGCTTCATCCAATTTTAATTTCATATTTGCATCCCACCTGCAACAACACAACATTAAAAGAGATTTTGCTCTATCTACTCTATAATTGCAAATCGGTAAATCTCTTCTCGTTTTGCAAAATATCACGTTTAACGTTTTTCCGCCCCGTAAGTTCATTTAGAAAATTTGTAACGAAACCATGTCAAATGTCAAATTGCTGTCAAATTTGAATTTAATATGTTTCATATGCAACACAATATACACTCATGTACACAACTCGACACGACGAAATTTAATTGTCCACAGTTGAGTCTGAAGAAGTGAAGAATATTTCCTATTCAAATGACGCACTGCATCGCGTCCCAGCTTCCGGAAGAATTGAAATAAGAAGAGGAATGTTTCCCATGCATTCCTATTGGGAAATACCCGATGATACGGCAAATGGGGACGACACAAAGCGTGTAATTTCAGTTGCTGAAAATGTAAGCATTAAAGTTTCAACTAACGATAAATCTCATTTTTGCGACTCCCAATTTTGTGGAAAACAGAAATTTTAAACTTGAAAATGGCGAATATAAATTTCATTTTGTTTTTTATGGGCCGCAATTGAATTAAACACTTATTTGTGGATGACTGTGAAAATACATATTGCAATAAAAGCAAATAGATTACCGTTGCGGAAATGTTTATGCATGTAGCAATTTTCATAAATAAATTCGCTCGATTTGCATTCAATTTTTCAGTCGTGTCCATTTCCATTATTGATAGGCGACACAAAAAGGCACCGTTGCACGCGCATATTGATGCATTAAATGTTGTGGGGGGATAAATGATAAATCTGGTGATGCAAGTCTACGCAGATGAAAAATCGAATCGAAACCGGGAGCGTTGGGACGAATCGTGCAACGTTGGTTGCCTAAGCAATTAGCAATCGCTTTGGGCGCCATCTAGTTTACCGATCTGCCTACAGTCGGGTGTACCGGCTCGTTAATAAAATCAACAAACCTTTGACTGTGCTTTTTCGGTCTGTTTTCGCAAGATACTTTCCTGTTTGCCGATTCGTCGGCAAACAGGAACAAGACGAGCGTCTAACAAAATCCGAAATAATATTTTCTGGGCGCTTTCACGAACCTTGCACGTCAACACATCCGAGCTGCTTTTTCATTTCTCCAGTGTTGATTTGACACATGTAACAGCCACGATCCGATTCCTTCAGTTGACGGATTCGCAGCTGCCACGTCCGCAGACTGTCGTCGTGTGTCACGCTGATTCTAGGATTGTGCGTTATGACCCGCGTATGCAGACTCAGGATGGTCTGGTCGTCGGCCTTCATCCAACCGACCTGCAAAAAAAAGCATTATCCAATCATTAAAAACTAATTAGCAAAAGTGAGGATTCATAAAATTTTAATTAACTGCGCCGGTTGTAAACTCACAAGATACCGAATCGAAACTTTCCGGTATAATATTTAAAGTTGAAACAAAGGTTGTGCACTCGGTAAAAATGTTCCTCATGCAACTTCGCAAGTTCATTAGAGCTCTGTGTGCCCCGAAGTTTTCCCCAACTCCGTAAATATTTTATACCCACAAACTATATTACATTGAGCAGCGTTTTGGACCGAATTGCTGCCTATTTCGTTGTTAAACTCGCATTACAACATTTTGAATTCTTGTCGAACAGTTTTACTGGCGAGCCTGCTTCAGATTGTGCCACTACAAGATCCACAAACGGCTCGGCTGCATCGCTCTCAAATTTAATTTTCTTTGCACTTGTTTATCTTCGAGTTTCATCGCGTATCCATCACGCCATAAATAAAATAAAACCGAGTGCTGGAGGATCACGCGCGGCTAAAAGCCGCACTAATTCGACAAAGTTTAAACAATTTGGCGATTCATCAGCGCGTTGTCGATCAAAAATCCGCTTTATTAGTCTCTGTCTTTGCCCCTCGCTGTGGAACTCTTTCATCTAGAGTTTTTTTCAAAGTAAACACTCTTCAAGTACGGAGCTTCCGCTCCATTCATCATTTAAAAATTCGATCAACTTATTTACCGAGCGCAGACTTGCCGCCCGCGTTAACAGACCCGCCGGGGCCCGCCCCCAAAAGGGGAAAGGTGTTATGATTTTATAATTGATAATTAGGGACGGTTGTTTGGCGGGCGCGGCGTAATCGTTACCGTAGTGTGGCGCGAGATGAATTTTAACAATGTACGGAGGCATTGAGGTTCGACCTCCTACAGGAACCTCGTCCTTCCCTAAAGGGCCATTGTCTGAACTCTACTCCCGAGACGCCTGCCAATAATTAATTAATGTATAGTCGTTTCGCACTGCTAACTTCGAATTAGTTTGCTTATATTAAGGGACAAGAGGGCCCAGTTTCTATTCTTCTTGAAACAGATAAATTGGATCCAAATTACTTGACTCAAGTTGGTCTATGGAGAGCTAGGAAACCGATTCACTGTCACATGTTCATAGACGCCGTTGAAATTCTAACGTGCAGGTGAACTCTCCGGAGTTGGTAATTTGTCAAGTTGAAAATTCAAAACTCGACATAATTCAATCCACGTCCAGTCGAACAGTTTCGACGGACAAATATTAAATTGTACTTTCAGAAACTTCCGCGCTGCTCAAAAACTTATTTTATCGATATGTAATTCCCACCACAATAACAGATAGCCGCGCGACGAAGCGCGACGTGAGCCGAATTCGCGCTCATAATTGGATGTGCCGCTCTCCCAACTAGACCAAAAAAATTCAGTAAATACATAATGTGTGTTCCGGCCACAATTCAACTTGGCCACTGTTTAATTAGTATTTGGTGTTTCGCTGCCAACTCCCAATTTGCTCAACATGGAAAATTTGTAGTGCTCGTCAACATTCTAAATTTAAATTATAGTCACGCGTTACAATGATCCTTATGATGATGATGAGACACCCACAAAGTACCAAATGCAGCCCAATTAGAGCAACAAATTAAAGTATCCTTGCGCGTACAGCACGTTGTCAAGAAACAAATTACGTTTTGTCAAAAAAAAGAGACTGCCCTGTCTGCATAAATTACAATCTGGTGGCGCTTAACAGATGCGCTAAATCTACATTTTGTGACATCTGGTCGCCCAACACACATTTCAAAAGAATTCGCAATTCTCCTGCTTTCGAACAATAGATTAAATGATGTACGGAACGTCGAAAATAATGAGTGTTCGTAGTGTTGTCAGTCGAGAATTCTCGTAGTTTCTCACTTTCTGGAATGGCAATTTGTAACTGGTGTTATTGTTTAAGTGGAAATAAATATATTCTGAACTGTTCAACAATTTATGACGAAAAGATTTATACTTGGGGGTGAGAGTGAAGGTTCCAGCTATTACTCCAACGGCATAAAAGAGGAAGTACGAGCATAATATATGTGATTTACTATGGTAGAATCCCAAAAGATTTTATCCCAGTTCCAATCCCAAAAGACTAAACTGAGAGCTTTATACTTCGGGCCACTTTCTTCGGTATCATAAGTTAGAAAATCAAGTGGAAGGACCTTTAAAGAACCGAACAACAACTTACAATCAAACAGATAAAAAATAACGGATTTAGGTGTTTGAAAGTGTCGCCTGGACAGTCCTGTTTTTCAACACAGAGAGACAGAGAAAGACAACGAGAATCTCGCGGAATTTTGTCAAGTTTAATGGAATCGACACTGGAAAAAATAAAATATCTAATAAAGTTTTATTAAACACCGTCCCCCGCGGTACAAATTCTATTCGAAGACTCCCGCTTCATGATAAAATTTTAATGGAACGTCAACACAACATGTGCGTCATTATATTCCGTCGGCAAAAACGGACGAGTATTAGTAATTGTTAGTGATGAAATTTGTGATTACAGTTGACGGAGCAAGACAAATAAAATTACTTTAATGACGCAGGGTGGATTTGATTGGATGGGAAAGCTCATGACCCGTTAACATCAACGCGTGATGGCTCTCCACAAGCAAAATTTTTTCGCCTCAGCCGTTCCAGAGAATCATTTAGTTCTCCCGCACTAATTCCACCCAACGGTTTTGCGCGCGCAAAAACTGTTTATATAATTTATCGCCAGTTAAAATAAAAAACTGCAACGCCGCCCGGTTAATAACACTACATAAAGTTTTGTTGTTCCTGGCATGGCGGTGCGAACGGTGTTTACAAAATTCAATCGAAACGTACCATATTTGCGAATTTACATGACACGATGGACACAAACAAACGAATAAAATAAAATGGAAAGTTTGTTGTGTCATATCAATGGATTTAAATAATTACCGATTGGACAATGGTGATCGACGACAATGGCCATCCCTACGCATAATCCAATCGAATCAAATTTTAAAATAACACAACGCCATAATCCACAAAAAGCAATAAAAATCTTGTTGATTCAAAGGATTACAAAATTTTAATTGACTCGATTTAGGCAACCAACAATACATATATGTGCAAACGCTCTCCTATTTCATGTTCGACTCCGGAAATGTCCTTAGATTTAATTTGACATCGCCCAGCTTATATCTCGTATGTTTTTTAGCTTTTCAATTTTCTTAACGTCTCTCCGCTGACGTTAAGAATGCGAATAAAATAAACCCGAAGTCTTTCAAAATAAATTTCGACACGACAGAAGAGAGTGGTTTCAAAGAGACAATAATAGAAAACAACATACAAGGGTGCGTGGGCCGATCAACTTTACCAAATTGTGATATAAAAAAAGAATGCAAGACTGATGGAATTATGTTTGTTAAAATTTTTGACGTGCAAGTTAATCAGACAGATGGCGATAAATTCGTCGAGTCGAAGTTCTCGAGTGAATTCTTACTTCTGTTGGCTGGAGGATTCGTAACACTGTTTGAATTAATCCTTTTAGCGTAATTGAACTAGAAATTAAGAGGTAAATGTAAAACGTGGCACCCAATAAAATTAAAATTCTAACTGAATTCAGCTAGTTCCACTTTTTGTCTCTCAAACGAGTCTAATTTGGAAAGTGAGTAATTGTTCGGACTGCCTAATTAATTTTTCCCAGTTCAAACGTATTCAAATATAATAAATAACTTTCCCTTTTAAGAAGCAACTCTTTATATCTTGAAGGAGGGTACTTATTTGTAACTTCCTGAAAGCTGTTACTGAGTTATTTATGATCTGTTAACATTTCTGGCTTCTCCCAGGGCTTAACTTTCATGTTTCAATTTAGAGTTACATTTATGGAAGCTACTTTAGTTCGTAAAGCAATTAAATCGCAATTCGTAAAAACATGTAACAATGCCGTAAATAATGTTTTCCGAATGGGGAACATGTGCCGCGAGTGCTCTCTACACATGCAAATGGCGAACAAAATTTCAAACAAAATAAGCTAGCGTTGTGTCAATAGAGCTGCGGATAGTTTGAGGGGAGATGAATTTAAAATGTACCACAAAGTTATTGTCACACGAATGTGTGGAAGAAATTGTTCATGATTGTGAAAGCGGAATGCTTTGAGAGTAGCGGGTATAGTGATTGAGTAAATATGTGTTTTGGAATCTAGAGTAATAATCAATCAAAATTA
Source organism: Tenebrio molitor (assembly GCF_963966145.1). NCBI lineage: Eukaryota > Metazoa > Arthropoda > Insecta > Coleoptera > Tenebrionidae > Tenebrio > Tenebrio molitor. The sequence goes on along the minus strand of NC_091052.1, from coordinate 11,384,314 downwards.
CGAGCGAGCTAGTGAGTTTGTGCGCCACAATATATTTTATATCGCTTGCAGGTATAGGATGTGATCTCCGTGTTTGTTGTTTGGCTGAGCTGAATCCGAATCGAATGAATAATTACTTTACTACTGTATTATCTTGATTGTCAGGGATAAAAAATGGAATCACTAATGATGGATTATCCGGTTCTAGATCCTAACAGAGTTCCTGGTCGTAACCATTATGTTACGCTGAAAACGTGATAAACAATCTCTGTCGTTACTCTCGACCGGAACATGTGTCGACGAAAACTGCAACGATTCAGCAAATGCACTCCAGGATGATAATTGGATTGGAAATGTGGTCGGCGCCGCCATATTTGTACAATCCGTTTCGGTCATTTAATTAACTCAGATTGGTTAAAAGGTCGACCTGTGATCCTGTGAAAGAATTCAAATCACCTTGTAGTGTCCCAAATCCGTGACGGAACAACTGAGGACTGCCTCTCTGCCAATGGCGACTGTCACATTTTTAATGGGACCGGCAAAGTCGGGGCTTTCCATTGAAAATTTCAGCGAAGTGCTGGATCCTGCAGTTAAATCCTCAACTGGAAATAAAAGAGAAACGTAAGTTATTCGGTCTCCGTTCCAAATTCCATTGTGATTCAACGGTTAACTATTGTCTCGGTCTCATTTAATAATAACGTGTGTGCGTTACGAGATGAAACAGAATAATTTATAAAGCAGTAACGGACTTGCACACATACGGTCTAAGAGTTGTGGATGCCAAGATTAAACGTAATGAGATTTGTAACCCTTCTGTCCCTAGCATAAAGCTGTGGTTTAGTGCCCTTGCGGGGGCTATTGATGCGGAGGTCAAGATTGCTCACTACTTGCTAACTTATTCGGTAACATATTGTATTTGGAATTTACCGCACTGTTGACACGGTTCAGAGATAAGTGCGCAAACTAATTTGGCACTTAGTAGCTTCAATGAGAACCCTACTTTACGGGAAACAGCTCCCGGTGAACTAACGTCTCATTTTACATGTACACCGCACAAAATCACCCCATATATGTCCCATCCCGGCTCTGTCCCAAGATATTTTCTCACCCATGTTCATTTTGCAATTATTCTATTGTATGTCTGGTTGCCTATATAGTTCAGTAACATTTCTAGTAACTTTTGGTGATATTTTTAATGGATTAATCATTCCATTGCCTAACCCGTCATCCGTCGATGCAAAGTCAATGCAAATGTGCACCACAAACACCTTGAAAGTCTTCTTAAGCATTTATATCTGTTAACAGTTGTCCGCAAACTGATTTCAAAGCGTTTGCAAAACCATGTAAATGCTGTTCGTACCGTTTAACCAATGTTTAACCCGATTCAAGTCGTCTGCAAAGCGATAATTGGTTTAAAATCAATTTAGCAGCCAACTGTTAACTGATAGAAAGTTTAATATAATGTTAAAAATGATTTTTTAAAGTTGTTTTAGAACCAATGGTTCTATAAACGTCACCAAAAGATACCAGACAGGTAGGCAACCAGCCGTACGATAATCGGAATGTCCTTGATTTGCAGAAAGAACGGCCATAAGAAAATATGTCTGTCTGTTCTGTAGTGTTTGTGTTACACTTTTTGATCCAACAGAGAGTGCAAGCCGTGACTCGTTTGCACCCTGCAAAGGTGATAAAGGAGTCGCAGGTGGATCATAACTGCTGACCCGTGTTCTTGGAAGCGACACAACACGTATTAATTAGGAATCTCTTGTCTGGCAGCAGCGTCACGCCACTGTAAAAGTTAATTGACAATGGTCATAAAGAGAACGTGAGCGGGTTTGTGACATTTTTCGAATTCTAGGAGCAAGAGTCGCTCGAATTACCGCATAAAGTTGGGTTCGTGCATCACTTGTCTAATTATTCTGATTCACGGCGTTATCTGTTCGAAAGAATTTTCTCGGGACTAATGTGGCACGAATGCTGCGGTTTAGTTCCGATAATCCAAATTTAGTTGACAGTAACGGAACTAATGCATTTCTGAGCGCAGGGCACGTTTTGGCCGGGTGTGGTCCACATTCTTTTTCGATACTGGTAGGCCCATTGTTGCGGTAAATTTATTAGACCATTCCAGTGTTTGTTACTGATAATTAATTTAGTCTATTGTGGTGATGCCGAGAGTAGGTGGCTATTGTTATTGGGCTGTCAAATATATGACTTCAACGTCCACTAATAAAGCACGGCTTCAAAAACAACGCATTCCCGGGATATCATCTCGAGGAAAAAATCCCATCGTCTTGAGAACCGTAATAAAAGATAAGTTTATATTTATCGGATGTCGGCTTTTGTCGGGGAGTAATTCTCGACTCATCTGAATGCGCCATAAGGTGCAAGAATGGCCGAGATCTAAGCCGTTTGAGTACTTTTTTTCTGGGGGATCTGTTTTTGTAATTAAATTAGAGACGTCCTCTAATATCTCTTTTAAAATGGTTCCGGATAAAGTTTGAAGTTGAATGATTGCTTTCTGAACAGCGTTTTGTGCCGCGTATTGAATTAACTCATTTACATTATTCGGAGGGAAACTCTACTCTGTCCTAATAATTCTTGATTATATTTTAATTTGTTCACAAATTGATTGGTCCCGCGCTACCCAATTTGTCTTCATGAAAGATAAATGGAAAAAAGTGATTTTCCTTCACACAATAGTGGTGTATTTGTGCCGCATTCATCAATATTATTTTTTCGCTATATATTCAAATTATTAATGCCGAGGCCGCACGATATTCTGCTTCTTTTTTGTCCCCATCAAAAGCAATATTGTCGTGCCTATATTACCTACAAGACATATTTCACGCGAAATTGGATTAATTCACTGAAGTGTACGTCCATATTTTAGGATTTTTTGTCGTAAAAAAATTACCCTAATGTGGAGGAAGAATGATATATTTACGACAGTATTCTGTGTTCTAAATCAAATAGAACTCTTATACTCGTTGAACGGCTTATTTATAGACCATATTTCCCGCCCTTTGAGTTACACCAACATTTACGTCCAGGGCATTTAGTGGCGATTTTGAATAATGCCTTTACAATATGCAAAAAAGTAAAAAGCTTTCTTTACACTTATCAACTTTCCACGAACAAATTGCTCCGAAATTACGGCAGTCACAGCAACTAACACTAAATTATAGGGTTCTCTAAAATTTTTGTTTACTGAATCTGAATACTTTTAAGCACAATTTGGGTTGATTATTATTATTATAAATTATTAATACTCACCCAGGGTCATCACGATCCCTGCCCCAAAAAAGAATATTTTATATAATCATTGTTTCAATATTTTTTTACTGCCAACTTATTTAGCATAAATCGCAAAGATACCTTGGCGTAATTTAGTTTATCCCATTGGGACCATAAGTCCCAACTGACCCCGGGTGACTAACTTATTTCTCTTGCAGTTTTTGAAATTATCATTTTAATTTTATTGGCAGAAACGAGCAAAATACGTTTTGCGTCCCGGGACCAGTGTGCCTGTAAAAAATTAAAAGTATTACGAAAAAATGGACCCGTATGAAATTCATTAAATTTCCCTTTCAGGCATAAAAAAAATCGTTTGCCATGTTTCTGTATATTAGATGATTGCAAAATTGTAAACAATTTTTTTCTACAACCAACATTAATTAACTTGTAAATTAACTTAACCTTACTTTTCGGCATCGTCGCCCCAACTCAACGAAACAAATTTAAATTGTTTTAAAATAGGCAAATATCTTATTTAAAACATTTAATGCAAAGTATAAACTTTAAACTTTAGTGCCTTGAGTTAATTATTGATCTCACCAAAAAAAAGACTAATTTTTTTTTCAACACGGTTTGTAGAAAAATAAATATTATATTTGATGTCACCTGTTTCTGAATGTCCATACCAGAGAAGTAGGATAAAATCTTTTTAACATTTTCAAGCAACTTTTTAAAGAGAGATTTATTTAACTAACCAAAGCGCGACTTTATGTAACGAGGTTAGAATTGACCCCTTGAGTAAAATGAAATTTTTCCAGTGGTAGGTGGCGAAGGTCATGTCATATTCTTAATTCGCCACTTTAAATCAAAAAAACATTTTTGTTAATTGGTAAACAATTAGGTGAGACTAATAAATGACTCCACTCTTGTCTTATACTTGCTTTTATTAAATTTTAATTGTACTTTAGACGAAGCTAATACTTTGGTTTCTCCAGTACCGTACTTGAGACATTATCCAAGTTCTGTACAACAAACACGTCGCATTATAATCGTAGTCCCATGCCGCTGGTAGGCAATACAACTAATTATCAAATTCCGATCCCAAATAAATTTAAACTTGCCGTAGCCCATTATGGATATTGCACATCCTCTGTTTTTTTAATTTAAATTCATTATAGTTTTAAATTATATTGACAAACCGTTGGGAAGTAGCAACTTGACGTACCGATTTACCATTTTTATAAATAATACATCTCCGTTGTAATTTTTTAAATTGGTCGACTTGTTTTAATTACAGTTAATTAAAATTGATCATCCTCTGTCGCGGTGTATTTTTATCCTGGACCGTTAAAGGTGTCACCGATCCTTCTAATACATAATTATTTTTAGAAAAACAGAACAAGTCACTATTTTCGAATTGTCCGGATCAATTTTAAACAAAACTATAGTTCATTTCGACGGCGAATCTATAGCAATTAATTAAGAAAACAGTTCGCTCAGGAGCAACAACGCTCCTATATCACGCTTTCAGATCCAAATTGCGAGCATTGTTGCCCGTGAAGATGTTTAATTGTCATCCATTAGGAAGCTCAACATAAAATCTCGTCTTGCTTTATAAATAAGAAAGTGTCTAATCAAATCGCATCGAAATATGATATCGGTTGTTGGGGTGCCATGGCAACAAATTGATGTTTTATTAGAAACTAATCTTCGCTGGGAAAATCTGCGATAGACATCCACTTCCACCGAATTTTATAGGGACGGAAGAGATAACACATTTACGATCGGCGCGTTTGTTTGATGCTCGCTGTCCCGTAGAATAGTAAAAATCGAAAAGCCGAATGCAAATCGAGACCCGTTTTATTACTCTCGACCGTATAATTTTTAATTGCGATTCGATACTCACCTTTAAGAGAAGCTGTTCCGTAAACGAGGTTGATCAGTATGAAGCACAGCATGTTGAGGTCTCAATTTATCTCTGGCACTAACATCTCTCCTAGTTTTTCTTTAATAAATCAGACGTATCAATTTTTAAGAGGACTCTTCGATTTCGCATTGTCTTCGATTCCACGCCAGTTTAACCCGGTAATCACTCTTACTTACATTTTCCGGCTGGTCCCTCATCAAAGATTTATTTATCTGGGGCTCCCGAAAAGCGCTCCGCGATAATGCCACCTGAAAGTTTCATCAAAACCCCGCCATTTAAAAATAAATATTCCGATACAAAAGCCCCGGTAACGAATGCTTCACATGCTCACTTTGTAGCATTGAAATGGCCGACTGGCGCTTATACCTGTATTTATCGGTCGGCATTCAATGCTAGCCAATAATCCCAGTTATTTCACAACGATTTCGACATAAACACCTCTCAGGTGAAATTAACCCGGCTCCGGACCGGGCTTTCCGCCCTAAACGCCGCTGCGGCTTTAACCTTTCCTGTCAGATTTGCCAAAGAAAAATTTATCCGCCGAACGACTTCAATCAGACCGTTCTCATATTAGACGTACGAAAATTATTAAACTAGCTTCGGCCCGCAGAATGCGCGAGTTTCTTTATGGTGCAATGATTTATAGCCACTTTTTGTGGCGGTGTATTATGTTTAAAAGTTCGCGTAGAGCTTGAAATATGGCAAAATGTAAATCACGAATAATTGGACCAAGTGCTCGCCTATTAATTACGCGTAACGCGTAACTCGACGCTTTTTGGCCAAATCAAAACGTGTCGCAATTTTGAAAGTGCGCTCTCGAAGAGTCAATTGATCTCGCCGTGTCACTGCTAATTGCTACGCACCGTCTAAACCCACGTCGATCACCATTTATACCCGGCCGACGAGAGAACGGTGACGGCGTCGTGCGTGTTCACGAACTCGCGGTTCTCTTCGAGTACGTGTTTGGCGGCTTCCGACGCAGCACTGACCGCGATCGGCGTCGAGATGCTTAGACAGACGCCCATGCGCTGATGCACAAAATCTTTGTTCCACATCGGAACAAGACGGTTCGAGATGGCTCAACTGACGGAAAATATCCTCAACCCTTCCGACCAGGTCTGTCTGCTCTTCTTAAATCAGATATTCCCTCGCCCACCACACTTTCGACACTTAACGATACGCCACTCCACGGATTAGCACAGAAAGTGTTTTTCTTTCATCTGGCCCACACGTGTTGATATTGCCCAGAACGGAATTGTTCCATAACCTGCCAAATCCTGGTGCAATATTTTACAAATCCGCTCAGCTGTCAACTCGCTTGTCTCTCTGCAAGAAATCATCACTGCAACCGTAACTTGCACTTTTTGGTCCTTCTCATTGACCTTTATCGCTTCCGAAATAAAATGAAACGGCTTCGGGCATAAATTTCAAGGTAGAAACGCGGAAATACCTTGAAAGGAAACATAATTTTATCGGCAAAAAGTGCTCGTTTTGTTTGCCACCCTACAAGCAAAAAATAAGCGGCGCCGTAAAAATACATCTCTGCTGCCCTTCTGACGTTTTGCACTATCAATTATCCACAAGGCACCCTCCGACACGCCCACTTTCTCCAAAATAAACCATTTAATTCGGGGGTATTTTTCAAAGAGAAAAAATCTCGACTAATTGATTTTAAAATATTGGGAATGGAGTCGTTCCTTAACACGACAGACTGGTTGTTCTTCACAATTTGTATTGACCGAGCCAACTTCGAGGCCTTCGCCTTGACGGTAATTACTCAAGAACTGAGAAAAATCGGCGTAAGTGCCAAAGATATCCTCTTCACAAGCACGAATTTCGCGTTTTGGGCTTTGAATGTTCAGCAGAAAGTTTCGTCGTATTTTTAATTGCGCGCGTCAAATACTTGTTTGTTTATAAATTCTGTAAACTAATTAAAAGTAAACAACCTGGAATAAAAGTCAGGAAATAAGATCTATTTGTTTTCTTGGATAAAAGCATATTTGTAGAAGACATGTCCGATCCATTACTGTGCAGTTTTTTGCCGTAACTTCCTTGTTAGTAGAAGAGTCGCACAGTCCTGATTCGATAAAACGAACCGATGGGTATTACCTCCGCACAACTAAGCTTATGTACATCTCGACTAGGATGTACATTTGATCCCGGCTGTTGAGCAACAAAATTTATTATTATTGAATTGAATGTTACCGAAATTAGAGTGATTAAAAGGTCTAGTTTAATCGCATGTGCAACGTTAACGTTCCTATTCGGTGACCTTAACGTCAAATTATAATCTGGATTTAGTGTAAAGTCGATTGAAAGCAAACAGTCTAATGTTTTGAGTGAGACTGACAATCTCCCGTTAATTAATGATGCTATCGGTATGTCCTGTTGCAATCCCGTGTTATTAACGAAAAACTATAACGGAGGCCAGTTTTTGCACACGTATGAAATTTGTCCTTTGAAAAGACACATCAAAGGATGTTAATTAATTTAACATCCTTGTAACGTGTCCCACAAAACCGAATTCTACAAATAAGAGTTTCGGCTGAAAATAATTAAAAGAAAATAATGTTGGCGCCCACGGGAAACGCTGCAAAAAGTGTTAATTACATTTATTGATTGTTTAAATTGGCGAAATTGTTGTGCCAATAATTTATACCGACATTTACAAATTTATTTAATTGGGAAAGGTTGTGTTGAAAGTAATTCTAAAATTAACTAACCGTAATGTACAGTTCATTTTTGGTTAAATTTTAATATTTAATTCATACATTTCATTTAGAACTAGTGATTAATTATTGACTGTGCTGATATACCCCAAAATTCCATTAATGGGTAATGGGCATGATATGGAATTAATTAGATCGGTTCTAATTAGCGGAAATTATGAAAATTGAAGCATGAAAATACAAATTCGGAATTATGAAGAATTTTTTAAAAATTTCCCGGCGCATCCGCCAAAATTGCTTGCCAGAAAAATTTCGATGGAATTGGTTTTGATTTGGATTTTGTTCAATTAATGGATTTGTTAATTAGGTAAAGAGCAAACTGGAATGAATCTGTCAGTTTGATGGTGTTATGTTGATGTGAGGCAGCGTGGGGCGCATTAGCAGTAGAGTTTGTGCCCTGTGGGTTTATTATTATAATTACGTTGTCCGTACGTTATTTTGAATTATCATTAGAGAAGCAAGTGACACGGATGAATAATAATCAAAAGGATTTAATAAGTTGGCAGAGCAAGAAATTTAATCAGCCACCATCTGGCAGCATTAATTTAAAATAATCTATGCCCAGAAGCTTCGCATGACATGGCATGTAACCCAGCGATAGATGTTCAGGAAATACAGGCGACGCAAGAAGCTAACGAAGGATAAACCGAAACTTGTACACTAATTTCCGTTGTGCGGGAGGTCCTAGCAGAGACCTGCCTGGCTGCGAGGCGGCCCGCCCCCGGACCGGCTCGAAGGAGACAACCGCGGAAAAGCGAGCCCCGCCGTGAGACTAACACGCATTGAAAGCAGCAAGTGTCGTAACATTTGCATACCGGCACTATCTTAAGCTTGATAATTACACTGTCTGCCGCTGACAACAGCCTTTTTGCTTGTATCTATAAATTGGACACGCTAGTCTGGCCTGACGTTTATTGTCGTTCGCTTTCCTTTAGTGTTTTTCGCATCGGCCGTACATTTTCATAATTCCCTATTTTCATAAACGCACCGAATGCCGACGGTCTCCGGGACAGGGCGCACGCCCCCCACATTTTTTAAACGTGCAATTTCTGTCTTTACTAAGTTAATTTACTGCCGTTTTTGATGTTCAGCATTCATCAAGACGCCAAGAGATAACCGCCCGTCTGAAAAAGGCCAAATTTTTAATCAAATTCTTTCTTGTTTTCTCTTACCCCTTCGCAGATATGCAACCAGTGTCGCGAATGAAATCTGGACCCGTTATGACACCACTTCAAAAGTTTGACAAATCGAAAATTGACAAATGACATGGGGAAGCAGTAGTGACAACGTCATCACACTTAAACTACTAAACTGTCCAACCGTTCTGATCACAATAAAAGAGCTAATTAGGATGCTGCAAAGTTGAAGATTTGCCAAGTAATCACTTTACCTAACGTTTATTTTAGAAGTAAAACTTATAAGCTGCGAAAGCTTTGGGATTTAATAGATTTATTATAATTACCGAGTATGCTAATTATTTCGTTAGAAACTTGTCAATATTATTAGCTTGTTTTAGGAGATATAAGGAGCGTGCTTGCTTTAAATTACATATTTCCCCAGGTTTCATACTTAATTATTATCATCATGCATTATTAATGAGCCTAATGAACGCAACTAATTCACTTTCAGAAACTTAACTGTTAGCTAAAATTCGTAACAGTCAATATTGCAAATTTTTGTTGTAATTTAAAAGAGTGAATTCAGTCACGTGAGCCAATTGCGGCGTGAATGACTGAATCTGTTGGTAACCATGAAAATTTGAATGAATTCGGTACCACTAATCTAAACGCATTTCCGGTTGTCAGCTTTGACAGTGTTGACAGGCAAATTTGAAATTTACCATAAAAGGTTCATTTTTGTAATATGTAGTGTCGCGAGCATAAATTTTGGTCGTCAATGTCATTGCAAAATTTGGTTAGACTGTCACAAATTTAAAACATTTCCCAGCCTGATTATGCCCATGTCAACAAACTGTCAAAAAAATTAGAAAAAAAAGACAATTAATGTCATACAATATTATGATAGGTTATGATATTTACGACTGTTTTACAATGGAGCATTTTCCATTGCGTCAAAGAATGACCTTGACGACCAAAATTTATTGCTCGCGACTGTAGTTTATTTATTAAAATGGTTTTTACACTTTAATTTTCTACATTTATTGTATCTTGTATCCTCTTTGTCACACAACCGACATGTCAATTATGTACACTGAACAACAACAAAAAATGGGAAATCTAAAATTTGATCATGTAAATCAGATTATTATTAAATGTCAGCTTATGTCAGTTTTATTCGTGTCAAACAGTTGTCAAACGTTTTTTTGATTAATCTTTTCGGTGACAATGTCAGATCATTCTAACCTCTTTAAAAAAAAACCCAAATTAAACAGATTAAAAAACATACAAAAACAAATTTTTGTGTACGTCAATTTCCATTTTTTTGTGGCAAGTGTACGAGACAAAAACCACAATATTTTTTAGGAGTAATTGTTTCATTGCTAACAGAATCAGTCATTGTTGAGCACGCTGTAGTATTGGCCAGTGACCTTAGCATTGTCACGTAATTCCTGGATGAGATTTAACCCTAGGGACAACTTCATTCTTAATTTATCGTATGCAGCAACGCTTTTGATCTCTTATCCTGCTGTTAATTCTGATAATACTCCAATTACTGGCGGAGCTTAGCTAAACCACCCAGAACCACAGCTTATCAAGCAGTTATGGAAATAAAGAGCCTACCAGAACTCCGTCACGTCGTTATGTGATGAGTAAACTCGATAATTTGTGAGAATTTGGCCGCTCGATTAAATCCTATAATTGAATTGTTGTTTTTATTTGTGATCGGTAATTACAGTCCATTTCGGACACACCTGGTCGGTGATTGCAAATAGTGTAAATTCAGTAAATTATACGGCATGACAATGTTGATTCAGATTTGTTTTAACTAATATTCCTGCCAATTTAACATTTCTGTGCCGGCCATAATGTGAGTTTATAACAAAATTGTAAGCTTTATGGGTTACAATTTAGCAACATTAATTCCGTAAAATCCCCGACTAACATTTACAATTAACGTTATTCAAAGGACCTGAAACCCTTCTTTAGTTATAATCCTGTACCACGCCGATACACGGTTCTGTGGCTTCATTCATCCTGTTTCAAACTGTCTTCTAATATATCTTGAAATTTCAGGACCTTCACAATGGCAGCATAGGTTCAGCGGGGCCGGGTCAAAACTCCCAACTTAGAAAGGCGTCAAAGTTGAAAGTAATTATTAGGTGTATTGTTGGTTGCATACCCGGGATTTAAATCTAATAAAAATAATTTGAAAGGATTCGAAAAGGCGTCTGTTTTTGTTGTTTTGTTGATAAGACGATGAGTGGATCACCTTCGAGAGCCGTGGCGTATTCCTGAGAGCTGATAAAGATTCGGTAAGTTAATGCGGAGGGAAAACTTCGCCACTTCATATTTACGACAGTTGTTCGAAGTCGAGTCGATTTTATTGAAATCTAAATTTTTGGCAGAGCGCGATTTCTGTCAACCTCTTAAATCCCGCAATAGGAGTGTACGAGCCACGGCAGCATTTGCGCTAATCTGCGAACTCGATGCAATAAATCAGATAAGTGGAAGCAAGGAAAAAAGCCAATAAAAGTTTGTTATTACCGTGTCTGCCCTTGAGGGTCATGCAAGTTTGTATGTTTTACGCGGGAGAGTCAGTTTTTATAGGCGTGTTTGCGGGAAAGCGTAAGCGGCCCCTCAGGACGTTAGCGATAATCACATACACACACCGCGAAGCGTGCTTCGGAGGGCTAAAATGTATATAAGTCTACTACCTCACTGACAACCGCATAATAAAACGGTCATTAAGGGCCCGCCTCGTACATAACATTTTACTCAATTCTGACAAAATTGTGTCGAGAAAATGTACATTCTCAGTTAGTGTTTAAACACAAAAGGGAAACGCGTAACGGCAACGTTTAACTTCTACTTCCTTGGAATGGGTCCGCAACCAAAGGCGCAGATTTATCGAGCAGAAGACATTCCGGCTTAGAAATATATACGCAAATTTTGAGGGGCCGCACGACTGCGCCGCTTCGCACCTAAAGGGCGAGACGTTCAGACCTACATTAACGTTTCTGCGAAGGTTGTACTTGACAATTTTAATAAAACACTGCCAGGAATCAACCGAAATGCTCTCACCTCCCTCTGTTTGTTCGCAATGTTCCCCCTCTAAAATGTAGTAAGATGTTGAGGTGCGTGATAAGATTCTCAGTTGGGAATTTGGATGGTGGAATTTTTTTCATCAAAGATCGTGTCCCGGAGTGCTGATTATTTTTTGATATTTTCGCCGATAAATTTGTGCACCAAAATGGCGGATGTGATTTGAATGCACGTAAGACAAAAAGGTGCGAAATGAGTTTTACTGGTATAAGATTTGAGGGTTTTTGTAGCCTGTAGATATGAAACGATATTCGGAAAAGTAATATTTGTGCTTGATCCTTGACACGCTTTATTGCCTACGTGATGTCAATATTCAACTCAGCCTTTGGCTATTTCACATTCACACCCTTTCACACTAGCTTTTTATACGCCACTTCTGACTATTTGGTCGCGGAACCTCGGCGGACTTGTCCGAAACAGATACAGAGAGCATCCCGTTGTAAAATGTTTTAAAAATTTAAGCCAATGATATATTGCCAGAGGTAAGCACTGAACAGGTACACTTACCACTCGTATTTCTTTTGAAGCCTCATAAATTTTTCGTATTTTAAAATGGACCGTGCGATACCCGCCTGGATAAAGGATGCCAGAATATTCACTGAAAAATTCATCACATTAAAACATACCTATAATAAATTAATACGGTTTCACGATATTACACGATGCTTCATATTTTCCACAACCTAAAACAACAATATTACGTCGTAAATCCTATCACGGAGTATTCATAATCGTAACAATAAAACTATAGTGCTCAGCTCGCTGCTAGAACCATGATACTAGGAAAAATCTTCCTTAAATTACGTATAAAGCTGGAGTTTTATAGAGATGTAAGTCTAATGCGTCAAAACGAATATATCACGACCTGTTTACAGAATTTTATAGTATTAAAGAAAAAGTCGTTAACCTTTAAATATTAAATGACAATTGAAAAATATGATTAACATAACTTTTGAATTCTGAATTTTTATCATCTGATTGTCTTCTTAAAGCAATCTGGAGATTTTTCAAGAAATGTATCGTTGTGTTTATAGGTTAGGTTCCGCTTGTAAACTGCAAATTTTATTTGACAGTTAATCAAAATCAATCAATTTGTTTCTTACAAAGAAACTTTCAAAAATCTTTTTATACTCTTTCTACACCTGAAAAGAAACAGTCAAGTCGGATAAATTCAGTACTGCCAACATGACAGGACATGACAATTAGGACTTTAAAAATTGAAAGCAATAAATTATATGGACTGGAAAATGAAACACGAAAATACGAGGAGATCAAGAAGAACTGGTTGGTAACACAATTAAGAACATTTTTATTTGCAACACTGCAACCGTATATGTTTTGTTGGTTTATTTAACAGATATTTGACGAAACATTAACAGCGAAGAAATGATAGGTTATGAGAGTAAAAATTAACAGTAAAAAGAAATTAAACTCAAAACAAACTGTCAATAACCGGAAGTGACTCCAGTTATACCATTTAAAAATAAAATTCAATATTACCAACTCAAATAATCTTGCTTGATCACCCCGTAGATTAAATATTTTCTCATTAATTTGTTAAATACAAATACATTTTAAACAAAAGATGGGAACTAAAATTCGGGATAATGAGTTTTCGAACACCTGACACCACCGCGAAATGCGTTGACGTTAAGTGACATTAAATTATTGGTTTTTGAAAGGTAATTAAGCAGACATTTCTAAATTATCACTTCTTTAAGATTGTTGCTAAGGTTAGAGACGTTGACGTGATGTTATCCAAGTAACGTGAGTTATGAAAAATAAACCGGGAGTAACTAACTTATCAACTTCAGAAGAAGACTTCTGAGGGCTGTTGTGAGAACCTAAAACATCAACAGAGATTTTGAAGGGAAATATGTATCAAAAAATCAAGATGTTGCGAAAATCTCGTCGTAAATTGTTAAAATTAATTTGTGCGTTTATTTTCAAACTTTTTTCGTTACTACCGAGCTAGGCGTCAAAATTAAAAAATATGATCCAAGTTCTTATTTGCAGAAATCAGTTATTGATCTAGATCGAGCAAAAAAAAGTAGAAGATTTTGTCTTATTGTTTTTTCTGTAACATTAGTGTAAAATTGGATTTGGCTTTTCATTAAGGTACGTTTAATTTGTTTGCTTTAATTAATGAATTAACATTAGATGAAGCAATTAATGGTGAGCGTTGGTAAAAGCTGTGGAATTATGAAAGGACGCTGTTCTAGAAGGATAGGGGAGTTATACGGCGTTATCTGTTGGCAAGTCGTGTCCATAAGACGCAGCTGTGGCCGCCCCAAGCTTGTTTATGCCGATGCTTTCGGCAGCTAAGTGATATTTTAAAGGGAACCCTGCTGCATTTCCGTCCTTACTACGGATTATTCCAGTTATATTATGTTCGTTTTATTATTCACGCTGCTTCATACACTTGCGGTGCTTTCATTACTAGATCCGGACAATTACATCTGTTAAAAATCCGTAAAGGAGAAAATCGGATTCGCGAACGAGCCCCAGTTAATTTTTCACAAGCGATTAATATTTATATGGAATTAAACAAAGTGATTTTCTTGGCACAAGACCCACTCTAAAACATGTTAAATTCATGCTCTTAGTTCACGCGGTTTATTTAAACGTCACAGATATTTACCGCGAACTCCCTCGCTGAAAACTTGGGTGTTTCGGATGTATGTTGGGGAAAAGCTTTCCTGACGTACAGATTTGTCATATCGAATTTATAATGGAACTGTCAGAATACATCGATTCCGCAGAAATGCAACATTTTATACTGCTGCCTCTTCATTTGTAATAAAAGCTGATAGGTATTTTATGCCACTTTCTATCATGAAATTTTGTTGAGTTCACTGCACAGCAACCCCGTCGAATGTTTGCACGTCAAATGCGAATTTTAAATTGATATATATATTTTTGAGTGAGTGCTTCAGATCGAGGGATTTCCTCCCATGCCTGGTGCAACGATAATGCAATTAAAACTAGAGCTCCGATTTGTATGCAAGCAAGAAGGAAAAATCCACCTGAAACGCTTGTCTGCACACAGAGGGATTAAAAGACTTCGTCCCAACTTCAGCATCCACTATCGGTTTATTTTATCCCGACATTAGAAGCGGACAGAAGAAACCAGATAAATATTTCACCGCAGCTGTCGCACGCAAATGCTAGATTTTAATCCAAGATCAATAAAAAAGTCCAATTTGGAAAGATTATTTGAAAGTTTCTCGTCGCGCGCTTCCAGTCCTGTTTGAGCTTTATTATTTAATTGTTATTGAGTTTCTTTGGTACTTTTTAGATTCGCCCAAACGAATTTCCTTGACTTTTTCGAAACGGCATTATGGGCTTTATAATTATTTGCCTTCGCTGCAGAATAATTAATTTGAGGTTTTCCGTGAAGGAAAAGCAATTAGAATAAATCCCGAATGCTAAACACAAATTAAATTCTTCGGTATCGTCTATTACGCTATTTTTTACAGTCTTGTAAAAAACGTGTCGGATCTCGGGGAAGCACCCGTTTCGTCTGCCTATTACTCGTTTTATACATCTAATATAATAAAACAAACAGTAAAATGCCTAAATAATCTGGGTGGTAGTAATTTGAAAAAGTAAACCGGGAGCTATGTTTATTTAGTAGATATGTGTATTTTAGCTGATCGAGTGTTGAATTTAGACGGGAATTGGTGAAACGGAATTGATAACGACCGCGAGCAAATCTGCTAACTTCATGGGTAAATAAATTTCCCAAGACATTAATATTTCTCGATTTGATTTATTCCCTTTAGTTGTCTACATGATGGAGTGCCTCCAGAAACTTTGTTTATATTTTAACGGAGAATGACTTGAAAAATATTACACCGTAGAGCACCGGCCATACATTATACTTTACATTACATTCAACAAGTTTTAATTATAGAGGGACAAGCGCTGCGAATTACCAACCGGGATAAAAATGTTATTTTTTTTTAATTGGACCAGGATATCGCGATATCCCCAAGAAGAATATCAGAGTTTGTTGTTTTCCCCGAAGTTATCGCTTCCCGAATTAAAAAATAAAACAAGAGCTCCACTGCCATGGTTTAATTAAGAAGTTAAACCCCGTCTTAAAATTTGTAATATCAAAGTTGTCGGCGCATTTTCAAAATGGGAGCAACGTAGTTGGAGAATAATCTCATTAATGTTTTTATTTCGGGAGATGTCTCCTTCGATTCATTCTACTTAGCGAAGGTAAACAGGAATTTATTTTGAATAGATGAAATTACACGATAAACGTGAACGAATTTCTATCCTCGAGCAGTATCTTGTATATAAATATATTCACTTTGGAAATCGACAAGAATAAATAAAATTTCGACGTGCACAATTACAGTTTTTGATGGATTCTCTGACGCGTGACACATTTGCAAGAGGAATTTAATGAGGAATGCATATTGGTTAGTCCTTGGAGAGCTTCGGAGAAATTGCAAATTGATCTGAAATGATGGATGGACTCAAACGCGAAAAAAAATGTACTCGACTTCGTTCGCATTCTTCGTAACAACGAACTGTTGGCAAACATTAAACAGTTCACAAATTAAACTGAACCAACCTGATACGAACAACTCGTTTTTTGTCCGGATTCGAATCGAGTAAACCCTATTGAAACGAATATTCAACTACAATAATTACGAAACTTTGTGAGTAAGTTTATCGTATTCTGTTTGGTGTAGCACTGGAGGCCATTACACGGTCGAGATTGTCTAGACATGTATGTTTATTAATTAGGACTAGTTTCAGGACCCGGTGGACTTTTGGGTCAACGCGAATCGCATTATTCTCGTTATTTTTTTATCCCAAAACGGATAAGAAAATAGATTTCAAGTGGGTCGATTTTTGCGCGAACTCCCCCATTCCGGGCGTTTTCCTTGATAACCCCCGAAGACTAAGCTGAAGTTTCGGCTCGTGTGCGATTGCTTGTAAGGTAAAATGACTAAATTGTGATCTGGGCGAGGGATTACTGGCTCACTTATAAAACCCTCAGAGAGCTGGGAAAACCGCGGCGCTGTGCGCACCGGAAGCTCCGGCTTCACTCCGGAATGTGGAAATATCACTGGGCACTTTGTCTTTTTTATTAAGGAAAAATGGTTTCGTCGCATTAATACGTGTCCCGCTAGTTTGCATTTAGAGGTTTGGCCGGAAACGCGCGTTTTCACTTAGCTCCGGCCCCCGTTTTATGCGTTTAACACTCCACTCCGCCCTCGGGGATAACGCTCGAGGCCCCACGTTTGCAACGACACAAAAGCGGATTGTTTTCCGCCGCTAATGTCATTATTAAAAAATTGGCTTGACATGTGGGTGCAATATAAGGCGGAAAATTGAATTGAACTTGGTGGTAGTGGAGCTTGGACGTGTAGTTGGCGGCGTTAATTAGTCGAGCGACTTCGTTATAACCTCACCGGATTATTTTTTGTGGTTTTGCGGTTCACATCCTTTATAATATGATCAAGAGAAATTGACACTCCACGCGATGAATGAGTGTTGCTAATTTGCCAACACAGGATCACAAGATGAAAAGATATCTAAATAATTTGTGAATGTTTAGATGTGAAGGTTCGGCTTAATTCCACGCTGCTATCTGGGAGGAAATTGAATGAAGAAAGCAAACCTGCAAAGCGATATGTTTTATCTATAATGAAGTCAGTCTGTTTGTATTTGGGAACAAAACCAAATATTTTACGCGTCAGGGATTCCGGAATTATCTAGTGCTTTGCAGCGATACGTGTTAGGAATACAGCACCGGAATGAGCCGGCTCACATCGACCGGACCACAGAACTCATCTGGAAACGCTAACGTTTTACCATATGTCTTTTATTGCCCGACTCTGATCTGCATGTGATCGGCGTCAGAACAAACTGAGGAAACCGTTCAGGTTGGATGGTTATTTTTCATTTAATAAGCTGCGCAGCGACCGACCGTGGGAGGACGGGTGAGACCTCAATAATTTCCTAATCCTCGACTAAATCCGTTTCGGGTCCGCCGAAACCCTCAAGAAACAATAGTCAATAGTAATTAATTAAACTCGTCCATATTCTCAAGACTGTCCGGACAATGGTGGCAGTAATTGAGTCGAGCGAACGGGGCTTGAAGGGGTTTCCAAGAAATAAATGTGAGGTACGTCGGATCAAGATTGTCCATTCTTCCATAAATGTTTCGATCGAGGGTAATTTCGGTTTATACAACTGACCGCATGAAATTATTCAAATAAGGTGTAGTTCTCGTTCCCACTATGAATTAATTATTAACAGTGTTTAGTTTTATGAGGCTCTGGAGGCGAAATGTACGATGTTTCATTGTATCTAGTTGTTAATTTTTAATTTGTTGTTCACAATTCAAGTTACGTGCTTTGAGAAATTATTGCAGCAAAAATTTCACTACTAATAAAATAACCCAACCAATTTTGACAGGAAAAACAATTTGGCTTGTTTGTGTGCTCATGAGACTTGATATTAAACTTTTTTTTTTCTATATCGTAATGAAAGTGGCACTTTTTTACACGCAAAATTGTAGTGAAAGTAGCACTTTTTTACACGAAAAATCGTAGTGAAAGTGGTACTTTTTTGCATCATTTTATTCCATCTCCTTGGAGATGATTGTCAAAGCGTACCTATTTTTTTGTTGTAATTTTTCATAAATCCTTTTAGACCAAATTTCTCAACTTACATCGATATGCAAAAAAATGGTGTGTACTATGCCGGCCAAAAAATTTTGGCCGTCATTGTCTGTCAATTAAAAAAAAAAACTTGTAATCCGTACTTTATTGTCATCATGATTACCGTCTTGATTATGAACGTTATTTTTTGGATGGTAAATTTCAAAACTCAAAATTATTTTGTCATTTCTACTACACAGAACGTTTACCTCAGGTTATCTATGTCGGATTTTTGGAATATCTGAGCTTCAAACAGTTTAAATTGATTGTCAAAATGACAAGAATCGAAAGTGGGGTTACGATTCCTAAAGGTTTACTTACACTTTACTTGAATGTCAAGAAAGTGACGGCCAAAATTTTTTGGCCTCCGTAGTACAACACGTTATGAAAGTCTCTTTTTTTCACTTATTTGCAAATCTGCAAATTCGTGAAAAAAAGTATGACTTTCACAACTAGTTGTATCGCACGTTCAAATGAAATCCTGGGCTGGGAAGGCGTTGGAAACCGTCAATTGTTGTGCTTTTTTAAAGCGTAGATTAATTGGAGCATGTTGAGAGCTAACCTAAAATTTAGAGCCAAAAAATCTTTTTTTTTTCTTTCTTTGGAATGTTTTACATTAAAAATAGAATAACTTAACGATTCCTATTCTCGAAGCAAATATCTAAGGATACCTTTTGTGGAAAACAAACATGGACAATAATTATATTCCGATTAAACAAAAACAAATGTCATTCGTGTCAAACGGCGGGAAATTCAAACTCTACACTGTTCTAAACGGTTTAATTTTCCCAACGCCTACTCAGCCCAAGATTACATTGAAAAATGCGCGATACAAATAACTATGTAAAAATGGTGGATGCGCCGGGAACATTTTTCGATGTTTTTGCTGTTTAAGGAGCTGAATAAGATTTGTACATTGCATTTGCTATATTATATTGTGATCTAGAAAAAAGAAAAAGTTGATATCTGTTTCTTTGTCGATAATACCAATCACTATAATTAGGAAATTTTGATTGTAAAATTTGTGCAGATTTTGTCTTGATAAATACAATGAATAAAACAGCCTGCATGTACGAGTATCTTATTAATAATTTTAGAAAATACATTGCACTATTTATTCAAAAATTATTAATCTGGTTTTCGTCGATGTTGTCGCAATAAATTTTGGTGGAAAACAATATATCTACATAATTTTAAAAGAAATGTATCACATTAAGTGAAAGAAACATTTACTTGCTGAGAGATTTTTTTAATAAATGGATGTTTATATTGTTTATCAGTCTAGATAAGATCTGAGAGCTGTTTTGTAAATTCAGTTAAAACGAAAACAATGAAGGCAACGTATTTTGCCGTACATAATAAATTAATAATTATTATTTATTAATATATTTTTCTTATTACGCGAAGTACAGGAGATATATTTTCTATCTTTTTTAAGCAATCCATGAATAAAAACTGTATGTCTGTAATTTATTACTTAAGAAAATGTTAAATTATTTACTTTGTAAAACTGCAAAAACAAGGTCTGAATCTCCATGTCGTAAAAAAATGTTTTGTAAATTTTATTGTAATGAATTTAGTGTAGAGAAACTGTTATTTTTATCTTTAGTATTTATTTAAAAATTTCATTCAATGACTTCTTTTACATTCATTAGTATTTTGTTGTGATTTAGCTAACTGTCATTACACGTGTGTTATATGTATAAATTGGTCTAATGTAAAAGTAAGGGGCGTCCAAAAAAAACTATGCTCAAATAATTGCTTTCGTTGCGTAACTTCATCAGCTGTCAAACCATACTTGTCAAACATCCTTTATTCCGCAGTTTTTTGCAAAAAACAATTTAATTTTAGAACTAACCAACCACAGTTGTCTGGTCTCCTTAGTGCTACATGATGCTTTTACTTTCAATTAATTAATTAATTAATTTACAATAAAGTAATGCTCAAAGTGAGGTTATTTATCTGATAAATTGTTCAAAGCATACCAGCTAACTATTAAGAGAAAGAAAACCAAGACTTCTTGACCATCATTTTTTGAACGCTTGTTATACAGGGTGTCTCAAAATTCGCGAATTCCGAATTCAGAGCGTTGTAGAGGATCACTTCAGTCGTCCAAATATGGAAATAAAAAAAAATCGGGTCTCCCCCCACAAAGATATATTGGTCTGAAGGTGCACTCTTTTAAGTGTGTTGTCTTTAAATACAGGCTGAAAAGTTCAGTGTTTATTGTTATTTATGGTGTAGATAATTGAGGAAAATAATAAAGTAAATCAATTTTTTGAAGAATAGCTTTACTTTGGAGTAAAAAAATCCTAAATTTTTGTGATTTTTCTTAAAAATGGAACGGCAACGTACGAGTAGCTAGAATAGTATTTTGTCACTGTGGATATGAAGGCTGCTATGTATTGAACAAAATTAAAGTGCTTTTATCTTCTTCAGGAAGAGCGAATTTTTTTTAGAGTATGTTTCGAGCTCCACTGGGTCCTCCCCAACCACGGTCTGAATTCGGAATGGAACGCATGTTATATGTTACTGAAAATCAAATCCTTGGAATTACAAAAAAAAATAAACACTTGCTAATTATAATTATATCCAAATTATGTAAAGTGAATTGAAATTTTACGATGAATTAATTTTTATTTGTGTCTTACATTGTCAAAGATGTACGTCCCTAAACCCGTTTTGTTTGTTTCCTTTCTAGCCTTTTCATTTTTATTAAATCGTAATTCTCACCAATTTAAGCTTTCCTCTATCGGAAATTGCATTTGTATTTTGCAGTCTTCACTCCTTACCGCATTCGGCACGTAGAATGCAAGTTTAATTCCAAGATCTGAATGATTACAAAGTTCAGACAAGACATTCTAATTCTGTAGGAATTCCATTGTAATAACTCAATTAACAAATCCTCAACATATAGATAAGGGTAGACAATAATTAAATTACCTACTGTTAATAATTTCGATTAGGTCGAACAGAATCAGCAAGGGTTGTTGTGAATTATTGAAACACATGCTGAAGTAAAGTTCCTATCAGAACCCGTTAAGTGATTAATTTCAGCAGAACATTCAACTTCGAATTTATAACTTTGTGCCCGGAATGTTATCTAATTACTTAAACCGATGTAGATTTAGGTTGATTTATTGCATTCGATACGTGTTAATTTCTATGAATTTGCAATTTCGGCATCCATCAAAGGCAGTTTTTTCCTAATCAACAGTCACGTTTCCCAGTTGGACTACACAGAAAGCTGCGAGAACTGTATTCTCTTTGGGAAGATTACGTGGAATGTCTCAGGGGTGGCTATTGGTACACTAGAGTGTGAGTTATAAAATCGATCGTATTTGTTTTCAGGGTGGAGAGTGAAGAGTGGCAATTCCGTGAGACGGCCATAATCTGGTCGCTTCCCGTTATTAATGCTGAATTAGAGCAGTATTCCCAGGTCACGTCCTCAAACTCAAACACTAGCAGAACAATACCCTCTCACAGGCGCAATGCATAAATATTTATGCCGTATGGAGACGGATAGTGGCAAACTGTTATAACCTTCAAGCTTTCCAGTCTTCGTTCTCCACCGATCCATCTTGCGTTTCACTCCAGAATGCCATATAACAGATTACTGAAGGGCCGCTCCGGGCGGCGCCCTCCCAAAAATAACACAACTTTAATGTTATTTCGCGAGGTGTCCGTCCAGATAAGGCATAATTTATTTTTCTAGCATGTAATTAAAGCCGCCGTTGGGAACGTCCGTGGAAATTTTATGGGGGCAAAGCAGGTTGCGCCCAACTTTGGTGCAACTTGAACAACGCCATCTGCTACTTCATTACCTAATTAGTCTTTATGATTAAACTTATTACCTCTAAATTTTGAACTTTCCGCGATGTGCTTATATAAATATTGCTTAAGGGTGTAATTACAGTCGGGAAGACACTGGAATCATTTAATAAATCTGTGTTTCGTGGTCTGACAATTATGACTCCCCAGCTCGATGGAGATTTTAATTGCCAGTCCCTCCCAAAACAGCACCTCCTCAAATCTTTTTCCCAATCGAAATCGACTCTTTGCTCTTTCAGAATTATGCAAAACCCCGATGTGTAAATCGAAATTGAAATAAACGAGCAAATGCGAATTTTTTGTCGACGCCAAAGCTTCTTTCAGCTTCGACAAAACACAAACGGAAATGTTCAATTTTTACGAAAATTGGCTTAGTTAATTCCGGCCGGTTTTGTCGACTTTGAAGTGTTTTTTGGAAAAACTGACGTACGTCACGATTCGACTTGTGCGGGAAATTATGGCGTGCAGGTTAAATTAACTCGTTCTAATCTGGTGCTTTTAATTTCCTGGCGTATTTGAAAAGTTTGTTGAGCTCCATTGTGTTTGGAAATTGTGACGGGAGCCGCTTACAAATTTCCAAAAACATTTCCCCCGCACATTTACATGTGGTGAAAACGAGTTCCGATCGGTCTACTTGCCCCGAGCAAATGAAACTGGGACGTGTGCGGTTTGGAGGTGGTCGCCGCCGCCGTCGACTTCTCCACAGAAGGTGGCGGCTCATTATTAGCGAATGACGCGCTGTTGGTCAATCATTAATCAACTAACCGAGTGGTACGGCGGGCAGCGACATTTGCTATTAACACATCACCGTACACAATTGCCCCCGTCCTGTACGCCAGCACATGTGGGGCTACTCACGAGCTATGAATAATTAGTGACACAATATGCTTGTTTTAATATGTACGCTAACTGAAAATCGTCATAAATTACCTACAGGTTCCGACCATTAAAACGAATGTCCTCCTCGTGCTACAATAAAATGACACGCCGACATAAATACTTGTGACTAATTGCGCCAAAATACGAATTTATCGCGGCAGGGTGCAGCTCGTCCGACGATAAACCGGGCAAATGCAGGCGTCGCCACCTAATTGGAAGAAACTCGAGCCGAAGCCTGTTAGTGCCAGGATGAAAACATGTTGTGTTGTATTTCGCCGATATGTTTAGATGCGTGTCCAGTTACGACAGGATAAAGGCTTCGTCTTTTTATTATCCTTGGATGTGTCACGTCTGAGACGCCAATGGGAGAAATATGAATAGTTGTTGACCCGACCTTGTACATAAGAATGATAAATAATAACAATCGATAGGGAGGGAGTGCTCGATGTGAAACAAGGAGGCGGAAGCCCCATAAAAATAACTTAAATTATTTCAATATTCAATAAAAATCCCCGAATTAAGTTCATTTCAGGAACGAGAAGATTGAAAGTAAATATTGAAGCTCCGGCAAACTCCGACGCAATTTTGTTTACATCCATCAGATCCTGATGAATACTTTATTATTACTTGCGAAGTTGCGCCTGTATTCATAAGTTTCTAATTATTTATATCAATTATTTAACGGGCAAACAACTCCACACGGTGCCGATCGACAGCTTTATTTTCGCAAGATTTTCGATTGTTGACGTTGCCAAAGACAACATCATGCCCCAGACTCGTTTGCACCTCGAGAGATGCCATAAATTGTTGACGTTTATAAATAACAATTAGCGTTCGGAATGAGGATCCCCTCGCACGATAATACAAATTAGAATATAGTTAATGCTTGAACCGCGGATTATGGCAATGAAATCGCAACTATCTGGGGTGTAATAAGCCTCAGAATGTGCTCCTCCAGGCCAAATTTGTGCTTGAAATTCGTCCAACTCCTCCTCTAGAAAATTCTCTTTAAATTAGTTAAAAGCTTCGCCACAGGAACTAAACAGTGAACTTTTAAACTTGTTATTAGAAAAAGCGGCCTTTGCAAAACTTCCAGACTACCTCATCTAATTTATTCTTTTGTGGGGCAAACCGTTTAGCTTCTCTCGGACACTTCAATGCACCGCGGAAAAGCTTCACTTTTTGCAAGAGAGCCAGTTGGTTGCATAAGTGTCCGGCGGATCGAAAACAATGTGATCAAAAAGAAAACAAATCAGAGCAGGCGTTGCAAATTATTATCGGTCATGTCCTATAAATCATATCGTGTGTTCCACAAAAAACTCACTCTCAGCAAGCCATGACAAAAATGAAGTATGTCTTAGTACCAGACGTGAAATGAACTACTAAAGTAAATTTATAGGTTATCTGTCACAACTCACAATATGATGAAAATTTGTAAGTAAGAAATGAAGTACTTCCAATGATCCTAAAATCGACATGACCAGTCTATCTATCTCTATAGTCATGGCATACTGCGAGTGAGTTTTTATTGGAACACATGATACCTCATGAATTTTAGACATTGTAATTGTAATTGTAATTATAATTGTGCATGTTATTATTATTATCAGACAATGCAGAAAATTTATGAAATAAACGAGAGCAACATTTTACATTCATTGTCAAAGAAACGTCAATTTTAACGCAAGGGTGTGCTCTGTTAACCTAGAAAACAACTTTTCGATTTCGACAAAGTTTACCGACGATTGTTGTGATTGTTAGCAACAATTATCCCAGAATAAGTGGTAAGTAAAATGAGTTTTACGATTGAAGAGAAAGCATTTTTATTAGAATGTTACTTTTGAAACGGGATGAATAGGCAACCAATATAACGAGTGTGCATAGCAAGTATAAATCAGCGTAGGATCAAGGTAAGACATACGTTTCGATAAAATAAAAGATGAAGTAGCACTCTTGATTTGTTTTCTTTCTGCTCACTTTGTATTATTTATGTTTTGATAAACTGCGTCAACTTTTAATGGGAGAAAAAGTGTGTCAAATAAGAGGGGATTAATTCAATTTCAATAGAGCACGTCTGCTCTTGCGCAAACTTCAAAACTAAAACAATCCCAGTTCAAAACTCATTTTAACAGAGGCTTGAAAATTTCTCGATTTCAATATTCACTTTGTTGAAACAACTGGTGTAATTAAACCCTTTAGACGCAACGTTACTATAGTTACCGATCAAATAAGGAAAACTGAGGATAGGGTCATCGCGAGTGGAGTTTGCATTACCATGTCTTTGTCGGACAACTTTCAATTGTGCACTCTCGTCGTACCGATGGCGTTTTCAAAGCAGTAACCCTGTCGGTGCGGGAGGAGTTTGTTCTTTTCTTCGAGAACGCAACGAGCGCAGGAAGCGTTTATTACAAAGCGTAATGAAAGTTTTTATGAATGGGGAGATAATCCGTGACAATGGCGGCGGCAAATTGTTTTGGTTTTCATCGTGCAGTTTTCATAATTATCACAATACTGTCGAGTAAATTTGTCCGTCCGAAATAACTGAGCGTGAAATGTTCTTTTTTTCAGCGATATTACACTGTCTTTTTTCGCATTGTTTCGGTGAATTTATCGCGTCCCTCCGACAACTTAAAAAGTTATTTTTGATAAACAGTGTTAGGAGGAATAATGAAAATTGGCTGTAGTTTATCGCAACAGCGAATTCCGGACAAAACAGACATGATGAATTGGGGCCGACTAAGGCATCTCAAAATACATTTAACTTTGGAAATTAGAGACAGCCAAACATATTGAATTACGCAGGAGCGCTCAGAATTTGAGCTGCGATAAAATTTCGACGTTGTTTTGCAATCCTTTACGGCGTCTTAAATTATGTGAATTATTCATAAGGCGAGGATGCGAAGTACACGGCCTCATTCATAAATTATGGTCAGTCTTTCGGCGGGACCAGAACTTGCCAAAATTATGCAAACGAGAAATTGATAAATTAAAAGACGCAAACATTCCAGGATGCGTCGACAAAGAGACGAAGAACCGGACAAGGAAGTGGCCGAAGGAACGAGACGCAAATTCGGAGCTTTCAGCAGAATCATAAATGTTGATACAAGCGATGAGTTATTACGAGAATGCGTCCCTCAGCATGGCATCTCTCAGTCGACTAATACAAAGTTGTTTGTAGATATTGCCGTAAGCGCAATTCCGTTTTGCTTGGCTAAATCGCGAGACGTATTTTTATTTGTCGAGGCAGACCAAAAATGATTTTCCTGCACAACAATTATAATTTAATATGATCCGAACGGAATCCTTCAAGTAAACAGCTAAAATCTGGGCGGTGAGAGATCGGTCATGATCTCTGGTGTTGCGGTAACGATCTGATCATGACGAAAAAGAACAATCGGGTGAACTATGACCCACCAAATTATAATAATGCTCACGGCGTTAACGGAACTTTGCTTTATATGCAAATTGCTGAATGCTAATCGGTACAAGAGCAAAACACGAGGATAGTGTAGGAGATGAAATGTGCAGTAGAGTCGTTTAAGAAATCTTGTCGGGTGTCGGGTGTTAGTTGACGCCGCGCCACACGGGCACCGTGCGGAGTAGTGAAGGGTGCTCCCGTGGTCGATCTTCTTGTGCAATTTCTGATGATGGTGTTGTCGTAACGATAGTCGTTGAAGATAATGGTGCGTATTTACAGAACATTCTGCATGTATAAGGAAATTCGGAGAAATGTTTAAATAAGAATAATATATCTATAAGAAAGGCATTTCGTTTGTATCCGTGTATTTCGAGAGCGGGACGAAGGAAAACTCATAAAATAAATATTTCATCAAGTGTTCCTTTGAGAAAATATTCCTGTATTTATTATAACAAGAAATGGTAAAATCCGACGTTTCCGTAATAGCGCCAGCAGTTATCGAACTGAAGTGTCAGTGGGGCAAGCCACACTGAGCGGGTTATCGGAGTCACAATCTGTGCTGGGATGCGTATTTCTGTGGATCGTCGGTCGGCGGTAATGGCCCCCTTTGCCATCTTGCAACCAATATCTCATTATGGTTAGGCGACGCTTTCCGATTTTACGAGTGGGAAGTCCAATACCACTGACGTATCATTGTTGATTATCCCTTTATTGCCTCCCAAATGGAATGTTGATTATTTGTTTTCTTTTATCAAGTTTCTATTGACGCACAAATAAACCATTTACAACGTTCAAATTGGCTGCTCAGTTCACTCGGAACAAACCGGAGAATGTTACATCCATACATATATTCCAGTATTAGAAACGCACATCCGACTGTCTTCATCTCGAAACACAAGATTTTATTACCCTCACACAGCACCGTCAACTTTTCATAAATACGACAACACGAGCTATACCGTCAAAAATGCCAAAAACAAAACTACAATTTGCATTTTGCCAGGTCTGCGTTACCCGCGCATCCAAGCTGAAAATCCGCCTCGTCCATTTGAATATTAGGACGCTAACACTTGCCCTAGCGCATTAATGTTACCGAAAATTTGACGGTATTGTGTCAAAACAAAATTAACAAGTGCAAAGTTTTAAACGATTTGTCGTGAAATATTCAGCGAGTTTTTCCTGGACGTCATGTTGAAGACATTTCAGATTTGAATTTCAAATGTCTAAATTACTGCCAAGAAAGTTCGGTTTGCAGATCATGTGCCTAAAACACTCCGCAATTAGCGTCCCGGGAACTCCAAACAGCGATACTTTCCAATTTACAATTTTTTCGTTTCGAACTAGAGAGTTGTTGCAAATGTTTCTAACATGGCCGTCATTCACATAATACAAAATATGGATTTGCCGCCTCTCAATTTCTGGACTCAGCGTAAGTCTGACATTTGACAGGGTAATTATAAATGTTCCTAACATCATAGTTGCCCGTGATTTATGTGTACAAATATAGATTTGTCGCCTCTTCGGGATTTGTAAATTTGACATATGACAGCTCGCAAATGTCACTTTTGCAGTTTTCATTATTTGTCATTTCACAAAATGCAAAGTACGCTGTTTTGAGTTTGGCAGCATGCACTACCAAGTGCATCAGTTATTGCAGTAAGAGTAAATATTTTAGTTTTCACCTAGTCATAAACACACTCTCTTGTTTTAGCACAATGAGAATGGTTTATTCCTTGGAATAGGACACATTTGAGTCGTTGTAAGTGATATAAGTCTAACTTATTCTAAAATGAGATAAAAGTTGAAATTCTCAGACGGAATAAGTTTGCGCAGTGTATTAATAGCGACATTTTGTAATAATGCATTTCACTGAGATTGTAATTTCACAAGCTACAGATGACTACAGCTCCAAACAATCTAAATTCCAAAGTCTTATTATTGAAATGAACAATTCGAGAACGACGAGTTGAGTATTGACCTGGAAGAATAAGCACCGTTGGTGGTCCATATTAAAGATATAATTAACAAATTTGTGCAAATAGGAAGTGTAAATAAAATAAAATTAATATATGAGGAACTTGTTGAGACTTCAAGACTAGAACACAATCCATAAACATCTTTTCTCAATAGTCAGAAATAACACAGAACAGGTTGGCTCATTTCTTCTATTTAGGGGTGTATCCAGCATTTTCACCGCATTTTCCTGATCTGAAACCAATGGACTTTGCAATGTTCGACCGTTTAAAAGACCACTCGTTTAAACTACAAGAACTAGATGAGCTACAGAAAGAAACGACTCGTCGCTGTCATAATATTGATCTAAGAAACAATTTTTGTTTTTTGTCAATATGTACATTTTTGTTATTTTTCGAAAAAATTTGAATCGATAGCAGAGACGAAGTTTGTCGTGTGGCGACTTGGCTTTGACCAGTTGCGAGTTTTTTTTTCGTTTGAAATGACATTGTCTGGAAGCCCCTTGCATTTAGGCAACCAAATAATCACATCGATTTCCTGAAATGGTGCAGGTAGTCTCGAATTTCCGCGGCGCACATTTATGCGTGTTTATTTGTTTTTCTTGGAGATTTTCGGTGCACGAGCATTTGTTCGTTCTCGAAATAAAGGGAGTATCTCGCCGTTGTCGGTTGTGCGAAGAGGCCTAATCGAGAAGAAAGTGCGCCGAAAGAGTCGACAAGGTGCGAATATCATGACCATTTATTTTTACAGTCCATAAGAGCGCGGCGTGCGTGTTTCATTTGTTCGGTCCATTTTAACGAAATTTTTTCCGATATCAAGTTCCAGGTCGAGAGAGACAGCTTCGACAATTCATAAAAATAATAAAATTGATGGGTTTTCATAAGCTGGGCGGTTTGATAGGCGTCGGAGAAGACGGGTTGTGTCACGTCGTTTTTTCACTGTCAAGAAAGTGCACAACGCCGAGAGCTGGAGGGAAAGAGGCGAATATGACGCCACCTCTGGGAAATAACATATAACGTGTCTCGTCAGTATTCACTATCTTCGGTCTTCGGTCAGAATGCACCGCATACTTCAATTTTATTTCACTCGAACGGATCGACTCCTTCAATTTTAATCATAGCGGAGGGAGCTTAATTGACTTCGGCGAGAACAGATCTGGTCACGGCGGAGGCTCTAAGTGCCACAAACCGCCAACCAAACCAGAGATTCAATAAAATAAATATTAAAGAGCGATTCGCAGACTTCATAGCACCCCAACGATATGGTTATTTCATGAGTATTTACTATTTCACGAAATGTTGTTTCAATCGGGGTATATTTTTTTATTCAACCCATGCGCTGCATTTTTTACACTCGATGGAGGTGCACTCTCGCCAACTCCCCAAAAAACAAAATCTTGCCAAATCCCAGCTGTTAGTCACTTTTTATCCGTTTCAATACAGGTATATTTGTCCTGTTTTTTTGGTGGTGATTTACGAGGGACATAATTCAAGTGAACCCTTTTTTGGTGTCGTTTTTAGCCGCGTTAAAAAGTTGAAAGAAAGTGATGCGAATAAAACGGAAAACACTGTCGGTATTATTGCATGAAACATTTGTCACGGTGCCAGCAACTTCCTCGTCTCATCTCCGTCACAGTTTTAACTTGATATCTAATTTAACAACGCTCGGGTTTCGACTAGCAATAGGTGAAAACTTGATGGAATTCGCTGTACCGTGTGAAACGCACACCGACAAATATTTAAAAGTGCTGGATCTTGAGTAATGTCGACAGCTTGAAAAATGGAAAGAGCGCACAAAGTTCGCCTAGTCCCGTTTAGGTCGGTCTAGTTGTTTTGTATGTTCTGAAAAATAGTATTTCAGGTGTGCAATTCAGTTGTTTGATAAATGTAAATTTTCAGCACGGAGAGTTTTCTTGAGGGAATTTTTTCAAGTTGAGGTACATTAAAAGTTTTCAATTAATTTGATGTTCTAGCTTGCTGCAATAAAAGCACAAAGTTTAAACGAGATGGATTTTGAATTAGCGACTCGATCGGACTGAAAGGTTTGGTGAAGGCAAACATATTTATAAAAATTATATTGTAAAAGCTCTTTGCTACAAATGGTGGATGCGCCGGATCAATTATTCGAAAGTTTCAGCGTCATCCGGGACTAGTTTTTTGCGTATCCTGAAAAGTCGACGTTATTCGAGTCCTGCGAGTAAAACTTTGTCCTCTCTCTCGTGTCTCCGTTCAGACAGGAGCTATTAAGGCTAATTGTAATTACCAGGGGTGTTTTAAAATTACCACCGTTCGAGAGAGCATATGCAAATGTAATTGTAAACGATTAGAGCCAGGGGTTGTTGTGTTAGTATGAAATGTACACGATGTTATGTTATCGCGGTTTTCCACTCTTCACATCTCACGCGTGAAAAATACATGAGTGCGCTTTTACCCCTAAATACCTGACTCGAACACTCTCTTATCGTCGCTAATTCCGTCCCGTCTGCCATATTCAATTATTTAAGTGGTATTTGTGTTAACTCCGCCGACTCGGTGTAATTGTAATCGTAATCGCGTTTTCTTACTTGGAATTATTTTGACGGTCTCGTGGCCACAAAGGAGGGACGGCAGCCGTAAAGACGCTTTATTACTTGTCGCTCCCGAATTGCACTCTTTTCTGCCTCACTGACCGCCTTTGAAGTTGCCATTTTCCCCGGAAACAATGACGGTGACATCGGCGTTTTTATTTTTAAGCATTTTTTTATGCGCACTCATAAACAACCCCCACGTCCACTTTTTACTTCTAGTCTCTACAATTTATTAAATACGCCATCGCCAAATTGTTGCCCGGAAATATTTTGCACCAAACTGAATATAACTCTCTCAAACTTTTTTCACACTGACGCCGGCACAATAATTCTTGCTCCTATGGAATCGCCAATTGTCATCACGTAGACCACTGTTCGAACTGATTCACATCGGAGATGGTCAAGAATTTTTGAAATCTGGACCTGTCCACTTTTTACTCTTTGCGAAATATGTATTCAATCGCAAAATTGTTGTCGGAAAATATTTTACAGTAAGCTGGAAACAATTCGCTCCAACTTGGGGAATTTATTAAAAAGTAAATGCGGTTTTTATTAAAATTCTCGCCGGAAACTTTATAGATTGGTTAAAATTATTCTCTGCTCTTTGAAGAATTTGTTGCGTTCTTTTGTTGTTGTTGTCTGAAAGGGTTCTGGGGTATTACCGACATGTGGGGTTGCTGTAACGTCACGGAAAGGCAAATAATATCTATAATCAAAACGTCGCTCTGCTTAGATTACTGGTTTGTGTGGAGGAGACGTTATGAAACGGTAACCGAGCCACTCGCGATAAGAGTAAGTGTCTGAGGGGCCGGTCTCGTCTTGTTCGCGGCTCCCGGATTACTCGTATCAAGTTAATTGCTTTAGTGCAATCGGAGCTTCAGACGTTGCCGAATTACGTGTTTGTTGGCACCGTTAGGAATGCGCACTCGGTAACGTATCGTTGATTTAATATGTTAATTGAGTGTGCTTGTTAACCTGTTAATTTCAGCGATGCTCCACCACACCTCGATGCACACAACAGCGTTCGAATTAGCGCTGTAGATGCCTAAACAGCCGAACTATCGCCTAACATCCGCACCGTCGCTATCGCGCCGAGATTGGAGCTTTCTGTCGGAAAGAACGCGCGGTTTAGTAGCGGCAACTCGTGTTACCGTCGCATCTTAACAAGAATTTGAAATTCAAATGAAGACGCAAAGAAAGTTGAAATAATATTGTGTATAGCAACAATAACAAAGGATGCAAATTATCAGAGACTGGCAAATGATTCTGTGTGTGAGCACAAAGCTCCTCTTCGTATTATTCGTACGTAACCGGGGTCCGTACTAAATGTTTACTAGCTCGTAACAAGATGAAGTTCCTTTGTACGTCCACCATTGTTCACCGACGACACTAAAAAAGAATGAGCTTTTTCATAGTGCCATCAAATGGGAGGCAGGTTATCAGTGATACGAGCTGAAATTTCAGATATACGCTCGTTCCTCACCGCTTCCCCGAAACAGAAACATATTTCAGGGACAATCTTCATTTGCTCTGTTTCGAGGTTATGCCGGGCGACATCTAGGCGTGGCTCCGGTAATTAACGGGGTGGTGGCTTATGCGCGATCACGTGAGCACTCGTACTACTCACTGTTCATCTACATATGTCAGCTAACACACAAATATTTGTCCAATTACCACGCACATGAATTTATGATGTGTAGGTTTCAGACAACAAATTACAAACAAGTGTATTTAGGTAAAGAAAATACAGACAAAAAATTCGTTTCGTGTTTTATCAATCTGGTTTCTCATTTATGAGAAGTGAGCCAGAAGAGTGGAAACTAGTGGGAAATTAAATTGACATGCAAAAACAACATGAAGGTCTAGGATGAAGGTTATTCTAAATAAATATAGACAGACAGACAAACATTGAAAAGGTTTTTTTTTGCGCAAAAGTTTTAATGAACAAAAGCATTAATGCATTAAAGAATCAACGAACTAATTAATTAATGAGCGAGGCAGATAGACAAACATTCCAAGGGATGCTTCCTTGCAAAACATATAACGAAGGAAAAAATTAATGCATTAATAAATTCTGTGCTGTATGAACGAAGGAAGAAGGAATTAATAAACAAAAGCGTGCAGACAGTAGACAGACAAAAAATGTAAACGGTATTTTTTACCAAAATTATAGAGAACGCAAACATTAATGCATTAATAACTAAACGAAGTATGAATTAATGAACGGGGACAGAAAAACAGACAAAAAATTCCAGTGGGTGCAAAGGTTAGAATGAACGAAAAAATTAATGCATTAACGAATGCTTTCATGAATTCATTTATTAGTAACATAACACACGTGTGTCACAAGTAATAATTATACTTGACCGGATGATAAGTCTTGAGGGTTATAAATCAAAAAACTTATTTGCTACATCTACTGAAAACTACTCGTATCAATACTTTAGAGTGAAAAAATCATTTTTCCAAATTTTTACAAAAACAGTTTCACCAATCTAATCTTAAAGACATGATGCGACTTCCGAATTCTTGTCTTATCGGAAACAAAAGCACTAGGCCTCTCGACTACAGAATTTTTTGACCCCTTTATAAAAAGGTTTTGCATTGGTGTAAGTAGTAAGTAGGTACAGTTGCGGAATTAAAATTTCGGGCAATATTGTCATTTTCATACTGTAAACTCTAAAACAACCTTGACGTTAGTATAACCTCATTTTTGACTCTTGTCATGTTTTTGTCATGTTTATTTATTTACATTAAAAAATAGTGATTTGTGGCATAATAACGGGTAGGCAGCAGGTGAAAGCGATGATTTCATTACACCCATTGCAATTAATTCAAGATCCAAAATTCAAAAACTGACTGCAGGACCGACACAGAAATTTTTGAATGTCAGTCATGATGACAGTAAAGGGTGCTTTACAGAGATTTTGTTGAAATGACAGAAAAATGCTGCCCGAAATTTTGATTCCGGACTGTACACTAATAAAACAAAAATCAACAAAAGGTAAAAACGTCAGTATCTATAGTATGATCAAAAAGTCTTTGGATCAGAGTAGCCGTGGAATTAACAAGCTATCTAGGAAATTATTAATTTCAATGATTTTTGACATTTATTTGACAACTTTCAATTTCGCAGGCTATAATTCAAAATGTTTCAAAGAGAACATACAATTTTTATTATTAAATCATACTACAGTAATGGAAATCGTGGTGAATATAGTGATTGGATTTATTCGCCTCGTTTATGTTTAAACGAGTTAAGTGAGAGATTAGCACTTTTAAGTACACATAAAAACTACGGACAGTAGAAGTAAATAATTCTATAGATGGTTTTTACATTTATTGGCTACCGCGATCCAAAGACTTTTTGATCATACGATACTTATTATACAAAGTGTGCGGCTCTATAATTTTATTGTGTCGAACTATGTCGAGCTGTTAAACACGTCAAATCAGATGTCAACAGTCAAATGTTAAATTATTAAATCTTAGTGCCAGTTATTGTGACTTCGAGGTCTTAGTTGTTTTGCTTTTCTGTTTTTCTATTTTGTACCACAATATGTATTATGCTACAGAACGGCAAAAATTAAATACATAATATATATATGTATTCGATTTCCACAGGATTCTTGATAAATATGCGTTCTTTCATACATACATTACAATATTTATTGTGTAATGCTATTGTGTATACAGAGTTATTCACCGTAGAGTTCCAGCGAAAATTTAATGTTATGCAACACAAAATACCAAAAGCTCAGATTGCTAGATCCCATGTTTAACGTTTTAGTTCTCTATTTATGTAAGGTTAAAAGAAGAATCATTTTATAGTCTGACGTAATAAAAAAAATCGTACGTTTAACACGATTTTATCATGTATTCAAACGATGAAAAAACAGACATGATTTTGATTTTTGGTGAGTGCCGTAAAAATGCTGTTCAACTTGTACATGTTTAATCTCAAAGATATCCAAATAGGCCTATTTCTAACGTTTTTGTCTAACGTTGATTTCATCCAATATTTCTTCGTATAACCTTACATAGAGAACAAAATGTCATTTTGACTTTTAAATGAAACTACTTTGATTCCTTATTTATAAAACATTAAAAATGCTATCTAGCAATCTGAGCTTTTAGTATGTTGTATTGCATAACATTCAATTTTCGCGGGAACTCTACGGTGAATATTGAATAACCCTGTACATGACGGGAATATAATTGGTAGAAAAATGATATTTCACCAACCATTGCCAACATTTACATTTGATTCTTTCAATTGTAGAAAAAAATTACACTTTACAATAAAATGAAAATTCTGATTGTGTATTTGTGTTTGCCAGCGGCAAGCTGTAACGAGACTACCGGCTCGCCGTTCTGTATTGTTGGTTGCATTTCCTCAAAACAAACCATTTGAAATGAAATGTATTAATTTATTTTCTCTTGTTTTACAATATTTTTTACATTGTGATTCTACAGTTACACTTTTCTTTGGCTTAAATAAGTGATGTTGCCCTGACCTGTCGCGACTGCACCGACCTGTCCCACATATTTTTCAATTTGGCACAGTCGGACTGAATATTTATCGACTCGAAGACAAACACAGTCTCCAACATTTTTCACGTGAGCGAGCTTAGATAAAATATAAACTCATTCCTCGTACGTACGTGCATATTGTAAACTAAAAGGCGAGCGTAACGTTAAATCAATTTCCTCGGTGCTCTTTTAATGTTTCATTCCGTCAGTTATTGAAAAATTTAATTCCAGTTGCTTCCCTCGCGCATTTAAAATCGAATTTCAGTAGTAATGCGGCGACGGCGACGGTATCGCTTTTTAATTAACGAAATAGTTGAGAGTTTTAGCGGAACTTTTGTAATTTTCTTTAATGAGCCTTGCAACCTGGAATCCAACAGGTGGCAACAATAATTCTGTCAAGGTTAAGAGGAACGACTTAGCCTACCGCTCCGTGGAAATATTTCAAGCTGTGGGGCGGCGTGATTTCTTGCAGAAGCAAAATTTTTACACCCCGATCTGTGACGGTTCCGTTTGACAAAACGCTCACGATTTGGCAAATCTGCATGATCGTGCGAATTACCACGAGTGCGCCCTCTCCAAGAAATAATGGCGAGGGGGATGATTCATCGCCGGGAGGAGACCACTGTTTTCATTAAGTCTCACAATTAAGAGCCGGTTTTAATTGGGGATGTCTGCATCTGCATCTGAATGCAGCCGGAGTTATGCCCCTCACGTCCGGCCCAATCGTCATTTCTTGGGGGCGAATCACGAAGGAATCGACCCGTCGTGTTTTAAATTTTAAATCGCGCCACATCTCACCCCTCGTATTCATCATTTAGCGTAATCTGGACCGGGCGAGTCTTGGAAATATTACAAAGTGCACTTCCGCCGACTGGTTGGACGCGATCGGAAATTTGCGAACGCAGGGTTAAGCAGTTTTGATGCGATGAAAAACGCTGAAAATACTTTACAGCAGATTAAACGTCGGCGTGGCCGAGATGGATTTTTTCTTCGACTTTCTTTGGACGAAAACATGCTGGAAACTTGTCGTAGGTATTCAAAGGATAAATATTCGCTGAAGCAAAATAATAACAGGAATACACGAGCTGGAAAGATAACCCGGTCCGCAGAAAAAGTACCACTTTAACGAAAAGCGTCTCCAAATGCGATACATCCATTCCGCGCATCCTGGAAGCACTTATTTTATACTATATGTAACTCACGAGTGAAATATGCATTGGTTGTGGCGTACGATGCGAAAATGCAGCCTTATCGGAAAATTGAACGAATATAAACAACGTGTCCCGAAACTGTTGCTCTTAAAAAATGATCACGTGCACTTCCGGTGCAATTTCAACTGTTCAGATGAAGTTTTAGATCGGCTACAGTTTCGTATCGCACTCCTTGCTCGTCCTTTTTCTTCGATTTTTTCGTTGTTGGCGCTGTCGGGATATTAAATCGTGAGGGCGATAAAGTTCAAGATGAAAACAAACAGCCCGAGGCCTTACATGAAAATTATTTTTAGTTTTAGCTGAAAATCAAACAAACCACCGAAGAGAGGGCCACCCACGACAAAAACCCAAAATTATTCCACAGAATGGGACGCAGCTGCCACTACAGCAACAGATAGACTTGCAAAAACAAACGGCTTACAAGGGTAATGATAATGAATCTGGAATAAATACATAAAGATCGGACAGTGGCGGTAGTAATTTGGAAAGTTTTTGCGGGATTCGAAAGGCTTTGGGGGTGGTGGAATAAGAATGTGTTGGTCGTCAGTGTTTTAAGATGATGTTGGCAGAGGTGAAGAGTTTACTAAAAGCTTTTTATATTTTCTCGCTTATCTGTGTTATTTGCATCGGTAGTGTGGGGAATATGTTGGGGAGAAATGTTTTAAAAAGTGTTTTTGCGCGTTCGTAATTTCGGCGAAACTGGCTTGTTTGTAGTGGGAGTCTACAATTAATTAAGGGAACAATACATTCTAAATATTTGAGATCTCGAGTTCGAAATTAGCCCGAATAAGGCTAGGAGACGCATCTCGAACAATGAGAGTTCTTGCAGGACCGCTTTGTTGGAAAGGTGGCCCTGGATGAAAGATGTTTATTGAAATCTGATATAATAGCCATTATAGAGATAGCAGGTGGGAAAGTGCGTCTACGAAGGGCAAGGTATAGAGAAGGGGAGGATCCTTTTCGGTACAAGTGTGGGGTAATGTCTCTGCTCGGCTGTGAGTGCCGGAATCAGGTGTGAAGTACCCGCTTCACTCCCTCCTGATCCACTATTCCATCTAGGCAATTCACATATTTTAAAATATAACAGGAGCTCTCGCCGGAATGTCTGATGTTATTGCCGCCATTATCCCACTCCAGACCCCCCCAAAAAATGTCGCCAGCACGCTAATTTCGCCACAACGTGACCGTGGCCTCCATCAAATCCGCAAACGAACTGTACATA
The DNA here is from genome assembly GCF_963966145.1 of Tenebrio molitor. Classification (NCBI taxonomy): domain Eukaryota; kingdom Metazoa; phylum Arthropoda; class Insecta; order Coleoptera; family Tenebrionidae; genus Tenebrio; species Tenebrio molitor. The sequence goes on along the minus strand of NC_091052.1, from coordinate 11,345,899 downwards.
CACCAATAAAGCAAATGTCGCGTGCATGAGTTAGTGAACAAGTTATCGTTTCGCAACACGCACAACTCGTTTACTCGAACCGCTTCGAGGATGTCGTAATGATATTCTTTTCACCCTCTGATTACCGCGTTATCATTTGTCATAAAAATAAATAGAGTGTTCCTTTCACTTGCTCAGACATTAACGACAACCAACCAGAAGAGACTGCCGCCTCTCGAATTTGTACACCACAGGTTATTCCACATTGCTCCTTCCGAATCTCAATCGTCAGTAACTGGGACAACTTTTGTTTCATTTCAGGACGAAATTAAAATTGTTAATGGGGCCGCGTTGGTTCGAGTTGGAGGTTCTTGTTGCGCACTCGAAAATGAAATTGTTTAAATTAACAAAAACCTGAAAAGTGTGTTATGTACTTAGAACGGCTGGTGGCTAACTCAATGAAAAGTTTCCTTATTTTCAGTCCTCCGAGTTTGTGAAACTCGTAAACGTTTTTTATTGCACCGTGCTTTGGAGCAGTTTAGAAATTTAGGAAATCCCATTATTTTCGGCGAAGATCTCGGAACGAATTCTGCAAGACGACATTAACGTTATTGAAAATAAGGGCTCACGACATCAATCGTGCAAATAGAAAGCGCGACCTTGGCCCCGGTGTAAAAATTTCAATTTACTTTGTATTTGCAAGTTAAATGTTGAAATGTCGTTATTTGTTTTAACCGATTCGTTGTGTAATTATGCCGGAATTGAACATGCTCCGGAGACGGCGCAATTAAACGGTCTGGTGTGCGTCCCGGAGTGGAAGGGAAAATATTTTCGATTCGTTATTGCGCTCCGGTAAAAACGCGTCCCACGATAAATCATTTTCTGACGCAAATGGCATCTATTAAGAGGCAAAAACTATTTGTATAAGAAAATCTAAACACGCAAATCCTCTTATCCCATTGTTGAGAGTTCATAACTCAAAACCAGCACGGTTTCTTGCTGACCTAAAATTGATCAAGCGATGAAGGGTTAATTACAGTCTCGGAAGTTGAAACGGGAAAGCAGCTTCATTCTCTCCCTATCCGTTTTCGTCGTTCCTAAGGGGTTTATCAATCCTGTGCTTTCGCACAACGTACCTCGAGCTGATGTAGCTCATCAACTCCACCTTATGCCAATCACTACTTGATGGGGGTTAGTTCGCACTTGCAAATGGAACAGTCTTATTGAATCACTGTCAAATTTGTGCTCCCATAATTGATACGGCGACTTTTAATACTAAAATCACAATTAACGACGGTCTGGTCTCGATCAAGAATTTTAACAGCTCCGCTTCAGCCACTAATGAATTTTTAAACCGACCGCGCTCTTCCATAAACTAAGATTGTCACGGTGATAAATGCGACTCTTTGATTTAAATGTGGGGTTATCAGTAACTGTTCGAAGAGATTTACTGTCTCGGCAAGCTCCACTGGACGATTTACTTCGGTCTTTCTTGTTCTTATCTTTTCATGAGGTCAACAAAACAAATCTACACAATAAAATCTGCATCTCGGATTCAATTTGTCCGCAAACGAGTAAATTTTAAAAGCGAAAGCAAGAGAAATCACCAGACCCCACAAGCGAATATCTCTTTTTCATTTTTGATTGTCTTTCAATGTTGACTGTTCGATTAGTCGACACCAGAAGCGCGGTTTTTTGCGGCAACCTTAAAGAAGAACAAACTTCATGAATAATTTAGCACATAAAGTAATTAGGTTTTCCGGACATTTATTCAATATTTCCGTTAGACCTTTTGTGCAAATTTGTTTTAAAATTAGATAAATTCAACAGAATCTGGTTGGGCTTAAGCCGCTTTACTTGAAATTCAGTGGTCTTGTTCCATTAAAAGTTTCGCCGAAATATCGAGCTCCATCGCGGAACTAAATATATTACGGGAAAGCAGCGGGATTATAAAAGTAAAGCAAAAATAGTGGGACAGTTCGAAACTAGTTCCGGCTGATTTCAAACTCGCAACTGCTAATCGTGGTGATGGGTTTTTGCTTGTTTAAGAATTTCAAATGAACCCGACTCTAATCTGCAATTTCGACTTTCCGGTCCGCTTTTTCCAAGTTTCCAGAAAACCGGAAAAACCGCTTTGAGTTTTATAAATTGGAAATTGCAGCTCTCCCGAATTGTATCAACATTTTCAGCGTTATGAGCGGGCGTGCTTGCACTGGTAGGAATAAGAGTGAGGGAAAAATGACACTTGTTGATGAATATTTATGCGGTGGAAACACAAACTATCGAGGATGAAAGCTCGTCGTAATCAAATCAAGCGAAAATAAATTCCCCTGGCTATAACTCGATAGAAAGATGAAAGCCTAGACGCAGTAAGCTTCCAATTCAGCCAAGCTAAACCAAATTTCTGGAGCGGAGGATTTAATGCGAAATTAAGTGGTGAGAGTTCATTACGTGTTTAATTTTGTATCAGAGTTTATTAATTAATTTATACTTGTCCTCAAGACACTTTGAAGGTTACTGGTTTAATCTTAATGGTTTTAATACCCCTCGCATTAAATCTTTCCAGATCGAGACGCAGTCATTTATAGAGTGGATTTTTACACCCCGACACCCGTTTCATCAGTTAACCCCCGACATGTCCGACTGGAGTGTAGCACCGAGAATGTAACAAGTGTTACAGGATGCCTATTTATACGGCAGATTGGAGCTTTCCCGCTTTGTGCATTACGTAGATTGGCCTTTATTTTTCCACTTCCCGGTTACACAATAAATCTTAACTACCCTGTAAATTCCAGCTATTTTGTTTTTACACCACCTTATTACAATTCATTCCGCGCTTCAGAACTCATTACCATGTTTGTTCGACTAAGCGCCGATAATTTTCGATACACAAAGAAATTTCACCATGCAGATTTTACAACCTCGCGCTCTAAAGATTTATTATGGGACGGGATGAATTTCGCAAACCCCAGACTTATAGTATAACGAAAGGTCTTGTTCGGCAGTTCTCGAGGGGTTTGATTAAGAGACCATACAATAAATTATATGCCATAAATAAAGTTGAACCTCCCCTGGGTCTATTTTACTTTGTTCGGTTTACGATTCCTTCGAGCGACCTGATTAATTAACCAATTAAATCTAAATAAAAAAATACTCTTATTTACACTTTTCTACTTTAATTAATCGTCACAATTTTTACAGGGTTGCTGTACTGGAGGCGTCGTCAACAACCCAATCCCGAACTTTCCCTTTCACTCTTCCCAATTTATTCAGCTAGTCCAGAACTTGCGGAGAACTTGTCTGATACCAAAATTTGCTGGTCTCATGAACTTTTGTATACATCGTGCAACAGGTAGTCTCCCAGATTTTAAATTTCTTAATGGAAGAACAAAAAACTCCTGATCAGAACATAAACTGGTCAATTATTTGTTCGGTTTCTGTCAACATCGAACCACCCTTAAATCACGACGGATAGTTGTGGGACTCTCCTTTTTTCTAAGTTTATTTGTATTATCCGAGTAATTTTTTCGGTAATCGGAGCTCTACAGGACGAACCTCAAGATAAGTTGTTGGTGGCGTCAAACCTGTTCCTTGGGGAGACATATTCCAAGGAAAAACGTCTACTCGCTCTTACAATAAAATCCTGTACTTTATCGTGGTCCCCGTGTTGGGAATTATATTTAGATGACTGTTTTTATGTACATACTTATTTATTTTTCACAAGCACCACTGCAAGATTTCGTAATTGCACCACCTCCCATGTTTTAATTGGGGGGAATTGTGTAATTTGCGCGAGCCCCAGACGATTTAATATCGAGCTTGACACTTGATGAAATCCCATAGATGGAAGACGCCCGAAAAGAAAACAATTTCGTTTATATCGGTAATGTTAAACCTCCTCACGTTCGAATCTCTCCGCACTTATTAGATTTGGAAGAGGCGTTCCTGGTACACGAGCCGTCATTATTCCATTTATTTCGTCTCAAACGTCGATGCGTTTTACAATTTGGCGTTGCATTAATTATTTATTTATCAGAGCGCCCACCGATCCTCAATAAAAACACATATTAGATTCTTCTCATTGTGGGTTGCGGACAATAGCTTCGATAAATCAGAAGAGCCATAATCATCAATCTTACCTCACAATTAAACTCATTTTTCATTGAGATGGAGGTACTGAAAGTTTGCTCTTATCGTCAAAACTAACAATAGTGCGGGGCCACACTCTTAATTGCCCTAATCAGCTCGAATATGACGCTACAAGTTTTGAATTAAAAGGTCCGACAAGACTTGTGTTTTGCTGATCCGTTGAGACTTTGAAAAATTGGTTTTTTGCCCAGTTCTTTCCATTCGCTCTGGAACATAAGAGGTCGTTTGCTTTGCGCCACGGTTTCTCTCTTTTTACATCAGCAGAAGTGTAGTTGGCGTTTTTCGGAGGAGTAGATGTGTGGGACAATTGTAGAATTGGAGCTTAGAGAAATGCATTTCGTCGGGGGATTTATCCGGGTACATAAAAATTTTAATTGGAGTAATTTTTAGGAGTCGTTCGAGATAAATTATTATTACGATTCATTAAACACATAACGTACATGGTGTGGGTCTGTATATCATAGTAAAAAGGTCCAGGCGAGCAGACCGTTAGCGACCCGACACAGATAATATTATTAACTTTTAATGACCATAATAATTCAGTTTCATCGCCGTTAAAGTGTGGAATGATCCAATAACTCATTACGAACGGGGTGAGTTTCGGGCGTAAAGTCTAATACATATAAACAGTGCTATAAAGCCGAAATATGCTAATTCCATCACAAAAACACGACCATGCAAACATTAAACACAGAAAGCTCTTGATTAGAAAACTTTAACAGTTAGCTGTAATCTAAATGGATATAATGAAAGTCAACTTTACTTGTATTTCATTGTCAGATGCATCCCCAAATTGTTCACCCGTCCGCTTGGTAAAATACAGCGAAACTCCGCCATAATAATTTTAATACCGTTAAGAGTGTTTTTGCATTTTTGCACAACCCAAAAAATACGAGAGGACTCTCTCCGGTGAATTTTTGCCTCCGGTAGGCGTCGAAGCGAATCCCCACTAATGAATATTGTTGCGAAGTCGTAATGCAAAGAGGTGACCTATAAAAGGGTGTGTAATACCAGTAATCTACAACAGAGACTGAGACTAAAACGTAATACGATTACGCGATTACATTGCTTCCCAGAATACATATTTAATTACTTTTATTCCTGCGGGAAAGGCTCCCCGGACGCGTAAAACTGATACAGCTGGCTGCCACTTTCTAAACATCTTCACGTCAAATGAAAATATTTCAGGAATGCTATTAAGGTTTTACGCCGTTTTATTATGCCATCGGTCTGACGGCAAACAGGGTGCAAATAATAAAATAATAATGAAAAGTGACCGAGTAGAAAGAATACTGTCGAGAGGAGGTGTATTGTGGGTTGCGTCCACGTATGTTGTAATGGTTGCTCTGCCAGCTGTGACCGACTGTGTTCACAACACATTAGGGCGTGTTAAAAATAAGGGATTGTGCTTGGAGTTCACATAAAATTACCAATAAATTACTATTGCTGATAAATTTGCGGCCGAGGAATTCCGAATCATTTTTATCGCTCAGCTTGCTCACACAACTTGATTTATTTAGGAGCCGGGAAAGAAACGATAGAAAGAATTCAGCGGCAATATGACCAAGAATTTCAAACACTCAAACAAAAAAAGTCATCAAATAAGGAAGTCTTAATGTGGCTTCGCCGAGCGGATATTTGGCGAATACAAGATACACTTAATTAATTTCTCCGGACAATATTTCTTTTGGTATGTAGTGTGTCCTGTAGAGCTTGGTAAAATTCCAAAACGGGATCGATACACCCGAAAAGTGATAATAAAGTTGTGCTGAAACCGGTCAAAGTTATCTCAAGAAAATCAGCAAATCCTTATACCCCAAGTTGAGTGTAGATAAATTTCTCAAACCGGTGCTTTTAAATTTTAATTTACAAAGGATTTGATTTAACGAACTGTCTGTTGCACATTTTTGTAGAAATAATTAGCTCAGTATAAAGGACGTCAAGTCTGTTCGACCTTATAAAAACAATTCTAAATAAATAATCTGGCGAACAAAAAATTTCGCCGATTTTAGATAATTTATTTTTTGTAAAGAAATCCTCGACGAGGAAAAAAATTAAATGAGACCTTAATTACCAGGACGAGGGGTTTCTCATAAAAAACATTCTACACAGACGATTGTAATGAAGCTTGGATTGTGCTTGCAACATGGAGTGAGTGCAAGGCTTGTTAGAACATCTGCGCCATAAAATAATTGTTTGGATTTTATTTTATCCATTTCAGATAGATGAAAGTACAGATAAAAACAATTCTCAATAAATGAATTGGCAAACAAAAAACTTCGCTGATCTTAAAATATTCAATTTATTTTTTGTAAACAGATATTCGACGAAGGAAAAAATAAATGAGATCTTAATTACCGGGATGAAGGGTTTGTCATAAAAAATATTTTTACAGCGACAGCTTGTTGTGCTTGCAACTTAGGGTGAGTGCACGGCGTGTTGGAACATCTGCGCCATAAAATAATTGTTTGAATTTTATTTTATTCATTTCAGATAGACGAACCATTATGCTGCACGAGTGTTGTGGTAATATGTAATTAAATAATACAAATGCGAATGTTTGATGTATCGATCGTTGGCAAACACACTCGGTGCATTGCGGTAAATTCAAGAGAAGTATTATGGCAAATATTACAAAATGTAGATCACAGTTGAGGACGCTTTTTGCAGATTTAATTATAAAATGGAATTCCATTTGTGTGGTTTAATTTCATTTGTTACATTTTTGTGTTATTTACTGTGTAATTTTCAAAGTGTAAATAGGACTAAAGGGCGGCGAAAAAATTAGCCACACTACTCCCGATCAGAGTAGAATCCATCAGGAGATTGAAAGAAAAATGTTGCCGTCCTTTACCACTAAAGAACGAACGAGCACAGATGCGTCACGATTTTCACCGTATCTGGTAATTTATTCACAAAGTTTTTCGCATCGCCAAGTAGAAATTTTAAATCGAGAAAACTTGAAAATATGCCACATATGTCGATGTTAGAATTGTAGAAATATTAATGTCAAATCAGAATTGCGCATACAAAATTTGAAATAATTTTACGTTTCATGTAACAAAATCAAATCCGCAAGACGCGAAAATATTTTGCATAGCCAGGCAGTATGCAGATTGGCGGAGTAGTTTGTACGATTAGGGCTCCGGGGTTTGAAATTCCCGCTTAGTCGGTGTCTCGCCATCCGGCGGGGCTGTCATTATTTCAAAAGATTTCATCGACGCCCTTCTCGGGGTTCAGAAAGGAAAGTTCGGAAGAGACGTCTCGTGTAATTGAAATCGAACTTCCGTACAAGTTGGTCTGATTTTTCAATTACACCTCGCGTCTCTTCCCCCGCATCACTTATATAATATTGGATCGAAATTGCAAAAACTCAATACTTACCGCGGCCATCGGGGACGAGTCTGTTTCAGAAATTTGCAAACGTCTCGAGGACTTTATTGGATTTGCGTCGAGGCCACGCGTAAACTAATCGCTAATAATTTTTGAGGAGGCCGAAGGAAGACAAAGTGTCTCCGTTGGGAGTCCACCTAATCTAAACTTAATATCTTAAACTTGAAATTGGGTCGTGCTATTTCAATAAACGTTCAAACAGGATACGTTTTCGCATCACAGTGAAATATGTATTTTTTGTTCCTGCAGAGATGACAAAGCTCTGTTCGTATAGTGAGGAAACGGGCACAAGTGGCAACCAGTGTCATGTGGTCTTTCCCACAGTCCTCTACTTCCGCACACAAACGAAAATTTGCACTTCGTCCATCTTGTGCTATTGCACCGACATTACAGACGCTCTTGTTTTTCTTGCGCCCAAATTTTGTAAAGAAAATCGAAATATTGATGGTTCAAGTTAAATATTCATGAGATATTCGGAGCGATTATAAGTGGAAAACTTTCGCCCAAAGAAAATGTATTCAATAATTCAACTCACTGTATCCTCAAACAGTGATAAGAGGCGGTAATAAATTTAAAGCAACTATCAGAAAATTGATCTTGGGACCACAACATATTAACAAAGTTAAAGATTTATAAAGTTGGGGCGAAAGTCTGTGAAATTTGTTCGATTTTCCGAAAAGCACGAGCTTTCGCTGGATTTGTATAAATGATGTGGCGGTGAAGTAGTGCATCCGGTATTGGTCTCGTGCATTATGAAACTCGGCGTAGCTTTCCGGCTCTCGTCGGTGGAGGAGCTTTGCGGGACACCAGGAAACAATATAGTGGCCGCGAACCGCGGCTTGCGGTTGTCTTGTTTACTGCACCACTAAACTAAGCCTTACACTTAGAGGCAGCCACGTCAGTTTGAATTCGACCCGCAAATCCACCATTAGCTGTCTTGTTTAAATTTCACAACATTATTAATGTTGCAGCAAGGTAAGTTAACCAGACCCCACGCACTACTCCGCAAGCGGCGTTACTGCTCGTCTGGTTCCCCTAAATTACACCGACTCCACTGAAGGCATTAACACAAATGTCTGATCCAGATTCCTTCCTGCTCATTTTTCTTATTCTAACCTACAAATTGTCACAGTTGTCGTCATATTAGAGTACGCTGTAATTTGTATTTGACACATGTCAAAAGTGACAGATAAAACCCAAACTGTCAAAATGAGCGGGTTCAAACTTCTCAGAGGTCGGTCACTTTTTTGGAAAACTTTTTGCAGATCGAATTCTCTCCTGTCCGACTTCGAGATTCAACACAAGACCCCAAGATGCATCAAGGCCACTCCCATGCCCTTGGCCTTGTACGGTGGAAGACACACCGTCACCATGATCCCAGGGGTTGGCATAGGTCCAGAACTGATGAACTATGTGACACAAATTTTCAATGTTATCGGAGCTCCTGTAGACTTTGAAGTCACCCAGATCGACCCCAAGCGCCACGACAACCAAGAGCTGGACTACAGCCTCGTCTCGATAAAACGCAACGGTGTGGCGATCAAGGGCCACGTCGAGACAAGAAGCACCGACACTACTGTCAAACTGAGAAACATAGCGATCCGAAACGAACTGGACTTGTACGTCTACGTCATGATCTGCAAGTCGTATCCTGGTGTCCCGGCCAAACACTCCGGCGTCGACATCGTCGTCATCCGGCAAAACACCGAAGGCGAGTACTCCATGTTGGAGCACAGCATCGCCGGGAAGGTCGTCGAGAATCTGAAGATCATCACCAAAGAGAACACTATGAGAGTGGCCCGGTACGCCTTCGAGTACGCGAAGAAGAACAAGCGCAAGAAGATTACGACAGTCCACAAGGCCAACATTATGAAACTGTCCGACGGTCTGTTTCTGAAGATTGCCAAACAAGTTGCGCGAAACTATCCCGACATAGAACACAACGACATCATCGTCGACAATTGTTGCATGCAGTTGGTGTCCAAACCGCAACAGTTTGACATTCTGCTCACGCCAAATCTTTACGGAACCATCGTGGCGAACGTGATTTGCGGCATAAGCGGCGGACCTGGACTCAGGTCTGGTAAGAATTATGGCGAGGCGTTTGCAGTTTTCGAGCCAGGGACGCGGAACAAGGGTATAATGATCGCTGGGAAGAACAGAGCGAATCCCATCGCCATGTTGAACGCTTCGGTGGATATGTTGCACCATTTGGGCCACGATCATCACGCTAGAAAAATCGAAAACGCCATTTACCAAACTGTGACCAAAGACAAGGTGCACACGCCGGATTTGGGAGGAAGCGCGACCACTACCGAAGTCATAAGCAAGATCATGGACTATCTCTGATTCACTTACAATGTATTAATTGTGTGATCAGGATTGTGGAATCCATAGCAAACAACGCAACGCGACCGCGCCAATCCAATATTCAATAATAAATCAATCCTGTATTGAATTAGCCATGATGCGGACCGGATAGCATAATGCTATTCTGATTTAATTTAATGTACACGAAATTTATCTGTTTGTGGGGTGGGTCTTCTAAAGAGGATATTCGTATTCTGTTTTCGCGCCGCTCGATGCACATAAATATCTTCCGGCTAAAACGGCGGTCTCGACTCTAAGATGTGGCAGGCAGTAGTTTAGTGCTGTCTGCTATAAAGCACAGCCGTTATGCCCCTTCGTGTTCATTACTTTCAGCTGACGCCGGAAGATGTTGATTTTCTGGTCGTGGCCAGCGTCTCTGGTGACGTCATCATCATTTTGACCACTCTCCTTACCGATCCTGCTGACCTGGAGCGTCAACTGCAGCACCAACAAAATGCTTATGCACCTGCTGCAAAGTCTCACAAAAAGAATACCTATTTCTTTTGGCCCGTTACAAAACGGGATGGAACACAAAGTAGCGGTTCTTTGTTTCCTCAAAGGAAGAAACACTTTATCAACATAAATACATTTCGGTGTATCTTGTTTTGTTAATCTTTCTAATAATTTTTATTTTACTCGTTTCTTCTCCTTTGTGATGAGATTTTCACTCTTGAGAAGTAATTCGATATTGTCGAGAAACTTCCCGGGGTTGTATCAAACAAGCTTCAGAGTTGTGTGACTGATAGGGGTCGATAGTTTTTGTAGTTCTGAGGAGGTGCTGCGGCATGCCGAAGAGTAGTTGGAATGGGAGACACAACGGTGTGTAACGTCTGGTACTGGTGGTGTTTTATTCTGCAAGATTCTTGTGAGGAGTTCGTGTTAAACGTGCATGGTTTGTATTATGGCAGTTTCCGAGTTCCCGGAGTCTGCAATCTGAAGCCGGCAAGTCGACACCCTTAATGGAATTATTTAGTAGATTCCAATTGATTTTATCACTTTTCGATTCGCACTATGCCAAGAATTACAATTTATGGAGAATCTGTTGCACAGCGAGTTGAGCGGGATTTTGTCTAATTTGAATTTTATTCGTGAACCTATTTGCGTCGGGTCAAATGGGGATGAACGTGTTTCGCGATAATCGGGGCCAGAGATCGTGTGCGTTTTAAATGTTTGCGAATCTGATAATGCGGCGACTCATTATCCGAGTTTTCCACTATGTTTGAAGTTTTCCGGCAACACCTATGAGTGTAATTTCGGCAAATATTTAACTTGGCAACCGCTATTTGAATTTCGGGGTGATAAGCGGGCAGTACTCACGAGGAAATTCGCTGCAACTTTCGATATTAAGCTCAAACAAGCGCGAGGAATAATATTCCCTGTGGTATTTATTTTGCGGCAAAATATTTATTTTTCACTTGGAGAGGTGATAAAACGGGCGGAAACAATTACTCCGATTATAAAACCCATTTCGACAATCACAGATAGGATCCTTTTGGATGTAACTTGGAGTTGCAGAACTCAATTATATGAAAACAATAGACTTTCCCCAGCTGTGTAATTTCAGCATAGCAAATTTCACTGAGCCATCAACGGGATGTTCGCGGTTGCTTAAAGTCAACAATGCCACCGATTCTAATTTAAATATACTTCAATCGTATGTGAAATAACTACCATTGTTTGCTCGACGACCGCAACAGTTACCATCCCCTAATCCCGCCTGACCCACAATAAGCAAAAACCTTTGACACTTCGCTTATTTCAATAGTTGGACTCTACAAATATTATCACTTTACTCCAACGCCCCTCCTCCAGTTCGCACGCACAATATTGTTGTTCCCTTTTCTTCACCTTCCTCCCAAAGAAAAACAAATTGTTACACTCCATTCATTTTATTAAAGCTACACACAATTAAACATAACATAAATTCCCATTAAAAATTTCTATTTTGATTCACTTTTATTAACGATAAAAACTACAATTTTCACCACACAGATTTGTACTTGATGGCAGCACCGGGCACCGATAATAATAATTTTTCAATCACAGCTAACACAATTAATTTTAAAATGACAATGACTGCAATAACTACTATTGTTTTGCATTATTTAAAATAGCAATAAATTATTCTGCACACCTCTGACCTTCAACCGGCGTACTGTTGCAGAATTTTATTCCACTCTTTGGGATAGTTCTTCTGCACGTACGCCAACACCTTCTGGATTTGTCTCTTCTCTTGGGGGGTGCACTGGGGACAAGAGCCTCGCAGCACTAGCGGGGCCAAACCTGAAACGACGCAACTTCTCGTAACAATTTTTTGCAAAGAACTTTCTAGTGAAAGTTGGATGCTCCAATCATGCAACTGTGATCTCACCGTGCCGAGATACGAGTGCACGTGCAGTTGCAATTACCGTTAATGATTTATCGGGGCTTACTTTTGAGCCTTCGCCCTACGGGGTCGCAGGGGGCTTCGCCGAGAGCGCACTTGAGCTGCCTCAAGAGGTACCTCTTGTCGTTGAGGGTCGCGTCGATCGCCTCGTCCGCGATGGGGGTCCTGGGGGCCTCGAGAGTGGCGCAGGCGGCCGTCGCGACGACGCACCCGACGAGACAAATCTGCAAATACGACAACGAAATTATTTAAAGCCTTTTTAATTAAAGCAAAGCGACGTTTTAATGCGCGACAAGAGGATTATTTTACTTACTTGGAGCAAGCAATGCATCTTGATAAGCCGACAGACACCAAGAAAGTGCCAGTGAAAGTGTACGAACTCTGTAAACACTTAGAAGGGAGAACTAACCTCGAAGTGTTTCGTTATCAACTTTATATACATGTAGACGGTTCCAGCTGGGTTTTTCATTACACTCTCGGCTGATTTAGTTGACTTTTAATTCCACTTTCACTGATACAATTCCCAAAATCCACATCTTGACCTGAGACAACAACACCACTGCAACTTTCTTGTGCGTCATCTGGGATTTTCTGAGTGTCGTAATCGCCGTAGAAATCTTCACGTTCCGACCAAAATATTATTAACGTCCGCTGAAGAACAACAATTTGCCAAGAACGGGAACGTCGAGGTTTTCAAATGATCTTTGCGACATAAAGTACCGGTGGCGTGAGCCGCTTTACTTTGAATTGTGATGTCAGGGGGCGAATCCCCAAATTAAATAAGTATCCACGTGACATAAATTCAACGGTAAACGTGCCAAGTTAAAAAGAAAATTCGGTTGACCCGTGGAGGAGTCGTGTTGTGGGATTCCTCGGCTGACAGTGTGTCGACTTTGAACAGAATCATGCAATTACATTTTGTACGTCAGAATATAACAGGTCCCCAGTCACTAAGCACGTTTCAAGAATAATAAACAACGGAGGAATTCTTTCAGACAATAAATGTGTGTCTTTCATTGTCTGGCATTCACGTTGCCTTTTGCCTTCCATTTGAATTTTTTCTTTGTTCCATTAAATGACTCGTATGCCTTGTCAATTTAATACATAAAAAATAAGACGCCAGCAAAAGATTGAAGGACAACAGCGCAATCAACATTTTACTCCAGGTGCAAAAATGTACGTGCACCAGGACTTGGGGATGGGCGTCGGTGCTGTGCGAACCCCTCTGATGTAACAATTAATTGACCAACATTTTAAGAATTCACCTGATATTTATTCATGAACCGATACGTCAGTTTAATCGCTGTTTGAATTTAAACCGAATGAATTACTGCGTATTGGTTCTCATTCAGGAATAACATTGTTTCGGCAATTAAATTTAATGAAACTCGTTACAAAGCGAATATTTTCGGGAAGGCAGTCAAAAATGAGACATTTCGATGGAAATGTCTGCGTTTGTGATGCAACGAGATTTGAATTATTTATGGCGCTAATGATGTATCGTTAAATGGGTACAGACCGAAATTTAAATAAACATCAGTTTAGCTTGAATCAAATCCTGTCAGGTTTCATCCTGGAGGTTGAATTTAACATTGTTTTACACACGACTGGCGGCAAAGGCATTAATAATTACCATTCTCTTTGTACTACTAGAACACCCATTATGTTCCGTCATAAATAAATACTTTTCCATCTAGAAAATCATTTCAGTCTGTTGCGACAAATTATGACAAAAACTCGACTAGATGGCGATTTACAAACATATTTCACAAGTTTTACAAGATTCTAACAAAAACGCAAAGACTAACCGCTGCCTAATTGCACTTTATTGCAGTGAATCGTGATGAAATCTGTTTGCATGACGACCATGATGCCAGAGAAATTGTTAAAAATTACTTATTCTTGAGAAACCGACTGCGTCGAGGAGAATGACATGTCATGACAATATTTTGTCGCACGCCATCGATGATGATCAATATTTCAAAAACAAGCTTAATATGCGGAAATTCGCGTTGTCTGCAGAAATAATGCAATGCCATTCCATTACCACTCATTTTATGACAGTAAAAGCGCTGCCCTCTGTGAGTTGGTAGAACAACTGTAGCAACCCTCGATGTTGATTGGTCGACTGTTCAAATGGTCTCAATTGTATTTTCTGGAACTAGAGGACTTCTTGTAATTGTAAAATGTTGTTTTGTACAAATGCTCAATACATGACGATGATGAAATTTTACTCTCTCTTATTTTGTGACCTCTTGTAGACCATTATCAAGGTGATCTGCAAGATTACCCAACTTGACACATCGTTTGTGTTTGTTAACTCAAAAATACATATTTTACTCTACATTGTTTTCGCTTATTGTAATAAACCAGTTTGCACTTGGCATATATTAGAAATAAAATTGTAAATGTGAAAACAGTGACTATTTGGCTGGCATCGAGAGCAGCTCAGTTTTGAAAGAAATTTGTCTGTAATTTAAAAAATTGGATTTTTCATCCATAAAGTGTGATGTCGGTAACTGGATGGCTCTTGGCCATATCCGCAATATTTATTTTTTGTTTCCTGACCCATGTACTCTCTAATCACAAAATCTATCGCTTATCGATGCGCCTACCTGGACCCACAACTTTTCCAATAATTGGAAATGCTTTTGTGTTTGCTTGTAGCAACGAAGGTGAGTTCTATTATCCCTCCACTTAATTTTTAACTTTTTTTGCAATCTGCAGATATTTTTGAGAGGACAGTTGCTATGATCTCGCGCTACTCCAGCCCCATGAGGTTCTGGTGTGGTCCTAAATTCTTAGTAATTTTCAGCGAGGCAGAGCAAGCTGCTGTAAGTACCTAGTATCAAAATTTCCCAAATAACTTTAATCGTTTGTAGAAAATCCTTTCTTGTATGAACTTTGCATCCAAAGATCCTGTTTACAAATTTATTAAAACATTCAACGGAGAAGGACTAATCAGTGCATCTGGTGAGACTCAAATATTCGATTTCTCAAACTCATCAGTTTGTTTGAAGGGCCAAAATGGAAGAGAGATCGAAGATTGATGTCCTCGTTATTTATTAAAAACAGCGTCGGTGAGTATTTTTCGACTGTCCGTCACCACGTAAATGTGTTGCTTGAAAAACTGGAAACGGAAGTGGGTCAGCCGGCATTTAATGTCGAAAATTATCTACACAGATGCGTTTCAAGTTTTGTGAATGGTAAGCATTTTTCTCGAAACGTTATCGTTCTAAATAATATTTTCATTGCAAAGAGTCGGTAATTGGTGTCAAATCTGACGCACAAAATGGAACCCAATTAGATCCATTTCTGGATGCGATCGACAGGTAAACAGTCGCATTCTCGAGAAACAACTCTGATTCGTGTTTTAGAATGTATGAACTGGTACACTCTCGAATGGTCAAACCGTGGTTGCAAGTAGAATGGTTGTTTAAATTGACACCTTACTGGAAGGATCAAGAAGAGGCTAGAGAGCTCATTCACGGATTTTACAGAAACGTGAGATATGTTGCCTTGACACCCCATTTTGAATTCTGTATTCTTGTTGCTCTATTTCCATTAAACTTAAATTTACAAGTTTGACGCCATTCCAAATTACACTTTAATAGACTCGGAGTCGAGTTTATAGTAGAATATAATTAACGCTATAAATTGTGCATTAACTTACCGTTCGCTGCATAATTTATATCTGGAAAGTTTTTAATTTTATATTAGGCTTTAAAACTGGGAGAGGGGAGACGCGGAGCAAAATCATGCGGCAGTTTCCTCGATAAGATTCTAGACATCAGAAACAATTGTCCGGAATTTGCTTCAGACGAAGAGATTGTCCACCATCTTAGTACGCTATATTCAGCGGTAAATCTCCAAAACAGTGTGACAAGGTACCAACGCGACTAATTGTAGAGTGAAGACACAGTTACCACAATCAGTGCGTTTACGTTGGTTCTGATGGGCATGTATCCCAAAATACAGGACAAAGTGATCGAAGAAATCCACCACGTCCTTGGAAACAAGAACCAACTGGAACTAGACGACCTTTCTAAACTTGTCTACCAAGAAATGTGCATCAGAGATGTTCTTAGATTGTTTCCTATAGCGCCTTTTATAATGCGCACCTCAGCAGAAGATTTCCAGATAGGTACTACTCGTGCCTTCTAGCACAAGACGTTTTACATTGCGTGAATTTCAGACGAATGGAGTTTACCCAAAGGATGTTCTACTGTAGTATCGATACACCATATTCACAGGAACTCCAAATATTGGGAAAAACCAAATGAATTTTACCCAGAACACTTTCTTCCAGATGCTGTAAAGAAGCGACACCAGTATGCGTATTTGCCGTTCAGTGCAGGTCCAAGAAGTTGTGTCGGTAAAAACTTCAACTGTATAAAATGATTTGAGTGCTTGGTTTGTTTCAGGGAAGGCCTATGCGTACATGGCTCTAAAAATAATTCTGACTTCCATTTTAAAAGAATACGTGGTTTGTGCAGACGGTACTATTGAGGATATCACACTTAAGGCCGATATCAGTGTGCGGACGAAGAACAAACAGTATCCAATAAGAATTGAGAAAAGAAAATAGAAGTTGTACTTTCAATAAATAAATATTTAAACAAACAAATTTTTTATTTATCTAGCTTGACCCTCACCTCGATCTTTGACCTGCAACAATGTAAAGTAGTTTACAATTTCAATTGAATTTTGTTGTGACAAAATGTTAATATTGATATCGATTGAAATCTGGCGCTTGCGTCAACACTCTTCTCGTTAGTCCTTCTAAACACATTAATCGCATCAGAAGGTTTCAAACCTGTTCCGTTAAGATGAACCGTCTTCATATATTTGTCTTACTGGTGGTTGGTTCCGGTGTTTCTTTTGTACACGCTCGGGGAGTAAACGGAGGGATGAGTTGCGCAGGTATGTCAATACTCTTTGAAGTTCGACCATAAACTCTGGTTCTGCAGTTTGCACTGTTGTGACCGGAGTCGCGATGCAAGTGGCTGAGGTGCACGAGGAAGATTTATTCAACGCGACGAAACGCATTTGCAACTTTCTTCCCAGCAGAATAAAAAATCCGTGTTTCCGAATCCTGTCTCAACTAGAGCCTTATTTGTCGTAAATATTGTCCCCAGCTAGTTGGAGTGTCTTACGCGATATTTTGCAGGAATGTCTCCGAAAAGTTGACGCCAGATTTGTTTTGTATGGTGTATGGCACCTGCACAATCGACAAGAACGAAGACATGTGTCACTTGTTTCCTGTGGCGCTGGACAAAAGCGAAATTGACAATTTTTCCAAACAAGTACAAAGCACAGTTTTTAAACAATTTTGTTTTAATTTCAATCGATCTAGGAAAACCGCCGAGAGCTTCCAAAAATCGACTTTTGCAAGCTTCCGTTCGTAAAAGACATTTGCAAGATTTTGAACAACTCGTTCATTTCCTTGACTCCACTTGAAGACTATGACGGCGACGGTTTCAGCGCGATGGAAACTGGAAGGTACTCATTTCGTTTAGTTTAGCCTGAAGTGTGAAATTTTCTTAGAGGGTTCGACTGGAGAGGTCGAGACTGCGTAGACAACGATCCTTTGATCTATCCAGGACGTCGTCCTTTCACCTCCGACCGTTATTCAGACAGTGGGTAAATACTGTCGTTTGTGTTTACAAATCACCTACTGAAAATTTGTAGGCAACTGCAATGGGATTTGGGGTGTCAAGAACAACTCCTTCAACTCTTGGGAGCAAGTTTTGTGCAAGAAGTCTGAGCCCAGAGGGCTAATATATGTTGGGGATTCGATCGGAGCTCATTTCCATATGCCTGAAGTGTGGATAAACCCTCTAAAATTTACTTGGGTTAGTGCAATTATCAATAAAGAGATTTTCTATTTTTTCTTTGACTGCAGCCAGGTCTTAATGCCAGTTCTGTTATTCTGGACGAGATCGACTGGCCCCAATACGGATTTGTCACAGGTTATAAAAACATAACTAAGAACGTTTTGGTGGAAGGAAACGTGGATTCTCTTTACCTTCGTTTAAGGAAAAGAAACAGATGTAACCACAGAGACTACCAGAATTTGTCTCAGAATGGTGCTTCGAGTTACGAAGGATCAGATCATGTCAATTCTGTTGCAAGAAATCAATCGACAGATAATCCCGCCATTTTGATATACGCCATGCAAGGAAATGACGTGTGCAACAAGTGAAATAAAATTTTATTTTGAACAATTAGATATTTTCAAATATTGTTTTAGTTTTAAGGACACAATAAATCGCATGACTCCTCCACTCACGTTTAGGAGAAACATCATGAAAGCTTTGTTCTTGTTGGACGACAAACTTCCACTCAACAGTCACGTCATTCTTGTAGGGTTGGTGCAGGCCGATTTTATCTACCCAGCGATGGCCGAACGGTTACACCCAATTGGTAATGTAAACCTTTGGGTTTATCTCCCCTTCATATAAATATCTTCCAGGAAGTCTGCACGCTAATGTGTACTACAAAGACTTGTATGAATGGTTCAATTGTATGCAAATCGGGCCATGCACTGGTTGGTTGAATTCAAACAAAACTCTGAGAGACATTGCCAGCAAAGTAATATCCACTTTACACTGTCACATCGCTACAAATGTTTATTTTAGAGGGCGAAGAAATTGACCAGGATTTTGAAAGATATCGCAGCGAATGAAAAGTTTCAACATTTTGACGTACACTTTATTGACAATCCAATCACTTATCTGGTGCGCAAGAAGAAAGTCAACATCTCTGAACTTCTTGAGTCTGTGGACAGTTTACATCCCAATCAAGTGAGTAGCTTTTTTTGAAGTGAAACTTTTTATGGGAGGGTTTTGAAATTCTGATCGGCAACCTTTTTGTGTGACGAAAAGTGGTGGGGGTAAACACTGTCGGGTCGAGTGGGAGCAGTGTCTCGCACAACGGTTGCGCCAATATTTCCATCTCACTTAAATGTAAATTAATCTGTTTGACACGATACAAAAATAAAAATAAAAATGAACAATGAGTACGCATTTCGATATTGTTTAGTGTTATCGTTGTTTATAATTTATTTTCTTCATTAAAATATACATTTTTGTTGTGAATATGCTATTTAAAAGTGATTGATGAATAATTACAATGTTTCCCTGTAATACAAAAGTTTCACTTCTATCGTGCGTCTTTACGACACACTCTGTTTTTTTTTTGTTTTTTTTTTTTTCATAATCTATTTCTTTTAGGACGCTCAAGTTCTGTTGTCCGATGCGGTTTGGGACTTTCTGGAGAAACTACCGTCAGCTGTTCTAGGTCCTGTCAATCCCCACAACGAGGAAATAATTCAAATGTTTGGCGAACAGGGTGGACATTAAAGAGAATGTATTTACTTGAATAAAAACATTTATTTTCTGTACAAGTAATGAATTAATATACCATATAGGTCTGGTCTGGACGGGTACGCAACGGTTAAATTTCCGTAAATATGTGACAACAATCAGTAGAGCTGAGATTTTATAATTACATGTAATTGCAACGGACCACACGTCAGTTGTAACAAAAATATACATTTTATTAGATAATGACAGTTATCGCATGAACAACTTGACACTAAAAGTACTGCTTACTAGTTGTAGGGTGACGACCACGAACTCTCTATTTCTGCAAGATTTTGACTGAAAGCTGCAAGTTTTTGTGTGTTATTCAAGTGAAAAATTTCCACTTGGTTCAACTCGTAAATGACTTGTTCGTCATATTCTGCGTTCTTCTCTCTTTGAATCGTTAAATCTGTCTCGGTCGAATTAAAAATGAACAAATCTGTACCAATCATCAAAGACCCAGAAGCTTCGCAACTTGATTGGTTGTCACATTTCAATCCAACTTTCAACTGTACGAGAGTTTTATTGGCATCCGACTGCAACAAAGAATTGTACAAAAAGAACTAAAACATTGTAAAAACTACCTCATCTACCAGAGGAATGATTGTCCCTTCTGGTATAAAAGCGATCCAGTCTGTTTCCGCTATAGTGAGCGTTATCTCAGTCTCGTTGGTGGAAGAGAGATCGTAGGCGTCTCCGCCCCAAAATTCGTACCAAACTTTGACACTTTTGGGCAAATAGATCTTTAGTTGTGTCTGACTTGGCAGTGTGGGGTGCTTGACTAGTATGTCACCGACGGCGTATTGCTCGACTAGGTTGAATGTGTTGTTGTCGTTGGGAAAGTCGTAGAACATGGGTCTCATCAAAGGCTCTCCGCTGTTCAAAATGGTGTAAAAGTAGTACCGCAGTTTGTATCTGAGTGTAATAGCGTCAAGAGCTGTGTTTGTAACGGTTTGAGACAGAAACGCCTCTGGATCTCGTCTTGGTGTGTCGGAGGATATGCGGAAAATGGGTGAGGTGGAGGCCATCAAGTACCACCTCATGCACAACGAGTCGTGAGAGGATTCAGTAAAGTTTCTTGTTGAACCGCACACGGGAAAGCCGACCAAAGGATGGCCGAAAATACTGTTGTATAATGTGCTAGCGATGGCGTTTTTGAAGTTGACCCACGAGATGGTCACGTTTTGGATCATGACGGGCTGTAGAGTGTCAGCGTTGTGAGAAGCGGTCATGATGAAAGAGTCTTGGCCAAAGATTGATACGACGTTTTCAACTTGCAAAGCTCCGTAGTCATTGTGATCGAGGATTTGTAGTCGGTCATCACTGGTGACGTTCCAAGGCAGAGTTAAAGACATCGCTTGGATTAAACCCTACAAATACAGTTGCAATAAAACTACTAGTGATGTTGTGTGCATTACTTCTGAAAGATATTGAAAGTTTTTCGAGCTTCTCATTTGGAAAGACTCGTCTAACGGCCAGTTGTGGTTCAAAAGCAAGACGTCGGGTAACTGGTCGGGGAAATAACTCTTCATTTCTTCCAACAAACGTTGAGTATAGTCGTTGATGGCCGCGTGTTTGAAATAGGGATAAACCACACTGGTGTTGAAATATAGACCTTGATAGTCGTCATCTTTGCTTTTAAAATACACGTCGAGATCCTTGGTAGCATTGTAAAAAGCGCTATTGAAAGGGACCTAAAAATCACGATGATTCAAGCTAATCTGATAGACTATCTCTTTTTACATCTTATCAAATGAGCAAGTGTGATAAGAAATATTTGTGCGACAAAACACTTCACCTGTGGGGGCAGCGACAACATAAACCGCCGTCCCTCTTCTGTTGTCATCTTCGTTATCGTCTGAAGCATCTCGTCGACATCCTCCGCTTCATTTTCATATCTCAGGGCCGTAACCAAATTTTCGTGCAGACAGTCAGACTCGTACCGGAATGTTTTACCACTGTCACCATTATAATCGTCTAGGAGGTATCTCAACTTCAAGTCTGGTCCTTCTCTGGAAAGAATTTTTAAAAGGAGTTTCCTATTTTTTGTATTTCTTACCTGCAAAGATGAACCCCGAGTGTCCAAAGATCTACACCACCCACTTCACCTTTCTTTTGTTGCTTTATTACATCTCGTGGCGTGGGCCCCACACTCAATTCCAACACAATTCTATCCCCAGCCAAGCTTTTGAGACTGACGAGATTTGACGGAAGCACTGTCACTTCCAGCGGACCACTGTTCCTCACTATTAACCCGTGATAATTTCCATTCTTGTACGCCATAAAGACGGGTAAAGTGTTGTGGTCTATTCCGTTTCCGTATACTACTTTCGTAAGAGTAGAATTCTCGTCTAGATCTATCAAAACTTGTCCCAAACCGAACAAGTACTCGTCGGTCATCTGGAACGACCATTCCCAGTACTTGTCAGAGATAATAGTTGGTCCTTTAGCTGTGGTCAGTAGAATATCTTGCGTGTCATTCCCTCTAAAGACTTCCACAAAAAGAGGGTCGGACGTAACTTCCCAGTAGTAGTTTTTGGCGGCGACTGTGTTCTTTTCCACAGTAGCACCAGGGTCGTGCAGTACGATCCGGACATTGTTTTCGTCGATTTCGTCAACCGACACTGCAATGTTCTGGGTTAGTTGTTTTCCAAACGGTGACTGTTCCAACGATCGTTGATAAACCACTTCCTTTTCCGTTGGTTCGCTGTTGAAGTAGTAGTACTTTGAAGGAACATAGTGGTAGCACAACTTTGTCGTATTATCATAACAACATTGGATGCTCGTACAGTAACTGAAGTTACCTGGTCTGCTTCCACACGTTATTCTGTAAGTGTTTGTAACCGAACAAGTTTTGCCATCATCAGTTTCGACCGGGCCTTTGTCTATTAGAAAATAATACACAAGAACTGGTACCACTATTGCAAACACTAGGAGAGAGAATACTCCTCTTGTTGATGATTTGTGCAAGATGATGTGAATTTGTGAAGTCTTCGTCTTGATGTCATAATCTTCCCGAATCTCACTTTGTTCTAATATGAACGGTTTGTTCCCTAAGGGTTTCTCATCTATGGTAATACTGTCTTCGTGTATGGGCTCCATCATTACTCTTCGATTAGCTCAAAATCATCGTAGCACTGCACCTTTACACTTTCAGAATCTCTACAACCTTTCTATTTTGTAAAATTATATTAAATCCAAGATATGTCATTTATGACTATCGCTGATAAGATAATTATCTTAGATTTCACATTCTTCTAAACGTGATAAGTACGAGCGGATATGTCGCAGTAATAATTAAGATTAGAGATATCAATCGATTACTGGAAACACATTTCCGATAACAAATGTATTACACTTAATTGAATTAATTTTTTTAAGCGAGATCATCTGCATCCAACAATACACCTTTAATGATAATAATAAGCGACTTTATTTCACGATAAATTACTTTGAATTGTTTGTTTAATTTGTAAATACAATTTGTTTATTAGCTAGTATCGAAATGCATTTATCAAAAAATAAGTAACATAACAGAAAGACTATTTTATTGTCCATTAGTAAACCTTTTACAATACTATTGTTGCTTATCACATCTTCATCTTCAGCTATAAAAGCATACAGCTCGATTAATCCTTCATTACTGTTGGGTTCTGTGATTACCATACAACATCACAATGCGTTTTTTTCATCTGATACAAAATTTTTCAAGGCAGACCACTGTCCACGGTTTGCACATTATCGGAATATCGAAATTGCATTTTTTGGAGAGGTAAAAATATATTTAACATAAAAATAATTTTTATATTTTTTGTTGTAGATTATTTTGGTTGACAGTGGTTACAACAGCTGCCGGAGGAGCTATCGCGATTTCGTACTCAAACTGGATGCGCTATTTGGCAAACCCAACAGTAGTGTCAATACAAAAAGACTTCAGGAACTGGGAAAATCCTCTTCCAGCAGCTACTGGATGTTTTATCGACAAAACAGACAAGAGCAAAGCCGACAAATACATAATGGAGTGAGTTCTAATTAGTTTATCGATTTATGTTGTCACATCTGGCAGAAAATGGGGCGTTAATCCTTCAGATACCAAATACGAGTACTACGTGGATTTCATAAGAACTGTAAGCAATGTGAGTTACGGAAATTTAAAAGAATTTGAAAGATTCGGGAGTGATCTTGACTTGCAACACATCGACATGCTTGACTTGACCGTCAAAGTAAGCCAAATGTGTTGTTTCAGCCAACAATAATGAACAATTTAAGGTACATCCAGACCTTTCCGGAACTTTAGTTTCATTCGACGTCAAGCACAAGACCAACTGGACCCTAATAATGTCAGAAATGGGAATGTGTTTTTCGGTTAATTCCTTGTTTGTCAATTTGCTCTCGTTAAGGTACTACTTTTTGTTTTATAAGAATTGAACTGCGAGAGATATGTTTCAGTGGTACGAAGTTTAACACGTCTGCTATCAAGAATCAGAGAATCTTGCGGTGTCACTACTTGAACGGCTTGTGCTATGCTCGATACGATTCAGATCCAGAACTTGCGCTCAAGGTGGAATAAACTCTAGAAAGTGATATCTCAATTCATTGTTGGTTGCAGTACTACGTCCACTCCTATTTGGAAATAGTTCACGCAACAACGGAGCCCCCTTTGATAATCCACGAGAGTGAAGAACTCGAAATTAATTACAGAATGCAGGAAACTGAAGCCTCGTTGGCCCTTCGAGATTTGACGCCCTCACAAAGGAAGTGTCGATTTTACGACGAACCCTTATCCACTGATGTACCGGTGTTCAGCAGCAGCATCTGCTACACGATCTGTCGTTATAAACTGGCACTAAAGCTTTGCGGGTGTAGACCTTTCTTTTACCACAACCTTGGCAATACTCTTCGAGTTAAAATTTTTCAAGGATAATTGTGTGTTTTCAGGTGGAAAAATTTGCAATCTGACTGGCTTAATTTGCTTGTCTAGACATGCTGACCGGATTACTCAACCGCCAAGTCAAATAGGGTGTCAATGCCCTCAACCGTGCAACATCATCACATATTTTCCCCAAGTTCCAAAATTAACCAGATGGTAAAAAGAATTCTCATTCTGTACAAAATAAGAAACAATTTTTTTAATACGTTAATAGGGAACATGGTTATTTCGAGCAAAGAATCACATTCAGGTGGGCTTTATTAGTCCCGACTACTAAATTTCATCGAGATGTGCTTTTTGGGTTTGAAGATTTGGTCGGTGAGTTCGGTTCAACAAAGATTTTGGTATTTGACAAGTGACAAAATTGATTTTAGTTTCTTTTGGTGGAACTTTGGCACTGTTCTTGGGAATTAGCTTCATCAGTGCCATAGAAATTCTGTTTCTCGTAGCTGAAAATATCTACATCTTTTGTAAACACCAAAACAAAATTACTCATGTTCAACCGGTCTCTCAAAGAAGAAATAAAATTAGAAGAGACAATAGAATCATAAAGAGACAACCAAAGCATCTGTATTATTGAATCTTTAACGTATTTTTGTTGTTCGACACAGTAACTGTATATTTAGTAGTTGAAAGTAAAATAAATAAAAAGTTTTAATTAGAAAACTTGGTAATTATTATCTGGGAGACCTTGGACCACGTCCAATCCGTGTGATGCAGTAGACCGTGCGTGATCTCTGCGTGTGCGATAATAAACAAACGTCAAAACTGACAGGTGCAGTGGGGGGTAGTGTTTGTGTCATCTTTAAAATCGCTGACATTTCCAAAAAATTCCTATTTTTTATTATCAAACCATCATCATCCATTATAAAATTTCTTGTGTGCCTTCTGATCCCAAGATTTACTTATATGTGCAATAAGCAGCGAACCTAACCTCTCAAATGAAAATGTTGCAAACCCCACTCAAAGACCTAATCATCACGTCCCTGGTTTCCGTCGCCGCATTCTACGGATCGTGGAGTCTGCTCACAGAAATCTTGAGGACCATCCTACCCTTCGGAATAATCCTAGCACTAATTTTATTTTGTTCGGGGTACTTTTTACGTGTGCCAGCACCGAACCCCGACGTCGTCGAGGCGATCGTCGGCAAAGATCCGCACCTGGTTACAACCAATGATGACAACTACGTGATGAAGACCGTGGCGCATAGAGGCGCGGGTTTGGACGCCCCAGAAAACAGTTTGGCAGCTTTCAACTTGGTCAGTTTTTTCAATTGATTTGTCCTCTGATCAGGGTTTTTGTTTCAGTGTAATGATAAAGGATGTGATGCAATTGAGTTTGATATAACTCTGACAAAAGATGACGTGCCTGTTGTTTTTCATGATGATACTCTAAAGCGAATGACAGACTTGAACTTGAAAATTAGTGAGCATAAATGGGCTGACTTGTCTGGTGTCGATATCTCAGTAAAACATTTATTCAAGTGAGTAGGGGAAGGTTTGGGTGGTTTGATCACAAAATCACAAGTGTAGAGTGGCTTTTTAATATTTTTTTTAACAGGGATCGTTTTGCTAAAACTAATATTCCTACTTTAGAGCAAACTGTAACACAGTTATTAGCTTCAGGTCAGAGGATGTTTATTGACATTAAAGATCACAACAAGAAGGTAACTACTAATGCCACCAAATTTATCAGGGTAGATAAAAAAATTAATTAACATACTTTTTGTCTAAAGATTTTTTGCTTACTGTTTTTATAATTGCTGGTTTTTGTGTCCACCTTGTTTTGCAAAAACAGCATTACTCAACAATATTTCTTCACGAATTTTTATTTTTAGTTTGTAAAAATCATTCACAGCCTCTTTGAGCGTCATCCCGCCCTTTACTCTAGAGCTGTGGTCACCTCTTTTTACCCCATCATCATATACCTTGTGAGTCGCATTATCCAAAACATAGCATGTTACACACCCATTTATAAAAATTTCAGATCAGAAAGGGCGACCCAAAGATCGTTTGTTCTTTGGCTTGGAGACCACACGCTTTCGCTTACGAATCATACAATTTTCCTTTAGGTAAAGGACCCCGAAGGTCTACCAATTGGTGGAAACACTGTACATTAAAGTTCTGTGATATCTTGCACGAATGGGCTTTACACAGAATAACGTATTACATCTTGGGACTGTCCATTATCCTACTCCACAAGGACGTTGTCTCTGGGTAAGGTCAAGAAACTTAGAAAATGACGCTTGTGGCGGCTTTGGTAGACATTGTGTAATTTTTAGAAGGGCAGTTTTGGATTGGCGGAAAAGGGGAGTAAGGGTGATGGCTTGGACTGTCAATACTCCTGTTGAAAAGCAGTATCTTGCACGCGTCCTTAAAATTACTTACCTTACTGACACCTTAACTGGGGAAGGAACAACTCATTCTCCTCCACTGTAAATAAACCGCATTTGTCCATTTTGTTTTGTT
This sequence comes from Tenebrio molitor, assembly GCF_963966145.1. NCBI lineage: Eukaryota > Metazoa > Arthropoda > Insecta > Coleoptera > Tenebrionidae > Tenebrio > Tenebrio molitor. The sequence continues at coordinate 11,318,857 of NC_091052.1, read as the reverse complement.
ACTTTAGGGATCGCTCCAACCATTTCAGTTTAATTAGGAAGGGTAGCTTTTAACTGAGAAACAATTGCAGCAAGAGCATTATAGCTTTTTTAAAATGAAACATCATTTCTTTACTTAACAAAAGGCATCTTAACGAAAGGCCTTAATTGCAAACACTGTTGGATCTCATACCCGAATTAAACGTGTACACGTGCAATTTTAATTTGTCAAATAATAGTGAGCCGAAGTCTTGCATGTTTTTTTTTTTTTGTAAATATTTGTACTAACATTTTATATTTTATTGTTCCGCTGGTGGACATAATTTTTTATTGCAATGTTACACTCGGTAAGGTTTTTTTTTATATTGATTTCGGTCATGGACGTGAGCATTGAAGATTGTGAAAATAAATAAAATTATTGATGTGTAGCCGATGAAATAAATTTTTTATTTCAATAAATTATTGGAAATGTGTGATTTTTTGGTACTTAACCTGTTCCCATCTTTGATCGATTCCGATTTGTCGGTAAAGTAATTTCCTTCGTGACAGACACAGAACAGAAGTCATTGGCGCATGGAACCCCCGTAACATCCTAGAAAATATTCTTGTATTCACATAATTCAAGTTTCAGCATAATCTAATAATTTTCACTTTATTGATTAAAAAATATACCGGAGGTAGTGAGACAACCGCATACGTGTAAATTCGCTCAACGAAAACAAACCGTAACAAATTAAGCTCATTTTTCATTTATAACTAAACAACTCGTCATTTTATAATTTATACCAAGTAACAGTAGAATTGTTTACAATTGACTTTAGTGACTATCCCAGAAGTAGGAAGTTATTAAGATTAATTAATTCCTAAGTGACCAACAATACAGTTGCAATTGTTAGTCTAGTGTCGGCGTTGTTGAAAAAATTCATTCTCAAAAGCAGTTTTGCGCTGTTGTTTTATCTAATTTTTTCAAAATCTTCTTTGATCCAGGTCGACAGGTATTATTTTGATTACATATACCTTTTTTTAAAATTAAAAGTGGGTTAAGACGTCGTTAAGACTCACCAGGAGAGGTCGCCAGATGTGCGACGGCTTCTATGGATGGCTTTTTGAACAGAAAAGATCAGGGTGGTTGCCCCGACTGCCCATATCACCACCCTGAAAGGGAACGCTCGTAAATTTACGAGAAAAAAAATTGTGGACCAGTCGGCTAAAGGTGTTAAAAAATAAAAATTTTAAAACTTAATTTAATTTACAAACTTTAATTAAAAAACAAAAAAATCATAAACAAGGTTGCAGTAATGCATTTTCTTTCTTTCAGTAATAAAAAAAAAACTCCGGCAAAAATATTTGAACCCGGATTGTCGAGCCTGGCCCATCGGCGCGGCGTGAGACACGCGTCAAAATTTGCCTTTTTTTTTCTCGTAAATTTAAGAACAGTTGGGGGTTTCCTTTTAGGGTGGTGATATGGGCAGTCGGGGCAACCATTATGATTTTTTTTGTTCAAAAAGCTGTCGCACATCTGGCGACCTCACCTTACTTATCAATTGATTCCTACGTTTTTCTCAAATTTTATTGCAACATTCATGCTTTAAGAGTGCGTCTTCTCCAGCCTACACATTAATTAACAGAAATAAATCAATTTTATTGTAAAATCAAGTAAAAATTTATGTAATAATACAAACTGATTCACATCCTGACGAAGTTTAAATGCAACCAATAATACGTTTTTTTGTTCGACACTGTCAAAATTTGAGAATTTTCTCCTGTGTGAACCGTGGAGGGAGAAAAGACTGGAGATGGCACTAATTCAAATAAGTGTACCCGCCCGCGAAAACTACAGAGTCATAAAAGGTTTCTGAATATAGACGCTAGGCCAATGGCTTCCTTCGCCTTCCTTCCAGGCGCATTGTGCTTCTTTATCTAGCGCATTGTGGACTGGGTCATAAAAGGTTGTTGCACGTGCTTTTAGAGGGTTCGGATTTTTAACATGGGCAACATAGGAAATGCCAACTCCAGTCTTTTCTCCCTCCACGGTGTGAACGGATTTTGATAAATGTCACAACTTGTCAAAACGAAACGTCAAGCTAATTTTAAAGATTTTAAGCGATTTGGAGCCTTTAAGGAGCTCGTCGAACAAAAAACCGTTGTATTCAACTCGTTCGTGTGTAAATTGGGCTTTTTTTGGCATGAGTGGGCCAGATTAAAACGCGAGTAAAACGAGCATTTTAAAGGCACACGAGTTAAATAAACTACTCTTTCATTCATAACTTGATTCAAAAATTTGAATACCTAATGTTAAACTTTTGTATGGTTTGGACATTCCTCACAAAAGTCCCAACTATAAAAAATTAAAAATGACAGTAATCGACAATATTTTCTTTATTTAAGAAACTGACACTCACCATACATAGGTACAGTTGGCTTCAAAAAAAACGGGAAATGAAATTTGACCTAATGTGAATTGGAAATTTAATTTGTCAATTTATGTCAATTTGTGTCTGTTTGACAGTAGTATTTCTGACACATAAGTGCAGTTTTTTTAACCTAAATTCTAAAAGGCCGTTTCAAACTATAAAAATTTAATAAAATCTGACAGAACTTTTTCTGACAGTTCCCGTTTTTTTTGAAGTCAACCGTATATCAATATCATATCGACCCTTTCGTCATTGAAACACATTTTAATTAACAAAAAATATTACAGAATTATGTATACAAAAAAGGAATTGTCAAATGATTGTCAATAATGCCAGGACTGTCCAGAATTTCATAGTAAATTAAGTTATCAATTTATAACTGAATAACGTATTACTGGCTGCATTTAAAATTCGTTAGGGTCGGAAAGTTATGTGAATCAGTCTGTGTAATCTGTGATAATTTAAAAAGTGTCCACTACGACTTTTTTAGTATAATTGTATAAATGCAAATGCTGATTAGCATTTTGTATTTTTCAACGTTGCGTTGGTTGAAATTTTTAGGAATAGTGAAAGTATCACAGTTTTGCGAGTCACTTTGCAATATGCAAATTAAAGATGTTTTCTTTCTTGGCGTGGTTCCATTTGGTAAACGAGATATCTGCGAGAAACAACGAGAATTCTGCAATGGGATAAATTGTTTATTTCAGCAAGCAAACGCCAACGAAGAATCAAAGTTTTATCATCATTGTGGAGAATGTTTTGAGCTTGAATCGTGGGTACACTTTGGATACGACAATATTTATCAACTGCTTTATTAGTCCTCGAAAAAAATATTAGTAAAGACCGCAAGAAGTGTGTTCGTTTTTGTGTAAATAACTATTAACTACTGCAACGCATCAGAAACAAATATTTTCTAACCAGTGTTAAACAACTGCCCTGGCAATAATAAAAGGTGATCTTGTAGCTTGTACCTACACCACGAAACTAAATCCCACGAATTGACGAAATTCGCCTTTTGCATGCCTTGTTTAATGTGATTCCAACTGACTGTAATGACAAAATAAATAAATACAATTCCACAAACTGTGTTTTTCTTTTCGCGTGAACTAAAAGCTAGTAACGAAGTAAAAATCTGGGTCTGCTCGTCATGTGTTTGGAATTCCGTAGCGATATTCCGATATCGCTTTGAATTCTAAATTTGTGTTTGTCGTTAATTACAAATATTTGTCTGTATAAATTGTTGCTACTCTCATAGATAATTGTAATTCGAGATTAAATTCAAAACCTCCCACATTTGTACCAAACACTTTCGGTTTGTAATAAATTAAAAATGCATGTCCAGTGGACGGTGTGGTTGTCGTTCCTCTACATAACCGCTGCAAAAGTAAGAACAAAAATCAAATTTTGCCAAAAATTGCATTTATAATTCCTCGTAAACATTACCGATTGGAAAATAATTGTTTTCGTAGGCGGAGAAATTGGAAGTTGCTGTTTATTACGAAGCACTGTGTGGGGACTGTATAGAGTTTATTACTACTCAACTCTATCCATCTTTCAAAAATGTTGAGAAATATATAGATCTCGATTTAGTTACTTTCGGCAAAGCTACAGTATAGGGCCACAGACAGTTTTTGAAAAATTTATTCATTACGTGTTTGTAGGCAGATAATTCGTCAGGTCATTGGAAATTTACGTGTCAACATGGGCCTCTAGAGTGTTACGGTAATAAAATATACTCATGTGTTATAAAGCACAATTCCACCGCGTCGAGTCTAGAATTTGTAAACTGTGGAATGAACTCGAATTTGAACAATAATTCTCTGCAAATTGTAAGTATTTTCTATGATAATTTTTCAAACTACAATAACATCTCTACAAAATAACAACATAAAATTTTTCCTTGACACGCTCCTTGCATTGTTGGTCGCCTAGGCGCGGTTCAAGAAAACTTATTTTTTAGTGTGCGAACAAAACTGGTATACCATGGGAATTAATTCATCGGTGTTTGTCATCAGGAGAAGCCGATTATCTTCTGGCGAAAAATGGATACAAGACGAAATCAGTGACGCCTCCTATTAGGTTCGTTCCCACAATAATTTTTAACGGTGTTTATAACGAAAGTGCGAATCAAGAAGCCCAAAAGCATTTTTTGAAAGTTGTTTGCCAGTTGTTAAAGAACAAGCCCCCGATTTGTAAACAACTGGAAATTTTATTTAACATTTTAATGTGATGCACAACACTGTTACGCATTTATGTTAGAATGTTATCTGTATGTTACAATCAGCACCTGTAGCTCCATTTGTCATAATCTCACGAAAAAATACTCTATCTAAATGACTGTATTTACGGATTTAAACATAAATATTAAAGGAAATTCTTTGTCTTATTTGTTGCGAGACTTTTAGCAGCAGTGTGGAATTTCCAGGTTATGAAATATAATAAATTGCCTTCATTATTAAGTCATAAATAATAAATCTACTACGAGAATTTGCAGGGTGCAAAGGTATTTAAACCATGTGGAACTGGCCATAGATTTTCAAATCCAATTAAATATCTTCGGCATTTTATGGAACGGATTAAAAAGACGGGTAACAAGCAGTTATCAACTTTGGAGCCTATGAAAATGTAGGTATAACAGCTACACTGTGTGTGGACTTCATTTCACCAGCAAATAGGTACTTCGGCACAAACAATAGATTGCTGAATATGGTCGTACCCTCGACTCGATACTACTTCCCACCTTTTCCAGTCCAGACTAACTTCCAGTAATAGTAAAAAAGTATTGGTAATTATATTTTAACTGAAAACTATTTTTTATAGAATTTTCATCCGATCTACGATATTTCTACTGAAGACGCTATAAGTACGTAAATTGTCTAAAAACCTGTTTTATGTAGTAATGAAGATATAAATTCTTGTGAAAGTTTCAAAAAGAAAATAAGAAAAGCTGAGCATAGTCAAAATTATAAAAAGGCAGAATGTTAATCCAAAATTCGGGCTGCAGCTACGGGCTGCAATGTACCGAAAACGTTACATGTAAAATTCGATGTCAAAATAAAGAGCAAAATTTTGAAGGTGAGGAAGCCATAAATTGCAGTTTGTCGAAATTGAGGAAATGAAATACTAAACCAAAATTTATAAAAATGCAATGGAAATGTATGGAAAAAAATTGGAAATAAAAACTTCAAAATAAATGTAGTCTTTTAATTTCATAAATAAATTATTTTGAAAATTAATATAAATAAAAAAGCCAGGATATCCAGCTGGCTGTGTCTTATTTTGCACCTACCACAAGCCAGTAGATGGCGTCGGGACAAAAAAAACTATGGGAGTTTGCGTTCTATAGGTTTACTGTGATGTCTATGGACGGCTTTTTGAACAAAAAAGATCAGGGTGGTTGCCCCGACTGTCCATATCACCACCCTGAAAGGAAACGCTCGTAAATTTACGAGAAAACAAAGGTGGACCAGTCGGCTAAAGGTGTTAAAAAATAAAAGTTTTAAAACTTAATTTAATTTACAAAATTTTATTAAAAATAAAAAATTATAAAGAAGGTTACAGTAATGCGTTTTCTTTCTTTCAGTAATAAAAAAAACCTCCGGCAAAAATATTTGAACCCGGATTGCCGAGCCTGGCCCACTGGCGCGGCGTGGAAACGCGTCAAATTTTGCCATGTTTTTTTCTCGTAAATTTAGGAACATTCGGGCGTTTCCTTTCAGAGTGGTGATATGGGCAGTCCGGGCAACCATTATGATTTTTTTTTGTTCAAAAAGCCGTCACACATCTGGCGACCTCACCTTCCTTATCAATTGATTCCTACATGTTTTTCTCAAATTTTATTGCAACATTCATGCTTTAAGACGCACTGTCTTATCCAGCCTACACATTAATTAACAGAAATAAATCAATTTGATTGTTAGTTCTGATTGTAAAACCAAGTAAAAATTTATGTAATAATACAAACTGATTCACATGATGATAAAGTTTAAATGCAGCCAATAATACGTTTTTTTGTTCGACACTGTCAAAATTTGAGAATTTTCTCCTGTGTGAACGGATTTTGATAAATGTCACAACTTTCAAAACGAAACGTCAAGCTAATTTTAAAGATTTTAAGCGATTTGGAGCCTTTAAGGAGCTCGTCGAACAAAAAAGCGGTGTATTCAACTCGTTCGTGTGTAAATTGGGCTTTTTTTGACATGAGTGGGCCAGTTTAAAATGCGAGTGAAACGAGCATTTTAAAGGCTCACGAGTTAAAATAAACTATTGGGTGATTCAAAATGATTGTGGCCAAGTATGGCAACTATGTACGAAAATGTATGTGGCAACTGTGTGGATGAGGTAGAGTTGTCATTTGTATGACATTTCATAAGCGTGCATTTGATTTTTTTGATATCATTACACATTGATTTGACAGTTTTCAAAATTGCGCGACTATGAACTGTCAAAGAAATATCAACTCTACCCTACCCACACAGTTGCCACATAAATTTTCGTACATAGTTGCCATGCTTGGCCACAATCATTTTGAATCACCCAATACTCTTTCATTCATAACTTGATTCAAAAACTTGAATAATGTTAAACTTTTGTATGGTTTGGACATTCCTCACAAAAGTCTCAGCTATAAAAAATTAAAAATGACAGTAATCGACAATATTTTCTTTATTTAAGAAACTGACACTCACCATATATCAATATCAAATCGCCCCTTTCGTCATTGGAACACATTTTATTTAACAAAAAATATTTCAGAAAATGATTGTCAATAATGCCAGGACTGTCCAGATTTCATAGTAAATAAAGGTATCAAGTTATTTAGGGTCGGAAAGTTATGTGAATCAGTCTGTGTAATCTGTGATAATTTATAAAAGTGTCCACTACGACTTTTTTAGTATAATTGTATAAATGCAAATGCTGATTAGCATTTTGTATTTTTCAGCAGGCTTTAACTACGTTTGTTGACATTTTTTAGGATTAGTGAAAGTATCACAGTTTTGCGAGTCACTTTGCAATATTGAAGTTAAAGATGTTTTCTTTCTCGGTGTGGTTCCATTTGGTAAACGAGATATCTCCGAGAAACAACTAGAATTCTGCAATGCGATGAATTGTTCATTTCAGCAAGCAAACGCCAACGAAGAATCAAAGTTTTATTATCATTGTGGAGAATGTTTTGAGCTTGAATCTTGGGTACACTTTGGATACAATATTTAGCAACTGCATTATGGGTGCTCGACAAAACATATTAGTAAAGACCGCAAGAAGTGTGTTCGTTGTTGTGTAAATATTTTTTCATTATACCATACAGTACTCTATTCTTGATTAATAGAATGCCCATAACACCCTAGGAAGTTAAAATTTAACCGCCAAGGCCGTTATTTTTTGCTACCGTTGCTACGGTTAAGGCACAGATGACTATACTTGGGCCAACCAACAGATATAGTAATAAAAAAAGGGGATGTGGCCTAGTTGCGTAGAACGATGTACGCCGAAGCTTGTTTCACAATTAAGCAGGTTCTTTCTAACAAATAGAGAACCTAAAGTCTTGAAAAGAAACTATTTTGTAATACAAATCGAAAAATGCCAAGGAAAACAAACAAACATAAACACGTGGTCAAACTCCCGAAGTGAGGTTAAAACGAATGAGACGCCGAATGCCGTCAAGTAATTTTTGTGGTTGTAAATCAGGCTTTCGAAAATCTGCGCACGTTTTGAATAAGCCAATTGGAAGCTGCTATTTAAAATACGCGGGCACTAGGGGGCGGTTTTATTACTATATCTGTTGGTTGGCCCAAGTATAGTAAATTTAATTTCCAATTAAAGAAAAATGTAGATCTTGACTTACAAACCATCTTTAAATATTAAGTAGGTATTATTATTATGATGAAAAGATTGTAAAGTACTGATCGATATTCGGCCGATACGACTCGATAAAATCTCGGCTTTGTTTCGATTTTACAAACTTCAATGTTGTCTGTTATTTGCTAGATGTCGGGTGTCGGCCTTATGACGTTAATAACTATGAACTACTGCGACGCTTGTAGTGAACATCAGAAACGAATATTTTCTAACTAGCAATAAACAACTGCCTTGGCACTAACAAAAGGTGATCTTGTACATCACGAAACTAAATCCCACAAGTTGACGAAATTCGTCTTATGCATGCCTTGTTTAATGTGATTCCAACTGGCTGTAATGACAAAATAAATAAATACAATTCCACAAACTGCGTTTTTCTTTTCCCGTGAACTAAAAGTTAGTAACGAAGTAAAAATGTGGGTCTGCTCGTCATGTGTTTGTAATTCCGTACCGATTTTCCGATATCGCTTTGAATTCTAAATTTGTGTTTGTTGTGAGTTACAAACATTTGCCTGTACAAATTGTTGCTACTCTCATAGATAATTGTAATTCCAGATTAAATTCAAAACCTCCCACATTTGTACCAAACACTTTCGGTTTGTAATTAAAATTAAAAATGCGTGTCCAGTGGACGGTGTGGTTGTCGTTCCTCTACATAACCGCTGCAAAAGTAAGAACAAAAATACAATTATGCCAAAAATTGCATTATAATTTCTCGTAAACATTCCCGATTGGAAAATAATTATTTTTGCAGGCGGAGAAATTGGAAGTTGCTGTTTATTACGAATCGCTGTGTCCGGCCAGTATAGAGTTTATTACCACTCAACTCGATCCATCTTTCAAAAAAGTTGAAAAATATCTAGATCTCGATTTAGTTACTTTCGGCAAAGCTACAGTATAGGGACATAGACAGTTTTTGAAAAATTTATTCATTACGTGTTTGTAGGCAGATAATTCGTCAGGTCATTGGAAATTTACGTGTCAACATGGGCCTCTAGAGTGTTACGGTAATAAAATATACTCATGTGTTATAAAGCACAATTCCACCGCGTCGAGTCTAGAATTTGTAAACTGTGGAATGAATTCGAATTTGAACAATAATTCTCTGCAAATTGTAAGTACTTTCTATGATAATTTTTCAAACTACAATAACATCTCTACAAAATAACAACACAAAATTTTTCCTTGACGAGCTCCTTGCATTGTTGGTCGCCTACGCGCGGTTCAAGAAAACTAATTTTTTAGTGTGCGGCCAAAACTGGTATACCATGGGAAATAATCCATTGGTGTTTGTCATCAGGAGAAGCCGATTATCTTCTGGCGAAAAATGGATACAAGACAAAATCAGTAACGCCTCCTATTAGATTCGTTCCCACAATAATTTTTAACGGTGTTTATAACGAAAGTGAGGATCAAGAAGCCCGAGAGAATTTTTTTAAAGTTGTTTGCCAGTTGTTAAAAAACAAGCCCCCGATTTGTAAACAATTGGGAATTTTATTTAACATTTTAATGTGATGCACAACATTGTTACGCGTTTATGTTGGAATGTTATCTGTATGTTACAATCACTACCTGTAGCCCCATTTGTCATAATCTCATGAAAAAATACTCTATTTGTAATAAACTAATAACAAATTAATATTAAATGACTGTATTTACGGATTTAAACATAAATATTAAAGAAAATTCTTTGTCTTATCATCTGTTCCGAGACTTAGCAGCAGTGTGGAATTTCCAGTTTATGAAATACTTAATAATTGCCTTCATTGAACTGATTGTTCAACTGCCGGAGTAGGAAGTTCGGCATCTATTTACGCTCCTTTTGGTCGTTGAAATATGATTACAACATAAAAGCTCTCAACTATTAGTTTAAAAATTTTAACAGGACGCATTAAGCTTAATCTGTCCAATAAATCAAAGCGGCAATATCAAAACTGATAAGCCCGTTTTGTCATTCAAATGGGTATAAATTGGTGTAGCACTTGCCGAATTACTATTATCAATTGTGACTTACTAAACGACTAAAATGATAGTAGTACTCCTCGTTGCACTTATAACAATCACCGCGTCGGCAGAGGTAAATCAACGCAACTTATTCGAAATCATCCTACAAACACATTTTTAGGCAAAATCTCTGAACGTGACGGTTTATTACGAATCGCTATGTCCCGACAGCAAGAAATTCATCACGACCCAACTCTATCCGTCCTACGAACTCATCTCCGACTATTTGAACGTCGAATTTATCCCATTCGGAAACGCCAAGGTACGTCTACACAACAAAAATACGTAAGAATATTTTAATTAAAATCTAGGTCGCCAACAACTCTGACGGGACCCTCAACTTCACTTGCCAACACGGTCCCAAAGAGTGCCACGGCAACGAGGTCCAAGCTTGCGCCATTTCGGTAGATGTGCAAAACTCGATGGAGTTTGTTAACTGCGCGATGGCGAGCAGCGACCCCAGCGACGACAATCTCTTGGAACAGGTAAATACAAATCTCTTTTAATCTGTCTTGATCGCAGTCTTGGCAGTGTGCGGAACTGGACGGAATCTCGTGGGATTCTATCGAAGATTGCATGACGAATGGACTCGCCGAAAAGCTGTTCGTCCAAAATGGGGCCCGTACCGGTGAGGCGAAGATTTCATATGTTCCCACCATCGTCTTCAACGGAGTCTTCAACGACACCCTCCAAGACTCGGGAGAGCACCACTTCCTGAGCACGGCCTGCCAGTTGCTGGACAAGCAACCCAAAATTTGCGCCTCTGTCAACTAGTTAATTATAAATCTGTTCAAATTCTTCACGTATCAGTAAATAAATATCCTGCAATATCCTACGAATTTTCCAACTGGTATGGTGTGGTGGTATTTCTAGAATTTTCATGTGTCATACCCGTTGTAAACTAGTATTTTGTTTATATAAATAAACTTATCAGAGTTCACAACGAGTACAGTACCATTTTAAATTAAATATCCTATTCATTTGTTCTAATAGAGCGCACGGTCTCGCAGCTGTTGTTGCTCGTAACACCAAGACTTGGCAAGAACAAGATGACATTTTTTCGCGGTTTTGTTTTTGGTGTGGTGGTGTTATCTCAGCTATCGGTAAGAATTCATCAATCAAATTCTAAAATTTCAGGGATCACGAAAGTACTACTAGTGTCCAAAATTTATCAGTCCGTGAGATAGAATTTTTTTATTTTTCTAATAAATCAGTAAAGATTTTCTTTTGGGAGTTAGCACCCTTTTTTAACATTTTATTTTATTATTTTATTTATTTTACCAGGTCTTAATTATTTTTTTGATGGCGTTGAACCCGTTCTAGATTCGCCAAACAGTCGTTATCCTGAACATAAAGAGCAGTAAAAATAGCATTTGTAAACATTTTTGTTGAAGATAAATTGTAGAACTATTAACTAATTAGGCGTCCTGTTTTGCTTCTGATAGATAACCTTAACGGCTCGTTTATGGTGTTAACCTTGTCAATGTGGATCATCAAAAGCCACACTATTAAAAAGACATTTCCGATAATCTTTTCAGGAATCGGTGAAAGTGTCGTTGTATTACGAAGCGCTTTGCTATGACAGCACCAAGTTCATCGCCTTCCAGCTCTACCCCAACTACTCCCAGCTCAAGGACTACATCCAGCTCGAATTCGTCCCGTTTGGTAAAGCCACCGTAAGTGGTCGACGCCTCAGAAATTCGTAATTTTTTGGGTCCCTTTGCTAGCACAACTTCGTCGACAACAAGTGGCTCTTCGACTGTCAGCATGGACCCAACGAGTGCAAAGGGAACAAGTACCAGTCGTGTGCCTTGGCCCAAAATAACGGTCAAGACAAAGACGTCGCTTTCGTTCATTGCGTCATGAGGGAGAGGAATCCAGCGGACGTCAGTAAAATGCAAAAAGTATGATTTTTATAGGTAGTAACGTGTTGCGACTTTAATTGGGTGTTTTAGTGTGCCAACAGGGTGAACATAAATTGGAATAAAATTTCCAACTGTGCGAGAACAGCCCAAGGGGATGATTTATTGGCTCGTAATGGGAATAAAACAAATAATTTGGAGCAAAATATTTCGTTTGTTCCGACCGTGGTTTACGATGATAAATACGATGATTATTTACAAGAGCGTTCACTTGTTGATTTTGTTGCTGTTGTTTGCAGCAAAATCGCCGGCGAGAGGCCGCAAATATGCGCCAACAGGAGGCTCCCAGACAGAAGGTTTTTCGCCGACTACTCTTTTTTCTAATTTTTTTTCCTTTCTAAGGTAGTTTAGGAAATGACACAATTTTTGTTCAAAATTGCTCAACATTTTATTAATCCACTGCAAATCTTTTGACGAAATCAAAGATCTTTGAATTCCAGACGAAAAAGTGCCACTTCAAAGATTTCAATAGAGTGGACTTTTTATTTCTGTTCTGCTATCAAAGAATCTCATAATCTGACGTAGGTACTTTCGTAATCAGAATCACTCATAATTATTAATATGAAAACATACTTACACTACTCAACCTCTTGAATGTGCCAACTCATGATGAAACAGCACTTTTTGCCTATAAGTATATGTTCTAACTTTCCCCTGATACCTGAAATCTAGTTGGTGAATAAAATTGAGATTCTTTTGCAAATCTTTTATTTAAAATTGAAAAAACAAACAATTGTGTAAATATTTAAATTATTAAATCCAGTTTGTACCGATAGTAACTATAATTAAAATTCTTCAACAATTATTGGACACCAATCAACGTCAACAAAATTCTAAATCTTTCAAATTTTAACTCTTCACGTAGACACAACATTTTGAAAATTCTAACAGAACTAGATTTACAAAATTCGAGACATCTAGACTCAATTTCTTAAGATTCTCATTACCAAATTCGATTTCTTCATTTGTAACACTTCTTCAAACACCTAATTAAAAAACAATTAACAGAATAATTATCCACAAAACGAAATTCTTTTCCTACTAATATTCTTTCTGTTCGTCAAATATTAACTAAAATATTAATTTTAATTTTTATGTACTTGTGCGACGAGTTTGATACTGTTTATTGTTTTTATAATTGTTAAATATTCAAATAACTGTCACAACTGATTTTTAATAAAGTATTTAACAAATATTGTAAACAATAATTAAAATAATTCGTTTGTGAGGAAATTCATTAATGAAACTTCCTCATTCAACACCTTGGTGTTAATTTATTGTTAGTTAGCACCATTTTTAACGAAACTTTAAACTGTACCCGATTAAATGATTAAATGCTGAGAGATAAGTAAGTACTCTAAGTGTCTCTAGAATTTTGCTTGGTGATTTAACAGTATAGAAGTAGCATCTTCGTGTATATTGCGTGTTTGAAAAGCTCGTAGAAACATCATCTGTAAGCACCTTTTTCATTTTTAAAGCCTTAGAGCACCCCTATCGACGGGAACTCTGGTATCATACAACGACGGAGCCTGAAATATGATCCCACATGTTCCGCCAACGCACGCCAGAGTGAACACCCATAAAAAGAAGCGATCGAGGACCATCGAGACGAACTTCCAGTCTTCCACAATCTACAATTCTCATTTTTTCGCTGTGAATATTACCGTAAAATCTTATTACCTCGTTGTCTTTATCGGCATCGCTAATGTGCTGTGCGATAAACCTAACACCCTGTAGAGCTGAAATCACATTGGCGGAGAGCGTTCGCGGGGTCATATTCGACGATCCAGTCACTAAAAAAAATCGTGAGCAGATTCTTTTCGCTAATTTGGAACATACTGGACGAATGTGCCTTCATCTTGCTGTCATCGTCGGGGTTCTGCAAGACAAAACTCGGCTCTCTCGTTGTTATCTTGAAGTCGGTATTGAACGGGTCTCGCATGTTCAATCTAAAAATGGCGGGTCCAGGTACATAGTAGAAAAGTTGTCTCGGCTTTGACTCACTGCAATTCCATTTCGTTGGTGTATCCTCGGGGAGGAAGGTTATCGTCGTACTCGGGAAGCGTGTAAGTTGTGCGACGCATAATCAAGAGCTTGGGCATAAATTGCAGGAAAATTTTGCGAACCAGTGGTGACATTTTATGGGTGGAAGGGGACCTGGGGACACACAAGATAGAACGTAGGTATGCGGAAAACAACGAGTTTTACCTGAAGTAGACGTTGAGGACGCACACTGTGACCCATATGGAAGAGGTCACCAAGATCATGGTGAAGAGAAGATACTTGCCCAACAGGGGGACGGCGAGGGAAGTTGGTGGAATAATCTCGGCGAGCAACAGAAAGAATACAGTGAGAGAGAGAAGAATCGACACACAGAGTGACACTTTTTCTCCGGAGTCGGAAGGGAGATAGAAGACGAGTACCGTGAGGAATGTGATTCCCACGCAAGGAATTATGAGGTTCACTGTGTAGAACAGTGTCTTTCGGCGCATCGTGATCTTGAATGTGATATCTAGAAATTATAGTTTAGTGTGGAACTTGCAAATTCGATACGTACCGGAGTATGGTTCGCTACAACACGGATAGTACTCTTCGTTGCGTGTTGCTGGTACCGCAAGGATGTCCCACTCCACCGAAAGATAAAACTCAGACAAATCAATACCAACTGGGACAATATTGTTACCGGGAGCTTGGTCCATGTGCTTTAGATCCACCTTTAGAAAAGTGTGAATCAGCAGACTTATTTTAAGTACTCACAAGTCACACAACGGACTATAATTTATTCCAAAATCTTTTATTACACTCACTTGAAAGCCGTTGTAAGTCCAAGATGCAAATTTCATGAGACAACTTTGTTCGTCAAATGGAAAGTACTGAACGTTTATTTCGCAGGAAGACTTGTAGATTGAAGGCGGTTTCCATATTACCTCTCCGGTATAAGACAAAGTAGCTTTCGTCATTAATGTAACTTCGTAATTACCATCCGCACTGAAAGAGTCACAGTTTTGAAATAAATTTAGTAATAAAACCAGTGCTATGTAGGCAACCAACAATACACGTTGCATTAAAAGTGCGGATAATAACGCAAAATGAATTAGTCCGGCTACGTACTTATTAAATAGGACAATGTCAGGTAACCAGATATGCTCTGACGGTACATATAGCATTTCCACTCCCCCGTACTCCTCAGGTTCCCACTTTAACTTGTAGTCGACCCACCTCTAACACCAAAATGATTATCTTCCTCAAGATAATAAAGATCCTTACCTGCACCACCCACAAGTTCGTCGTCATGATCTGATTCTTCAGATTCATCTCTATCAACTGTGAAATCTTCAAACCCAACCATACTGTTAGCGCTTCCGTGTGATTCTGCACGGGTCTTATCAATCTGTTGTAATTACTGAGGAGGTCGTCGTACAGACGCTTGGTGTCTGGATTAGCTTCGATGTGTTTGAGGCCGTCTAAAAATCATGTTGCAAGACTCTAACTTTTAATGTAAATTTTCGTTTGGAATTGGCGTTAAGAATTTGCATTAAAATAATCTTACCGGTGTTTTTAAGCAAAACACCAAGCAACAAACTTAAACAACACTTAAACTTTAACAAGTTCATAACTAATAATTCAAACCGCAAATATACACCCACACTTCATCGTATTGGAAGCTGGCTGGACCAGCCTTCATTTGGGAAATCGATGCGAAGAACTCAGAGCGCATGCACGCAGCGAAATTTTCCTCTGAATTTTTTTTTTATAATTTGAGACAGTCCAAAAAGTGAAAAACACTTATTGATCTTTTAAATTATGAAACTAATTATTTGAGAGCCGATTTTGCTCTGTTTTGCATGATGCAGAAATCGTTGAATCGTCAGCGGTTAATTATTGAAAATTTGAACAAAAAATGAAACTGTATTTGGTTATGGATTATATAGACACACACCACATGCTACTGTGTATTTAAATTAATTAAACCAAACAATTTACAACGGATCAGATTAAAATTTAATGACTAATCTATGAACGCTCGCTATCGATAAATATTTTAAAGCTATTTAAATAATTATTCGAGTAATTGGACCCTACAGTGCAATAAATATTTATATTAATCCGTCAGACTGTCAAAACGTCATATTTTTTTATTTTTCAACAGTCTTGTGCGCGGTGTTGTTCCATGCATACATACGTAATAATGTATTTGATTTCTGACTAACTTGACGTGTGAATACGAACAACTAGAACACTAAGTTGTTATCAATTTTGTACGTTTGGGAGGAACTGTTGTAGAAGTCTTATCACTTTGAGCGAAAGATCGTAAAAGATTTGAACAAGATAAAAGTTCATCAAGGAAGAGATCTTTACAGTTTCATAACAAAAGATATAATTTCTGAAATAACAAGACGCATAATTTGGAGATAAAGCTTTTAGCCCTTTCTAACAGTACAAGTTTTAATAACTTGAAGTAGATAATGAATAGTGAGTACGTCACAAGTCTACATTTGAGTGTCGGTTTTAAGAGTAATGGTCCCTGTTGGAAAAACCGGAAAGAAAATCTCTTTCCAAACAGATAAAAATATCAACAGAGCAGTAAAAGCAGTCTTAAGATGGGAGGCGTTTCAAGTGTGCATTTGCAGCCTTTCAGATAATTGAATCGTTTCGTGCCTTAATGGTTAATGATTGGTATTTGTTTCTCGAAAGAATACCCTGCGATTTGTCTCGTGCTATTGATTTCCGCTTGGTCCACACAATCCCTTCTTAATTTTAATGATATGTCAGATGCAGTCGCGTCATAAAAGCTTTGTCTTAGTCGGTGCAGATTTAGAGTATCGGAATGTGGGCTTGAGCCGGGTGTAACTGGATGATTTTGGTGGCAGGCATTTCGCTGAGCTGTTGATGAACAGGAACCCGCGTATCGTACAACGAGGGCGCTTGACATATGATACCGAACGTTCCGCCGATGCACGCCAACGTAAACACCCATAAAAAGAAGCGATCCAACACCATGGAAACGAACTTCCAGTCCTCCACAATCTGGAA
Source organism: Tenebrio molitor (assembly GCF_963966145.1). Classification (NCBI taxonomy): domain Eukaryota; kingdom Metazoa; phylum Arthropoda; class Insecta; order Coleoptera; family Tenebrionidae; genus Tenebrio; species Tenebrio molitor. The sequence goes on along the minus strand of NC_091052.1, from coordinate 11,301,646 downwards.
TGGAAAAGGACAATGCTGCAACCAACAATACGCGTTTTTGTTCCGATAGTAATGTATCGGGAGCGGCGTAAAAAATAACAAGAATTGATGCGACAGGTATGAGTTGGAAAAATAACGGCGGCATAAAACACAATTTACCTCATTATCTTTATCGGCATCTCTGATGTGTTGTGCAATAAACCTGACGCCTTGCAGAGCCGAAAGAACGTTCGCTGACAACGAACGAGGAGTTATATTTGACGAACCAGTCACTAAAACAAAAGCGTCAATAGCTGCGATCCATTTCCTTTTAAAAAGCTCACTGGAGGAATGCGCTTTCATTTTGCTGTCATCGTCCGGATTGTGCAACACAAAACTCGGCTCCCTTGTAGTTATTTTGAAATCCGTGTGGAAAGGATCTCGCATGTTTAATCTGAAATTTGGACGTGCAGGGAAGTGTCACACTCGCATCTCTTATCTTACTGCATTTCCATCTCGCTCGCGTACCCCCTGGGCGGGAGGGTGTCGTCGTATTCAGGCAGGGTGTAAGTTGTCCTACGCATAATCAACAGCTTGGGCATAAATTGGAGGAAAATTTTCCGCACAATGGGCGACATTTTGTGGGTCGAGGGAGATCTGAAAGAGTCGCATCAAGATCTCATTAAGGAAATAATGAAGGGAAACTTCAAAGCAATTTTTAATAAAAACGTTTTCTCAAATATCATTTTAAGTGCGGCCCTGCACAGCTACCTGTAATTCCGTGGCGTAATTGCGGCCCGCACTGATTAAAATTTTGTCGAGTGCGTTCGTGTGTTTTAAGGAGCGGAAAATCGTGCGGCTTAATTTCGTAATGCTGTGAAATTTGACGGATTGATTGACTGAAAAAATGCTCCGCAATTAAATTCTCATTTTCTTTGTGTATCAGGATGCTATTTGGGAAATCGTAAGACGCGTGCAGTTAACAATAGAAATATTGCAGTAATTTCATGAAAAGTGGGCGTTCGTCTTACCTGAAATGGACGTTGAGCACGCACACCGTGACCCATATGGAAGATGTGACCAAGATCATTGTGAAAAGCAGATATTTTCCCAACAATGGGACGGCGAGCGAAGTCGGTGGAATTATTTCGGCGAGGAGGAGGAAGAACACAGTCAGTGATAACAGAATTGACACACAAAGGGTGACTTTTTCCCCGGAATCGGAGGGGAGGTAAAAAACGAGGACCGTCAGGAATGTAATTCCGACGCAGGGAATTATTAGGTTTACTGTATAGAATAACGTCTTTCGGCGCATTGTTATCTTGAAGGTAATATCTGGAAATGAATTTGCATCAATGTAGAGTTTCCGGGGGCGGCGCTCCACCGACCCACCTGAGTACGGCACGGTACAACAAGGATCATACTCTTCGTTCCTCGTGGCCGGTACCGCCAGTATGTCCCACTCGACCGAAAGATAAAATTCACTCAGATCGATTCCCACTTTAACGATATTGCTTCCGGAAACTTGATCCACGTGCTTCAAGTCGACCTGCGAATTCAAATTTTACGCGTTTTTCCAAAAAGAAACCGCGCCTCGCCTTGCACAAATTCGCTAGAGTCCGGCAAAAATCCCCCAATAAACCAACACCTCCTTATTCGCTCTTTTATAACTCTTCGAGCTTTACTAGTATTTTATTACCGGGTGTCATCGCACTTTATCGATGTTAATATAAAAGAAAATTACACTTTTATGACGGATTTACGGCCGCATAAAATGGAGAAATCATTTCTGGCCGGCGCAAAATTTTACGCTGATTTTAACGAAAGCTTTGAATTTTAATTCGTTATTTGTTGGGCGTCGCCCCGCGAGAAATGGACAGGGCGGGGCTTGTGCGTGCGCGAAATTTGGGACTAGTCGGTCACGTGACGTCCACTTCTCCCTAATTTCGAATCGTGGAGCTAAAGATAAATCAGCCAGGTTCGGATCCGACGCTTTTATTGAAAGCTGGATATATGTCTCGTGTTGTTCAAATAATGGTACTTACTTGGAGGCCATTGTACGTCCAGGAACCAAATTTCATTAGACAACTTTGCTCGTCGAACGGAAAATATTGCACGTTTATTTCACAGGAAGATTTATATATCGACGGCGGTTTCCAGATTACTTCGCCTGTATAGGAGAGGGTGGCTTTTGTCATCAGCGTCACTTCGTAATTGCCGTCGGCACTACAAATAATCACTCCGCAAGACGCCTCAATTTGACTGGACTTACTTATTGAAGAGGACAATGTCTGGTAGCCAGATGTGCTCCGAAGGCACATACAACATCTCCACACCCCCATACTCTTCAGGTTCCCATTTCAACTTGTAATCGTACCATTTCTACAACCCAAGTCAATTTTTGACCATCTCTACCATCACCTACCAACCTGCACCACCCACAAATTCGTCGTCATCACCTGGTTCTTCAAGTTCATCTCGATCAACTGAGACAGTTTTAACCCCAGCCATACGGTCAATGTTTGAGTGTGATTCTCTACAGGTCTGATAAGTCTGTTGTAATTACTTAAGAGGTCGTCATACAAGCGCTTGGCATCTGGATTCGCTTCGATGTGTTTGGTATCTATAAAAGTCGCCTATTTATGGATGTACAGTTGTTTTCACGCTAAACCTGTGGTGGAGCAGTTGCAATAATAAAAACGTCGCGTGCAAGAACCTGCGTGTCACACATGAGGTAAACTGCACACACAGATAAAATTGAAATAATAACAGAGTGTGTCGGGGTTATTTCCCATTTTCCTTATACGATGCTGCAGTGCTGTTAATGTTAATTATTTTTTGTTAAAGTGGGTGAAATAGACAGTGGCAAATTGGATGTCACAGCTGTTTCCTCCTAACTCTGTTATATAACAACCAGAACGTTAAATTTTCTGCGACAAAGAATGCTTTGAAACTTCCATTCGATATATTATATTGTCAGTTTTTTCCACAAAGCTTTTATAGCAAACCAGCACTTGGCTTTATTGACATTTAACAATAGACCGGACTGATTCACCCCGTCGTGTCTCAATCAAATTTTTTATCGCCTCTGTTGAGTCCTCACGAAATTAGCAAACACCAAGTGAACTTATGTGATTGAATTAGGTGTGCAAACAGGGGAGTTTGGGGAGTTCGTCGTGTACAAACTCGTTACGGATGGACAGCAATTTCGAACACCAATAAAACGTCCAATTCGGAACGAGCAAAAAGTTGGCGGAATTTACTACTTGAAAGTTGGTACTCACCGGCGCACTTGAGCAGGATGACCACCGAGAGGCCCAAACAAAATCCGAATTTGAACGGTTCCATCACTTCTTTAATTAGTAAACATTTCGACACCGTTTTGCCAGCACATTTCTGTGCGAGCGTGAGGCTGGATGTACCAACCTGTAGCCTGAAAATCAATTGAGCACACCTACAGCGCATGGACTTCTAAATAAGTGATGAAATTTGTTGCAATTTTACTAGGTGAAGACGGTCGGGTTTAATAAGTATGAGACAAAGTGATGCGCGCGGGAGTTTATTGGCTTCGCTATCTGAGGGACCACTATAAAAGCCATTTTGTTTTATTGCGGGGTAAAAGAAGCCAAATTAGCGACAAGCGTCGTAATCAAATAATTCTCCATTTGGGAATGTTTACTCTTTGTTATTGCCTCGATAATGACATTTATTTAAACATTGCTGATTAACTGCTGCCAACATATTTGACACTAAAATCCCCACTGGAGTGTAATTGACGAGTCGTTAACACTCTAGAAAATGTTGTATAAATTTGAATAAATAGTGCGTTAAAAGAATATTAATGATCGAGTTATTAAATTAAGAAATTTGCACTTAATGACAGCAGGTTCCTTTCTAAATGTAACATGGAAGGCGTACCGCATGAAATTAATGAAGAAGCTTAAACTAATAACATTCTGCCACTAATTATTAGCATAATCTCAAGACAAACAATTTGTAGAAGTTTAATGAAGGCTTTGCTTGTGTGTATAGGTGGAATTTTAAATATTTTCCCTCGGAAAAAATATATTGCTCCCACAACTTTCCGCTTTGGGTTGTTCGAGGTATTTGGTGAAAATCAATTTGCTCCTGAAATAAGAAATTTAATCCAACAAGTGTTGCAGTAATCGTTTCCGCGTTAGAAATTTTTTCGTTTCACTCACAACAGTTTTACGTTACAGTTTAAGGAAAAATAATCCACGTTGCAAAATTCTTCTGTCGCAAAAATAATTTGCTCTATTTTCCACCTAACACACCTTTGCCAATCTTTGTGAAATATAATCTCATCAGCATCAGAGTCTTTATCTTATTGTAAAACTTGTCGTTATTTTACGCCAAAACTGTTCATGTTACTCAAATAACTTTTTCTTTGGTTCAAATCTGAAGATCCTTCAGATTGGGACAATTTCGTCTTTGCGTTTAAAATGTATGGAACTTGGAACTGATCCACTTTCACATCCTTCCATATTGTTTGAATGACGTCCATTTTGACCGACTGCGCCTTTGTCATTTTGATTGATACTTTTTTAATGACATTTTGACACATTCGTGAATTAGTAACCTACCAAACCGCCCTTACATGCCTTTCTCGGAAGAAAGTGAGTCCAAAAAGAAACTGTACGAATTCAACAGCCACTACCTGAAAGACCTGAATTTGATTAGAAGACAATTTAACCTAGTGGCCCTCTCTGATGACGACGACACCGTTGAAAACAGTATCATCAGTCTTCCGCCATCACCGCCGAGCTTCTCATTCAACGAGGATCTGTACGACTGCGACACCGACTACTTACAAGATCTAAATGTAATTCGGAAACAACTCAACATGAAAGAGATTACAGTGGAAGCTAGTGACGTAAAGAACAGTTCTGTAAGCGTGGAGAAAAACTGTGTAAGAGTCGACAAGCGCGAAAAGCAGAAGTTGGAAACGAAGTGCATCTTTGATGGACACCACAGCGAAAATCGTGGCAATGGTGCAGTCGGTTTCAGGAGAAATCACAAATCGAAGAAGTCGAAGAGCAACAAGAAAGTGGAAAACGTGCAAGCGACGTACACACCTCCGAAGAAAAAAATTTGCATCGGGAAAGAGAGTCCAGAGTTGGCCGTGCGTGCAGACGAGAATGTTGAAGCTTGTGGGGAAGAGGGTAAAGACAAAAGTGAAAAACTGTCTCCAGTTAGTGATAAATGTGGTCGGAATAGTGGAGCAAGTGATAGGGTTAGAAACAGTTGTAAAACCGAAGAGTGTTGTTTGGAGACTGGATGTTCAAGTATTTATAGTACTCGGGTTGGTGGTGCTAAAAAAAAGTCCAAGTCGGGAGATAGATCTAAAGGAGTTTCTGATGATGTAGAGAGTAGGAAAGCTGTCGAAGAGCTTAATTTGCTTAGTTCACCGAATGGCCCAAGCGAGACGTCTTCACCAGTCAAAGATGCACCCTATACACCTGTCAATTTTTACAGAATAGTAAAAAGTCCAGTCAGGAAAGGAAAATCACAGCTGGAAGAGGAATTCTGTTCGTTGAACGTCCCCACTTCAGCTTTCAAGAAAAATACTGGGTCGGTGCGTCCAAGAATCACTATTTTGTTACCAGAAGAAGCAGAAACAAGCGACGCGAATGTGCAACCAGTTTCAAGCGAAGACCAACTCGGAGAAAATTTGATTGGTCAACAGCTGATAAGAGCACCGATTGGTGACAAATTCGGTGTTCCCGTTGCGGGTTTAGACTTGCCGAGGATATCAAACGAACTGCACAATTTCCCGTCCGTGGTGCACATAGCGCGATGGGGGAACATCTTGTCTCAAGAGTTAAAAGACAAGATTTTTTCGGAAAAGTCGATCACAAAAAAAGTGAAGAAAAAAATCAACAGGGTCCAGGAAGTTGACAGAAATTACGGACGCGTTGAGAGTGACGTGGACCAATTGTTGACTCCGGAGTTCCCGTTCGAAAACGAGGACCTCCCCGGGAAAAAACTAGTGGATGTGGAGACCATCTCCAGTTTGAACAACATGTACCACTACAAGAGGAAACATCAGACGGAGGCGAACGTGGAGTCGTCGAACGCTACGACGGAAGAGACTAAAAGCGACACCGATGAAGATGACGTGAAAGGTGGCTGTAGATGTTTTTCGCTATGTTTCATTAGGAAACCAAAAAATTATTTTACGTAGATTAACTATCTTAAGACCAATCGTGTTCTAGTAGGTATAAGCTTATATCAAAATGTCAATTCTGTATGTCAATATTTATTCATAAAGTCAACAGTGTTTGTGAGGAACAGAAACTTGTCTATTATTGTATTGTTTTCATAGTTGCTATCTCAAGGACAATCGGAAGAAAATTGATGGAATCGGTGGAACCCGAGTCGCAAGACTTTGGTTTGTTCATATTATTAACGGATTGTGCAGACATACATCTTTTTATTTGGAATAACTAATAAGCCACAAGAACGTTGTTTTTGTCTTTTGAATTAAATTATTTAATACACAATATTTTAGATTTCAGTTTTCGATAGAGAAAACCTTGGTTTACTTTTGTTAATTGATAAAAGTTTGAGGAGAGAAATTTCAAATCCATTGTTTCGAGTAAAACTGATATTACCATCATCTTTGACCAAAATATTTAACAAACAATGCTGTTTTAATCATTAAAAATGGATTGATATGTTGTTTTCCACGTAGCTCTCGGTCTGATTTTCCCAATGACAGACACTTTAAACCTACCCCTTGGAACAGTGTGGAATAAAATGATTTACATCTAGTTACCTTTGGAATTTTTGCACATGTAAATTTTCCTGTACCGCTCTACTTTTTTTTTCGAAGTGCCGAACTATTAGTTCTGTCATAAATGTCATCAATCGAATTGACAATTGTTACAATTTATTAAATTGAATTAACAAACGTTGGTGGCCACTTTCGACACTAGCTGTGACTTGCTTTTGTTAGCTCCTTCTTAATTTCAATCTCAACTTTGCATTCATATCATCCCTTCGCAATAAATCACATTTGGAATTTGGATATACAGAACTCGCGGATCAAACTTAGAGTGCGTTTTCCTTGGTGATAACTGAAAGCAATAGCGTTTAAAAAAAAGTCCAGGGTATAATATCGTGTGTTCCACAAAAAACTCACTCGCAGCAGGCCATGACAAAAGTGAAGTATGTCTTAGTACCAGATGTGAAATGAACTACTAAAGTAAATTTATAGGTTATCTGTCACTCACAATATGATGAAAATTTGTAAGTAACAAATGAACTACTTCCAGTGATCCTAAAATCGACATGACCAGTCTATCTATCTCTATAGTCATGGCTTACTGCGAGTGAGTTTTTATTGGAACACACGATAGATTATTTGTAATGAATAATTAAAGTTGACCAATCAGAAGGACGCTGTTAATTTGAATTTCAGGTAATTTTAACCAACAGTTTGAATTGCCTAGCAACATAATTCTAGTAAGAATGGTATGGAATGTCCAGTAAATGTTTGGGCAACTGTGAAGATTTTGACAACGTCATGTTATAATTTAATTCGAAATTGTCAAACTTTGTATTGAAATAATGTATACAGCTGCAGAGTATGCCGAAATTGTCATACTTTATGGAGAGTGCGGCCGCAATGCACGTGAAGATGCAAGAGAATATGCAATACGTTTTCCACGACGTTTGCCATAACGTATTTCTACGGTTTGTGGATTGTGCTGGAGACACTGAGTCCTTGGTGCCTACATGACAAGAAATTGGTGGTCTCCTGCGAGAAGTTAGAACGCCAGAGACCGAAGATGCTGTTCTTCAGTTCTTTGATGACGACGGTAGAAGAAGTATATTTGAAGAACTATATTTACCGGGAACCTCTCAATATTTTAGAAGAACTGAATGACCAAATTCACGAAGCACTGGCTACCGTTATTCCTAATATGTTTAGATTGGCAAGGGAAAATTTAATAAAACGAGTTCGCCTATTCCTTCAGATGAAAGGTGGTCATTTTGAACACTTGTTATAAATTATTCTTTTTATTTTGCATGTTTTGTATTTCATTTGTTGCATTCTACATCGGATAAGTTATAAAATTTTATCTTAAATAATGATGATAGTTCAATCCAGTTTTGTCTTCTTTCTTTCAGAGCTGCCACTGTGCTTGATCTGTTGTTCAAAACGTACGTGTAACTCCAGCTTTTTGCAATGTCAAGAATGTTCCTAAAAGTCTTTTCTTTCATTTTGACGATGACGCGTCCCGCTCGTGTAGCTGCGCTAATACGTTGCAGATGCAGAGTGTATGCACAGGAGTCAGGATAAATTTCTTGTTTCTTGTGATTCCAATTCACTTCACGGGCCCTGCATATTTCTCTTTTTACTAAGATTTTTAAGGTAGTAATATTACTCACTTAACGCTACGTCGCCATTTTACCTTCCATCAACAAAGGTTCAATTCATCATATCCCTCCCGTCAATTTCTCATACCCCTCAAGGTTACAATTGCTCTGGAAATTTTCACTCATAAGTCATAACAAACCATATTTCACTCATAGCCGGAAGAAGAAACTTCTTGCGTTCCTTGATGAAGATTCTATACATTTGTTCGCCTGGCTTTGGCGAAATTATCCCATTTTTGGTTATTTCAAAAGTAGCTGTCACTTTTGACGTCTATTCCGACAAGTCGACCAGATAAATATTGAAAATATGTTTATTATTCATACGAATTACACGTTGCTTGGCAATTGAGAGAAGGTACTCAATTTTCTCGTAAAGGGAAAATTAGATCGAGCTCTATTGGTCAATTTGATTAATTCATAACTAAAAAACTGTTGCACCCTGAATATTTTTCTAAACATTTTTTATCTTCATTACCATCAAGGAAAACGCACTCTAAATTTGATCCGCGAGTTCTGGGACACCTGTATATTTTGAGGTTAGGCTTTCTTTTTTTTGTAGAGCGGCATTTCGTATTTTTACAAGGGTAATGCAAAGGTAACTAGATGTAAATCATTTTATTCCACACTGTATTATTTTCATACTTCTTAAAATATCATTAACAATCAGAAATCATCGTTCTACCTATTCATTTGTTTTTGATTCAACAGACCTTGGCTTGTTTGTATTAAATAACAGGTTCTGCAGACACTCTAAACAGTCTAAACAAACCCAGTTTTACAAAAAAAAATAAAAAAACCTCTTGTCTTTTTAATTGGAGTGACTAATAAGCCGAAAAAAAAACAATTTAATTAATAGAAACGGATGGAATCGTTCTTTTTGTCTCACAAATTCTGCATTGTTGCGAAAATTAACATAAATGTCAAATCTACATCTTCATTGGAAACGAAGAATATTGTTATTGTCTTTTTAATTAAATCTAATAAACAGTGGGGTTTTCAAGTTTAAAAAAATAATTTTGATCGAGAAGACGTTTAATTTTATCGAATGAAGTTTGAGGAGAGAAATTTCAAAGCCATCATTTGAATGAGTAAAACTGATATTATTATATGTTTGATTAAATTATTTAACAAACAGGAAGACATGGCTAAAAATAGATTGATAAGTCGTTTGTGATAGAGCAGACCTTGATATGATTTTATTTTGGCAGTTGCGGGAAGAATTTGTGAGGGAGACGCTCCAAGCTTAACAGCTTGTGGAATAGAAGCAGCGATGTTCTATGTTCTTTTTGGTTGAAACAATAAATAAACAGCAAGAATGGAGCAGCTCGGTTGTTAAAAGTGGACCTAGACGTATGGTTTTTATTTAAAGATCTTTTTTCAAGTTGAAGTCGTCATGAATCAAAATATCGCAGACCCTCATCTTCAAGAATTAACTACAATATTATTGGTTGGGACAACAAAGACAAAAAAAAAAAAGCGTTTGGGTTGGGAAACTGATGGAATCGTCGCTTTGGATCCGAGAGACCTTGGTCCGGCGAATGACAGTCGAGCGAGATAGTTCCCACCCGCACTGTAATGTCGAAAAGCAGTCAGAATTGTGGCAACCGGCCCCGTTACAAGAACTAGTACACGGTTGACCAGTTTATGAAATATTGATTTTGGTCGGAAGAGTTTTTGATAAATCGCCGTCGACGTCGCCATCTCGCGGTGCGCATCGCCAACTATCCACGGCACACCGCGACTCACGTCAAAACAGATTCAATTGGATCGCGCTTGCAGTTCGCAGCTGACAGTCTGTTTCGGTTGTCTTTGCGAACTGCTGTCCATCTGACGATGTTTTCGTGATTTTTGGGGGCACACAGAGCACAGCATTGTTGTTCGCGATACTGTAATGCATACTTGTTAGTGTAACAAAATATGCTAGAAGCCGTTTTGTGTGTAAAATTGTGCAAGTGTTGCCAGCGACCTGCTGGAAAGTGTTTTGTAGAAAGTGGGTTTGCCGTTTGTCAATTTCGCAAGCATTCGAGTTTCGGTAAGTCCTAACAAATATGTTTGATGGCAAATCACCGAAAAGCTGTTTTTTCCCGTGCGAAATCCACCGGAGCGTTAATTTCGACCGACACAAAAAGTAAGGTTATGAGCTGGGTCCGGTTTCATAATAAACAACAGCATTGTCGACGGGGGCACATCCCAGCCCCCCACGTCACTCAGATGTCCCGGGGCTCGGAAAGAATTCGGTAAAAGTGCGACTTTTCGCAGCAATATTTTTGTGTCATGTCGAGAAGCGAAAGTTAAATTGTACAAGGACAATCACTTTTAATTAAAAACCTATACCACTCGAGGACAACAATTACGGTAATTCGTCGACCTCTTGTAGTGTTATTTACGTTAAAGAACCCCATTTAACTTGAACAATCTGGAAAAACATGACTCTTGTTAAGTCGTCGAATGTCCTCAGTTTCATAACAAAACAATGATTTACTTTCATTTCTTCCGTTACCATTTATAACGAACGAAATCGAAACCGTTGCATTTTACAAGAAAGTTCCGCAATTCCAATTAGCAAACCATTTGAAATTATTTAAATTCTGAATAAATCTCTTTCGCAATTTTGATAAAATGTGTAAAGTAAATCTGCAAAATTCGCAATGAACCAGTTGAATTATCAGTTTTTTTAGTCATTCGTATCAGACAATGTTTTAAAACATATTTGTATACTCAGATTTTTCCGAAACCCTGATCGCAGTTTAAAATGTAATCGTGGTGCGACTTTATCTCATTCAACTTTAATCCCTATGCACACCTAATCTCTCCACATAAATTTCTCTTGTATTGCCACCTTGAATCATTATTTATTTATTTATGATGTGTCGTCATTACAAAAAAGTCGTCAAGTTATATTTTTCTAATAAGTTTTGTCGAAACAGTGAACATTTTTCTACTGAAACCAGCCCAAACGCTTATTTAGTTATGAAAAGGAAAACCCCACTTATTTCTAATAACTTCGTAATAGACAAGTTACAAATTAAGCCTTATTTAAGTAAAGCTCCAGAATATTAGATTGACGACAGATTATACTAATGCCCTAATCTGTTAGGGCGTAGCAACATGAAATACATTCTAAATTATTTATTGAAAATTAATTATGTAGGTACATACTAACTAACTTAAACTAATTAGACTGTTATTACATATAACAATCTGAAATAGCAGAAAATTCCAACACTGAAAGAAATCACGGCAACAGTCGATCCAGCCCTGTAATTTGTAAAGGGAATTGTTCTAACGAGGCGGTTTAGTCTGGTTGGAGTAAGTTTGTTCGAGTATGCTTCATATCTGCTGTAAGCTGATCTACCGTTGTGAAGACGCTCCATTGGTGTGTATGTTTCACCAATTATCCCCTCTCAAATACGTATGAAACACTATAGGTCGGATTCTGCAACAGCCCAACCCACTTCCGGAAAACCTCAAATCACGCTTGAAAAAACTTACTACAATTAAACATTCAAGGTTTCATTTGATCGACACAATTTTTATTTTTTTCCTAGGTACACAATACACAATGTTCGACTGTCGTTTGTTGTGTAAGCGCGTACTTGAAATGCGACAATCTAGACAGGTCGTTTGAACGTCATTCTCTCTCGAGAGTTGGGTCTTAAAGTATTAGTAGGTGCTGTCAAGTTAAAGTGCAGTTCATTTCGTAAATTTTAAACAAATGTCAAGTTTTACTTATTCTGTAACAATATACGGATAATAACAGGTCGTTGTTAGACAGTTTTACATCACTCGGTGCGTTTGTTTTCACCAAGAACTGACATTCAAGAGTTACTTAACTCTTAATGTTATTCTTTTCGATTACATGTTTAACAATTTATCGTGTTGGATCGAAAACGACAGACCTTGGAGCATCAACGTTATAATACTTTCAGCATCTGCTTACTTTTCCAGATAAGTTTGGAAATACTCGGAGGGCTAATTAAATTAGAAAAAAAGCCAACAAAAGTGATAATCGGGAGAAATAATATGAAGATGTCAACGAAGAATATGCCCAAAGTTTTAATCGAGTTGTGATGTCACTGGTTGGTATCTTTGCAGTTACTTATCTTCGACTTTATCAACGTTGGTAACTGTCGCAACTACCCAATTCCTTGTGAGGGTGTCTATCTACTTTCTCTCTTCCGAACTTATCGCAAGTAAATGTTATTTCGAAATGACAGATAACACGCCAGTTTTATACGATGACCTATGACCCGACAGACGGCCAAAGAACAAAATACACTGCACATTTCTCGAAAATCGAGGGTCAAGCATGAAATTCAGAGAAAAATTTCATCAGTGTTGAAGATGTTTTCGATGAGAATTCGTTCATTGTTTTTTTTTTCAAAATTCTGCCAGGCAGTTTGCTACTTTTCGAACAACAGGCTGATGCGACAATGAAACATTGTTAACCCAGTTTACATAACAGACATGTGTCGTACGTTGTATAACAGTCTACAACGATAGACGGCTATTAATTAGTGATAGTTCGAGTAAGAATTTGGAAATTAATGGTGATCCACTGAAACCCGAAATTATCCTAAAAGGAACTTTCACTGAATAATAATAAACCGAACGTTTTACCGATTACAAAGTAGTCTAACCTGTTTCCAAGCGAAACAATTTATTCATAGTCTAGTGAAATTGAACCGTAAATAATCATATCTTCCGAATCTCTCCCTTAATACCTGTTGCCTCGTAAATCTGTCGAAAATAAAAATTTCGACTTGCTTTACGAGGGAGAGTCTACTCGTGATGTTAATGTTGCAAGAAATTTCAGAACGCAACTTACGGATTAACACCGAAACTCTGCCCGTTCATATTTGGGTTACAGCTCGGTGCATTACTTTCTAGTCGAGTGTGAGTGTTAAAAAAGAAGAAGAAAAAAATCGTTAAATATGCGAAAACTCAGCACGTCCTATTTTCTCCTACGCGTCGAGCTACATCAGCTCACGATGACGCGAACTCTCTGACGAACATTCGGCGATTTCTGCAGCACGTCCTTTTTGGCAAACATTTTACTTTACGTCAAAAATTAGCTCGGCCACCATTGGTTTGTTGTTTTTGTTTATGCGTGTTGCACCGCAGCCGTGCCCCCGGACTCTAATAATAAAATTCTGAGGTGAAACGTTTCCATATTTCAGTGTCGCCGATTTATCGTGTTTGTATTTTCTGCACTGCAGAAGCTATACTAACTGGTAAGTCCAATGTTGGTTGTTATTTACCGGAGATGAGAAAATTCGAGTCGAAACGGTTGTGTTGTGTGCTTTTCATTCGCAGTACTTTTCAGACTGTTTTTTGGGACTTTGTTATCTTTCGAGTGCGTCTCTCCCGTGAAGGATCCGTTCGGGAGAAGTCTTTGATCTGAGTGCTAACAAATTCTCACCTGTTAGTCACTTGAACGAAATTTCATTTCACGGCGGGTTTTTAAATTGAACGGAGCAAAATAATTTTCTCCGGAGCAAGACGTTCTCCTAATAAAATTTTCGTCCCCTCGAAATGTACCAAATCTGAATGTGACTAATTGAATCTCAACAATTCCATCAAAGCAAGTGCAGTTAATGGCTGTTATGAAATTGGAATTAAAACGTTTAACAAGCGTGCCGTGTGTATGGCAGTGTGGCGGCAACTCACCGGAAAAAACCTTCCTATATTTCATCATCCGCATAACTCACGGAGGATGGGGTCGACTGTGCGAGAGGGGTTTTTTACACTTTTTTTGATGAATAAATAAACATCACCTGTCCAAAATTCGAACAAGACTGATGTATTGTAATTTTGGCGGGTTCGAAGAGGGAAACGGGAGAAATAAAAAATTTGTGGAAGGAAATGGGACTATACCCGGTGACATAAATTAAACAGACTAGTAGACGTTGGTAGATTTCTTTTCTGAATCGTGTGGATACAGACTTGCAGCACGGAGACAAATCAGCGAGTGAATGTCTCGGTTGGTTCTTTGTGAGGAACTGTTGAAGCATTGAAACTGACCTCAAAAATTGTTTACTTTTATCTGTGCGATTTTTTTTGCCAGTAGGGTTAAAATTTACGAAAGGAGTAGAAGTTCGTTCAATTAGCACCGAACGCTAATTACCAAGTTTGCTCAGTGATTATTTATTCGGAGTATTAAGATAAGTTAAAATTTCCCATTTGAATTTGGTAAAAATAAGTTCTCGTGTTTATTACGTACGTATCTACATCAAAATAATTCTCGAGAATTCAAATCCCCGGAGACGAAACTTCACAATACCCGATACCGCCGGGATTGTTTTAGTTTCTCATTTAATTACATACCTTTTTTAATATTTTCCATTTTTACGACTTCTTGTTGCACGACTTTAATTAATTTTTTTTTCGCACGTCGCCCTCCAGGGCCCGTAGTTTTATTTACCCCGTGAGATTTGTACGTGCAAACTCAAGTGATCCGTGTCTGTTACGTTTCTTTGTTCATGTCTTAATAACTTCAACGTTGATTTTTATCTTCGACTCTCTTTGATATATTCGTGAAGTCGACATAAATCGATTTGGACCTTGATTAGATGCAGCGACTGTTACGTACAATTCTTTTACATGAATAAATGGCTTTCTCGAATTGATAGGTATTCGCCCATTTGCCTAACACCTACAGATTTAAAACTTTGTCCGAGGAAGATACACTCGGTTGAATTATTCAACGTTCGTTCTTTTTGTATGATGGGAACGCTTCTCTTCTTAGAACACACCGATATATAAATTTTTAAGCGTCTCATAAGTAAGCATATACGAGCATTGGTGGTGGGTTTTAATGCATTTAAAAGCGGAATTGTTGTCTATTCTGTTAGGAATCCATTCTCTTCGTTATATCCCCTTGGTATTTCATGCACACAGTGGAACAGCCAGAACATGTAGCAACAGAATGTGTTGCTTTACTTTTACACCGTAGTTAATAAAACTTTATTATATCACGTTTTCAAATAAGACCGAGTATTTTTTGTGACTCTCGGCGTAATACCATTAGTTCTCCAGTACTTTTGTTTTATTTAATTCTTTTGTTTGGAAAAGGCCGTCGGCTAATTGGCACTACTTGCAAACTGTCCAACGAGATTTATATTTAGTTCGATAATTCATGAGTCATAAAGTTTAATTCGCTCAACAGTAGCGACATTGTTATGTAAGCTTTGTTAAAAGTATTTTTGCCGAGCAAAATATCCACTCATTTTTAGCTTTTTATCTAGCAATTAATTTTTTGAAAAATCGGTAAAAGTCGGTGCAGTTTTGTCGAGAGAAAGTTCAAAAAATTCGTTTTGAAACTAACGTTCGTTCAGTTGTGAAACTCGCATTGTGCGAACGTTAAAATCGATGTTGCATTTTTTCGATAAAAAATCATTTAATGTCTAAACTTGACCGGATTCCATCCGCAAGTGGTACGAATTATTGCGGTGATCATTCATCGAAAAAATAAGGACTAGAAACCAATCGCAAGAATTTAACTGACATACCATTTTATTTCTTGCATAATTTAGTTAACTCTGTCTATAAACAGTACTTACATAATTCATGACCCACTTTAAGTAGCAATTGACAATTAATTAGTACTAATGGATTTATCACGTGGACAGAACTGCGTTCGGGATACGATAAATCTCGTCATTTTTGAAGCTCCCGTGCCATTGCAAGTAATTGGATTTGTGTAATTCATGAGGTTGAAATTTTTTGGGTAATTTAGAGTCCAGCCCAGAATATTGATACAATGTATTGTAGCTTCGTTGGCTGGTGGATTTTTTTTTCTGTCAAAGTAACCATATCGGTTGTCAAAGCGAGGGACCAAATACGTTTCGACTGACAACCCTACACCCACGCCTCGCCCATACAACAATAGGCGAGGGAATGTAATATTATTCGAAATGAAGGCGAAACATTTTCCAAAGATAGATTTATTACGTTTACATTATTCTCTAACAGGACGCAAGGTTAAATCAAATTTGTTTGATGTGGGTCGCAACGACAGTGATTTAACGTCATTTTCGTGAAGAAAATTAAGACAGAAATCGAATATTTTTTTTTCGTAAATCCAACAGCAACATTATTTATTAATAGAGCGAGTGTTTGTTTTTGCTGTCGGTTATTCCCGCTACAATAATAGAGGGATTTATGTTAACTACGAATCTACGATAAAATCCAACACTTGCCCACAGCAATTTCTCATTTGATTGATAAGATCTTCGAGTGGCAAACGGAAAAGTGGCCGCATGATATACAAGTTACAATGCTTTTATCATACATCCGAGCTTGTGAAATGTTCTACCGCAGGGTTGGACCTACCAGACGTACTTTGGGGCTAAAAAGCACATTAATTCCATCGGTCCAAGGGATGCTTGGTCCGTGGGAATTTTCGCATCCTCGGTTTGGCAAGCTCGCAAACACGATCAACTTTGAAAAAGATTAGACCACTAACCATAGTTTTAATCGGACGGCGTTTACGCCTCAGGGTGAGGCACTTTCGACACTTGAATTATGCGAATTCGTGATTTAATCACGGCTTACGTAATTTGTACACACGAGATTAAGAAGAACACCTAATTATGGAGATGGCAAGGTCGCTGGAATCAGTGATGCAGGAAGTTAAAAACGAACAACCTTCCCTGCAGCCGCGGCCACGAAAAAACGTCTGGATCGTGTTTACATCGTCCATACCTAATTAATTTCCCACAAAACATTGATACATATTATTACCTTTGTCACAAACGACTTTTTCAAAACGCATTTCATCATACGCATTGATATGTAATTAATTATTAATTTTCAAACATCAGCAATTTAAATTTGATTACTTGGTTTTATGTTTTGTACACATTTCTGTGCTAATAATTAGTCGCTACGATATGGTGTAAATATACATTGACATCTAATTGAAATAAACGCATTGCAGTATTATTGATGGAACTTTTGTCGTGTGGAAACAATCCTTAAATATTACCTTTGTAGTGATCTTTGTTCGAGCTTTGTTAACATTTTTACGTTTTGAGTTTGAGTTCCTGCGGGACGGGAAAAACTTGCTTTTCATGTGTCCGCTGATCCCTTCGGGTTCTGAGGTACGAAGATAAAGGATACAATCGAGTTATTCAATTAATGTAAAACTAAACTAGAACGGCCAGAAGTTGGAGGATTATGAATCACGAAACTGAAACTTCTCTTTCAGCTTATTATGACGCTGCAGGAATTCAACAGTGACACAGTCATATGTGACTGGAGTATAATGTAGATTCGCATTTTATTAGATCTTCATTTTCAGATGTGCCGCACCCTTCGCCGTCATAAAATGGCCCCGAGGAAAATGTATATTATATCTTAGTAAACCTGGCAAATCCTCTTACGAAACAATGGGCGAAGTACACATTCTTTCCTTCAATTTGCTATTTCCAGCTCGCTTTCATCACTCCATTCCTTCATTGTACCCTCGGACAGTGTCTGTCTTTTTGAGGTCCATTGTTCATGTACACTGACAAAGACGAGTATTTAACGAGCGCCTCACGATATTAGATTGTTTCTCGCTTTCGCAAAAAGTATTTTCGTGTTCCCTTCGATCGGTTAGGCACAAGATTCCGCGGTTTTATTTCTCGGGAATTTGCGCCGTCACTTCACCTATCAACACCGAATTATCCGACATATTTCGAAATCGTCGGCGGATTCCGTCGAGAATGTTGGAAATTTTATTGGGAGATCGGGGCCCCGCCAGTAAACCGAGTAATTGATAAGCCGTAAAAACGGAATCGCTGGAACACTCCGAACTGACAAATATCATCATAAACATAAATCATCCACAGTTGGAGGAGATCGGAAACTTTTTCCGAAAGAAGTTTGCATTTGAAAAGTTGCGGTGCGACGACGGCTCCCGATTTTCACCAGACCGTTCGCCGGACTATCCGTTGTCTGCGGCGAAATGTGAGTTGCATATGACGGAAACGATTTGTCGCGGTATTTCTTCGACTTGCAGATGATTGCCAACTAAACTTTTTAAGGGAACTGTTTTGATACCTTCCGGAGAAATTGCCTGCCTCAGAGTTCAATAGAAATGATATAGGATTTTTCCTAGTTGCTTTGTTCCCTTGTCCGCGTGCACCCAACCGTTAAGGAGGAAAATAAGTAAACCAGTAAGTTCGCTTCCGATTATTTCATGTCTTTGTTATTCAAGGTGTGACGTTTTTATCCCTACACGAACATTTTCCTGAATATTGCACTTTATCCGACGAAATTTCCGGCCGCATTATGCTGCATACGTGTAGGGACAGGCAAGGGTTTCACACCGAACTCTTACATTCTTTCCTCACTGACTTATTTATTTTTCGCCATTAAGCGGAATAAAATGTAGGGAAAAATTCACAACCTACATAACTCACTGTAATTTGCGACAAGGAGAAATTACTTACTTATGCACCGGTTAAATAACCGTCATTTCACTATGATCGATGCCGGTTCATTCGACTTTGTGTTGCTTGAAAGTACGTTTGGTACTCGACACGTGTTTCGACGATCATGAGTGTGTCATCATCAGTAACACACTTCGGTGGAATTGTTGCAACTCTGTATAATTATTTTCTGCGAATGTTTCGGATGCAGTTTCTCGCAACTGTTTCTGTAGCATGTTAATTTGTTTCGAATGCAGCGACCGCAAACTGAACATGTTTTAATATGTGCACTATTTCAAGAATTGGATTTAATTTGGCGTAAGTCACGGCGGAAATTAACTTTACGACCTTAAAGTCAACTGGAGCGTACCGTCCGTGAATATTTTCCCTTTAATTGTTGATCTTTTTTAGGTAAATTGACCGACAGTAGTTCGTGTTCGTTCGGAATCGTTTCGCCCTTTGAAAGTTAGATTTTACTGTCGGCAATGTGTGGCGGAGGTTTAATTTTCGTTATCCATTTCAATTTGCCGATTTGTTTTGATCTGGCAAGCGGAAGTCGCTTCGGAATTGATCAATTAAAGTGTCGTTAATGGGATGAAATAGCGCCAGAATGAGCAGACCTAATGGTAATTTCTTTCGTTCGTTTATTACCGTATAATCCATTAAATAATGAGAGACCGTTACCCGATCACCTATGGGGCTGTTTCGTCATGTTTTATCGGAATCCGTCGATGTAAATTCGATTGATAGGTTTGATTCGGTAATTGTAATGTCATTAGAAGAGTCCGGGATAGACCAGCTGTTGAAGTACCCGAGTATAGAGGTTTTGCGGATTCGAATAAATATCTTCGCCAGTGGCCCGAGGATCTAGCCTAAGATAACAAAAAGGCAGGATTAGATGGAATGGTGAAGTACCACTTTCAGAAAGTGCTACGCTGAAGTGGCCCTCCTGCTTTGAGTTGACTTTTTCCTAAATAAACTTACTTATTGTTTTCGGTGCTTTAATGGACACCTATAAAAGCTTCCGAGTGACCGCAGTCCATTCAACAAATTCGATTGTTTCTACGCTTTAACCCCCAAGTCGTATTTTTCTAGTGGGAATCAAATACTTAATAAAATAATTCTTCCGAAAGCAATAGACGAAACGAAAAGAATGCGGGATTAAGAGCTAAAGACTGCGAGGATAACTCCCCCTAAGTAGGAAGAGATTCGGTTTTTAGCCGTTAATTTAATATCTGATTTCGGAGGAACTAAATTGCACTAGTTTTGCTTCCGTTTCGTTTGATTCGTCGGAAGTGTGCATCAATGGCTCGTCCAAAAATAATTATCTTTCAAATCGGATTTTTCCGTGTGTATTTAAGCACGCGTCCGGCATTTGGGAAACGTGATTAATTACGTACGTAAAGTCTGAAATGTCAAGTGGATACAAATTTAAGGTCGTTTGGTGCCATAAATTAAACCATCTTTGCAAGCTTTGAAGTGAAAGTTTTTCGGCAAATGTCACCGAATTTTTTACACGTTGCCCTCCTAACTGACGTCAAACGTATTTTGGGAGTTTTTAAATGGAAAATAATTCGACAATCCGAGTTTTCATCTCATTTTTTTCTGCAAACAGAATCCTGCAGGAAAAGTGATATATACATTGTGTGTCACGGAGTCCTTTTCGTATTTCCGTCGCCGAAGGTAAGGAAGCTTTGCTCAGCTGACTTCCTTCCACCTTTTAGACATCCTATGTGCCTTTTCCGGTGAACATTTAACACAGTTACAGTTTATGAAGTGTTAAGTTGGACAACCAACAATTTTCTCGCTAAGTTTTTGCAACGGCAAAAAAATATAGTTTTCGCTCGCTGAAGTTTTCTTGAGCGGTGGAATTTTGTCGCTAATAAGGTTGCTGAAGAAGTTAGTTCTGTGAAAAATGCGTAACGCATGAAGGAAACTCGGAATGATTGATCGCTTGTCCGTGTTTGTATCTCTTCGGAGTTTGAGAATTCGTAATTCGTCATAATTGTAATTGTGAAAGTTTGGAAAAATTCTTGAAACTCCCGAAAGGTGACAATGAATAAGTTTTCTTAACAGATACAATAAATCACCCTCCTCTCGCAATAATGACATGCAAAGCGACAATTTTTTATCTGGAGTATAAAGTTTAGCTAATAGTACTTTAAGAATATTTATTTCGAAACATTCATCATAAAGTTGGGGCCCGACATCCTTGCTTATAGAATATAATGTGACGTCTTTTGTCACTAATCGCGTTTCTGCAGCACATTTGTGAATAAAATGGTAAGAGCTTTGAAAGCTGGGCAAAATGTAAATAGGAGTATGAATTGTATCAACAAAGAAATAAACTTTAATGCCATTCCACCTCCATTTCACTTTGTATATGGGTGTATACGTTCGTTCTGTAACTCGCGCCCACATTTTAATTTTGTTTATGCAGGGGTTTCGTTCGGTGAAAATGCAGAGCGAAGTAATTTCGAAACTAAGTTTTTCCGCGTAGCCGTTCAAAGAACTCCGAAATCGCATCGTACAATAAATTCGGTTTTATTTGTGCAAGCAAGTGTACATGTGTATGTTGCACTGAAAATAAACATTTGCATTTAAATTAGCTTTTGTTCAGAGCATTTCGAAATGTCGAAAGGAAATAGGATGTTTTCAGAGTCCGTGAACGGTCATTTCGGTCAGAACGGCGAAAATAACAACAACGAAAAAAAAAGTTGAACGTACGGTATACGACTCCGTACAAAAAGAACGAAAGTCGATAAGCCGCGACCGTGTATGTTTGGTTGCGTTCGGTCCTCAAGAAGCTTATCGCATATCATCCGTTTTGTGGATGTAACAAAGCAATTTTTTAAATGCGGCGCGAACCAGACTCGAAGGGTTGAAACGGGGATTAAGTATATTTTTGTTTTATATAGATGGATTTCGTCATGTGCGTTATCAATTGTTTGATTAATTTGGGGAATTGACGGCGACGCTGTCTAAAGCCCTCACGTAATGCCTCTTCAGAGGCGTCTGCCAGGATTACTATAATCCTGGCGACAAATTGCAGCTGTGCTAATGAAAGGTCGCACTACTTAGTAGCCCCGATAAATATTCTCCCGTATCCTCGCGTCGGTACCGTCCCCAGATAGTAGACTAAATGTCAAACGTAATAAATTGAGACGTTGACGATTTCCCATTCATAATTACAGTACAACCTCGATAATCCGAACCAATTCAGCACGAGCGTGTTCGGATTTGGCTTTTGTTCGGATTAAAGAAAACTATCCAAAAAGACTACAAACAAACTGAAAAATAATATTTATTCCAAAAAATAACATCAGAGCCTACTCGTTAAGAAAAAAATCTTTAATTGACGTTTGTTTGAAGATATTTGATTTATTAATGTGTAGTTTCATCGCTTTTTCTCGCATTTGCCTTAGCAATAATATTTGATTCAATGGAATGCCATTTTCCGTTGCCCATTGGATACAAATATTGAAACCAGCTAATGCTGTGCTGTGAAGAGTTGATCCTTCTTCAGTATCTGGTTCATCTTCTTCTGGTTCATTTTGTTCCACGACCTCAGCAACAATTTCATCGTCTGTAAATGTGATGTCTTGTTTTTCATCTTCATTGTCGATTGCCCATATTCTAACTTCATTTCTAGTTAGATTTCCTCCTTTAGACAAGTTATTTAGGAGTCCAGTCATAATAGCTAATTCGTTTTCTTTTGTGTTCTCATCCGGACGATTCCCTCTCAGTAGTGTGGATAATGGAAGCAGATCTTCTTCATCATAGGAATTATCTTGATTATCGTTAATGAAAGATGCGTCTTGAAAGCGATTGGGCCAAAGATTCTTCCAAGATTTTGTAATTAAGTTTACACTAACAGATTGCCATGCTTCCTCCAGTGAATAAACAACGTCTTTTAGGTTTAATTTTTTCAAAGTCTCAGAGATGTCATTTTCTGCACTTACAACTTGCAGCAGCAGAGTCTTGCGATAATGTAGCTTAATGGCTTGGATGACGTTCTGATCCATGGGCTGCAATATCGGTGTACAATTTGGTGGTAAAAACATGGTGGTAATTTGACCATCGTCACTAAGTAACTCGTCTTCACTGGGATGCCCAGGAGCGTTGTCCAGAACAAGAAGTGCTTTCTTCGGCAATTTTAATTCTGACATTTTTCTTCTCACGGCTGGTACAAATTCTTCGAAGAACCATTCCTTGAATATATCTTGAGTGACCCAAGCTCTAGGCTGTCCTTTGTAAATCACTGGTAAGGAACCAGTCTTAGTAAAAGCTCTCGGTTTTCTGGCTTTCCCAATTACGAGCAGTTTCAGTTTGTGGGTGCCCGTTGAGTTGGCACAGGGCATAAATGTTATCCTTTCTTTACTAATCTTACGCCCCGGAGCAGAATCTTCATTTTTGTGTACTAGAGTCTTATTTGGAAGAACCCTCCAAAATAATCCACTTTCGTCTGCATTGTACACTTGATCTGGTGTCAACCCGAGTTCTCCAATTTTCTGCAGAAATTTATTCTTGAATGGTTCAATGGCGGTTATGTCCGAAGAAAGTTTTTCCCCACTTACAGTCAGCTGTCGAATACCGAATCTATTTTTAAATTTGTCAAGCCAACCCAAACTAGCTTGAAAATCATTTTTTCCTGTAATTTTTTGATAAAAATATCTTGCCTTTTCTCTCAAAATTTCTCCAGATATCGGGGTATTTCGGCATCTTTCTTGAAGAAACCACGTGTAAACTGCAGAATCTACTGCTGGGTAAAATGCTTGCTTTATGGTTTTTCTTTTACTTGTTTCGGCTTCGCTAGATGCAATAAATTGTTTTATTTTCTCTTTTTTCTTTTTAATATCCGAAATTGTAGCTTTTCCTACTCCATATTCTTTTGAAAGTGCTGTGACCGTTTGTCCGTCTTCGAGTTTTTGTAAAATGTTATACTTTTGTAACAGAGTAAGGGTACGATGTTTTCTTTTTTCTGCCATAATTTTGTGTAATAAAGCAACGATACTCTCACAAAGACGCACTTCTTGTAACTGAAAATGCATTCATTGTTTTGTTCTCCCCACTTTCTTCTAACAGCTAGTCAAAACAAACATGTTATGACGGTGTTCGGATTAGCGAATTTGAACAACTGGTTTTGTTCGGATTATAGAAACAAAATATTTGTTCGGATTACTGGAGTTTCGGATTACCGGGGGTTCGGATTATCGAGGTTGTACTGTATTTAACTTGTCGAAAACATATTTCCCAACGGTCCACCAAGAGATACGAAACGAATCGAAAGAGCGGTGAAAAGTACCAGAATTACACATTTTAATTGAAAACTAGCCCCTTGTCTCTTTCGCACCGTGAAAATTGCTTGACATTTTTCCCTCAAATATCATCAGATGATATTTTCCTTTTTCTCAGGTTCACGTCTTGCGGCGCTGTTGCGTGGTTTGTGCTCGCCTAGCAACGGTATTTTTTTGTATCTTGTTTTATTGTTTACATTGTTGGTGGGTGCATATTTTCCTAGATACGAGGTGGTAACTGTTTGCTTTGTTTTTTGGTGTTTCCAGGAGAACATTAATAATTAATGAAAATTGTCGGTGTCGGGTGGTTAGATTTAATCAAGTGGAGTGTTGCATTTCGGCGTCCGCACATGTGGAAGTCTTCTCACGTGCGCTAATTAAAGGTTAATTAGCACGAATTGACCATTTTGCGATTACGCTCCAGTTGGTGTTCGGTTGTACAAAAACGGCAAGTGATGATGTCCTTGCAACCAAGGATGGTACATTAACAGTTGAGGGTGAAATTTGCTTAACAAAAAGTTGAATTAGTGCGTTCCTTAGACCTTTCGCAATTAGTAAACTTCAACACTCCGGAGTGCAGGTCTCAGTTCAAGCCACATGTGTTGTAAGGGAAGTTACTCAATGTGTCCCAACGCTCACAATACATTCTTGATTATGATGGTGATATCAAAGGAATTGCCTGGAGTGGAGCTCAAGTTTCATAATTATTCAAGATGTAACGTTTCATTTTAGGGTAATGTTTCTAATGTTTCGAGCATTGTGCGTTTCTAATTGGATTACGGTGGCGGGTTAATGGCAGGTTAAAACGTCCGACGAACGTCTCGAAGGTCGGAACGCTAAAAAGTAATTAATATTTTTTTCGATGATGAATAAGAATTTCATTACCGTCCGTAATTAGCCCGATGACGGGGGCAGCACGACGTTGGCTTCAGAATTTGCTCCCCCTTTTCGGAGGCGGCCTTTTAATTTCGGCGGCGAAGACTCGCAATAGTTGGTGGGATGTTTCTGCTTTTTATTGGTACAGGTTATATTGTTAATACGCTCGTATATCAGGAGATATCCACTTAAAGTTATATTGGAAAAAACTTCCTTAAGCAATTTTCCAGCTCCGTTAGTCTCTAAAGAGGCTTCCAGATATCCTACCACAAATTAAATTCAGCTTCGATACCTCTCGGTCCACAAGAAACTTGAAATGATTGAAACTTGTAGGCGCGCTTTTAAATGACTTATCGATTTGTTGCCAGTTTTGCCTAATGTATGTGTGTTACGTACGTGGACCCGGCGAGCTCTTGTGCCGAGGAAATATAGTTTAAAGTTTGCCGAATCTAATTTTCTTCAAATGCGAGACGCTTTAATATCCTAAGTTGAATTACATAACCACCGATGGCTGGAACGAATCTAATCGAACAGACATTGTGTTCCGGTCGAACCCATTTCTTGCTAAACTTGCTGCGATTTTGAGCAGAAGGATTCAAGAACAGAATATCGGCAAATAAGAAAGCAACAAAACCGGCACGAGCAACGAATATAACAAATTAATCGTTCCTAAACTGTTCGAGATTAATTTCGGACTTTCAGTATCAACCAGAACGGATCGTATCGCATTAAAAAAAAAACGATTGTTATGTAATAATTTAGCAAGGAAAATTACCATTTCAGTTTTTTCTGCTTTGTCGTGATAGAGCTGACCTTACCTTGAAGGCAACTTGGGAATAGAGAAAAAAGCCGGATCTGAAAAATTCAACTATGACACGATTGCTGAACACACTCGGCTTCGATTATTTGTAAACAAGGGAAAATGTTCACGGTACACGTTGTAATTGTAAATTATCCTTTGAAGCGTTTTTTGGTGTTGCCAGCTTTAATTTGGGCTTTTCTAGAGCCCCTCACGTGTAATCATTTCGGCTTTTAATTTTAATTTGAGTCGACGGTCCTAATTTAAGATATGAATTTTTGTTTCGAACATTTAACACAATTTGTACAGCAGGTGGAACAGTTTCGGGAATTCGTGTTTCTTTGATATTACAGTGGGAAAAAGCCCGGCACAAATCACGGTTAATCTTGTTAAAGGTCGGGATAGGTTATTTATATGCCGGTTGCATTTTGGCGGATGTTTGCCCATAAAGCACACGTCCCATAGAAAAAAGTCGTCGGAAAATTGCCACTATAGACGTGTGTGATTTTAATAATAATGCCCGCGGAGAGAAACTGCCGATGGAAAATTTCGCGCTTCCATTTTATTATTAAAAGCAACGACCTTAATTACTCTCAATTACCTTCACGTTAAGGAATTTAAATTATGCAGGAAGTCAGGAAGATGAAAGAACCTGACACGGTAAAAAATGAATTATCTGTGTTCGTTCGCAGTAAAAAGGGTAAATTGTCCTTGGGTTTTCGCACATAAATTAAACCTCGGCCGCGTTATGTTTGATTTGTCCCGATATTAATTTGCTTTCGTCGATCGACTTTTCTCCGGCGTAATTAAACTCCTCCGGAATATTTAACACTCAGCATTAGTCATAAAGTCGCGAAATTCGGATTGTCGACTTTTTATTTTACGGAATTCCAAGTTATGCTCCTTTATTTTATTTTTTAAATAATTATTAATTAATGCCGAGGAGATTCCGCCTCGGAAAAGTTCCATAAACACGGTTTTCGCTCTCGACGAATTATTTTGGAAGCGATTTTTTTTCTCAGGGAGGCAAAAATGAAATCAGTTCGTTCGTTCCCGTTTCCGGGAAGTTAATATAAATAATTTTAGTCGGTCCCATTTAAACTTGCCTAAAGTTTAAAAAGTGTTCTTAATACTCTCAGTTGTTAATTGCTGAAATTTATCAAGTGGTGCATGTAAACTTTTAATTTTGAACTAAAGAGATTTTATTAAAACGTCTTAACGTCGGCAAAAAAAATCCAATTTCGGGGAACTTTCCGTTGAATGTCTGTTTTGTTGACTGTTTAAATTAAAGCTACGATTCAATTTTCTTTTGAAACTCCGCACCGAAGTAGACCGGGACCTTAATTTGAACTCATTAAAATCGGGCCTTGTTCTGTGGTGGACTGCGTTGACATCAGAGCGTTCTTACTTAAATAATAAATAATAAACATCGTTTACGTACCTCTTTGTGAGTTTGAAAGTTTTTGCGGTTCTCCCCTTTTCCATTGTAAAAGGTACGAGTTTATTATTAGGGTAACTGTCATGTTTCACTAATATTTGTTGTACCTCGTAATAATCTCATGAATTACGAAGAGAGAAAGACCCAGTTACGCTTTGTTATTACCCCTCTGAATTATTGTTTGAAGTTTTATTCCTTGCCCCTTACTTACCGTCACTCCGACCTGTGTCCTGCAACGATCGATAGTTATTACTGTTTTTTTTTCCTAACATGACCAAGCCTCTGCTTATTGAATTTTATCGATCAATTTATGTGGATGCATTAGTTGAGAACAAGCCGAACCAACCATGCTAATCAATCATTATCCGTTTGATTAAACTTTGTTAAAGTAATTTTTGTTTTTGTCTGCTATACACGTATACAATTTTCTCAAGATTAATGCTTCTTGAAGCAGCGATTTTTGTTTTTCTTTTTAATTTGAAAGTGTATTTTTACGTAATTACTCGAGAATGGCGAGTGAGGAGTTACGACAACCTGCTGTAAATTGGGATAATAATTAATTACTTCCATGTTTATTGATTAAGAGCAAATTTAATTTTGCCTTCCGAAATTTTAATCAGCACGGAATAAATTCGTTCATATTTGATGAGCGATAATTGTTTAGCTGTGTAGCTTCAACAGGCGTAATTATTGCTCTTAAAAAATTAACGGTATCACAGCCAGTTTTTTTTTTTTCAGTTAACGAGTGACGCAACTGCGATGTTTGTATTGTAAAGGGCGTTTTGAATCAGTCCGGTCGAAGGAGGGTTTCTTGGGAATGGGGTGGGTGTTCAGTTTGGCACCGGGGGTGCGTATTTCAATTTGCCTACTTGGGAAAATGCATCCCGAGTCATATAGTACACGTAGCGCGCGCTCTTTGGATCTCATATTTTAATTATGCCTCAACATGAACTGACAAAAGCAGAATTTATTTCCACTGTTGGGAATTTCACAATTCTCCGCTCCAGGAGATATATTTGAATTATCCCACATCCATCGCGGTTGAAGTTGAAATAAAATCCCGTCTGGCTCTGGACAGGACCCGGGATACCGGGAACGGCGTTATTGGACGTCACTGTCAATCTCTTGCGGCGGCAGATAGATGACCTGAAAATTCACGCGAACGCCGAAGTTATGAACTGCACACCACCGAAAGAATTCCGCCCGAGTTGCATTCTTTTCAAAAACCATTAAGTTGGATTTGTTGTCATCAAATTTGTCAAGCGGCTCCATTTATCATTTGGAGCGTTTAAAAGTTTCCCTGAAGCCGACGGCGAATTAATGCAGTGTCTATCTTCTGAAAAAGTGAGCGGCGATAACAGTAAAATTGGATGGAGGCATTAGGGCCAATTCAAAATTAATGCCCGACTAACTTTTATGCCGACGAAGCGTCTTTCATGTTCACAAGAGACACTTTAAGATTTTTCGTCCTTCCATTTACACACCCCCACGTCGTACTCAGCATTCTTCAATAACCGATAGGTGGTGGAATGCGCGCGTTCTTGCATACCAGAAATTCGAGACGCAGATTTTTCTTCTAATTTTGAAACGGCGGTTTCTTGAGAGATCTCGAATTGTGTTTCTCTTCCGGCTAGAAATAAATCACGGTTTCCATCTATTCTACATCTTCTTGAACTATAAATCCCAACTGAATTGCCAAATATGCCAACTCGTTACGAATACAAATGCAAATACGCTACACCGACGTTTACCCGTTTCTAAAAATGTATCAACAAATGGGGTGGTCTCGCAAATGAAACCACCTTGAACTTGGCGCATAAAAGATTCGAAATGGTCGTTCGTGAATAGTTGCGTTTGAATGGAAAGAAAATTCCGTATTTAAAGTTTCTCCCCAAAGTTGTCACGGTTTCTGTTTGGAAAGCTCAGAACTAATTATAACGAAGAACCGCCCCAAATTATCTCGTCCCGTGAGACATGTGCCGGCTTCAGGAATAATTTGCCGTCCCTCGATGAATTAGAAACTTCAGGCTTCGGTGTCGTTCACGAATATCTTTTTTATTTGCCACGTGAAATTCAGTTTGCGAGGTCCAAGCGGCCAAACCAACACAAGCTGACCCCAATTCCGTCCTGTTTTTTACCGTTGATCGATCCCGTCTTTAAAAAAAAAACTGGTCAGGACCGAATTATAATAATACAAAAGAGTTGAGGAACGTTGAGGTACATTCTTCGGGTAGTGTAGTCGCTTTGTTAAAATTTTGCGATCAGACCCTCAACGGCACAGTTAGCGAACGCAATTTCATAAAGTAATCGGCTCTCATTTAATATTGACTCGGGAAAACGTAAATTCAAATTTAATTAAATCGACCGCCTCCGTAAAGGCGGTTTAAAAACTGCAACAACCAAAAAGAGCGACACAGATTTGCTCGGAATTTTCTTGCTACCCTCTCAGGACGATTTTTCATAAATTTCTGGTACGAAGATTAGAGGCGCTTTCATTTTAGATTAAACACGTTCATTTTGGGCAATAAATAAACCCGTTTTACTTTTGATTTGATTCGCGAGTACGGCACGAACCGCTGTAAATTTTCTTTTGGCACGCCATTATGAGAAACATCACTTTGAAACCGAATTTTTCCGTTCGTCTTTGTGAGAAAGTTTAAAGGAGGAGCGATTTATGCGGCCGAATTAGAGAAACAGTCAAATTTATGAAATCCGAACGAAATAAAGAGATGTATTTATGAGAGTGTGGTGCGAATATTGTGCATTAGCATGCCAAGGAACTTTTAATAATGTGGAAAGAAACACTTTTTTCCGCTGCACCTGGTGCCCCGCGGTGTGAATCAACCTTGTACGGCTGTGAAATTACAACGAAGAAATAAATAGAAAATTCTACGTGTTGCGGATTGAACGTGGTGCAAATGTAAAAATCTCTCACCATGTACGTTTCAAAATAAAAATTGCGCTAATGTCTGCTTGCGGGCAATGTTTGACTTGGTTCAATTGCGATAGAAATTCTATTTGTTTAGTTGTGTTTGTAAGAGCAAACGCAGCCGGAAAGTAGCTGCGCCCGCTTCCGTCACCGCGATCGGCTTGTTATCAAATGATTAAATTTTGTGACGCAAGTACCATTGTAACGATGTTTTATTTCTTTGTTGCAGATTTTCCCAAAACATCCAGTAACCTATGATCGCTCTGAAAATTTTCCGTGTGCAGATCGATTTTTCTCAAGCATACTCATCGGTATTCGCCTTCTGGAAGCATAACGTTAGATATGGTATTAGTCAGATTGTGTAATCTTCTCGTGTGCGGGTGTGTGCTGGGCACGGTGGTACTTTCTGTTCGTCGTGAAGAACCGCTCTACTCCAACGAGTTCGCCGTTCATATCCCCGAAGGAAATGATGTGGCCGACGAGATCGCCACCAAGCACGATTTCGTCAATCGCGGACAGGTAAGTCATCGATTCGTCCAATCGTTATTCATTCATCGAAGTACCCTGTGTTGTACATTTACATGTATAAAATGTCGAGGTAATAATTTCGTTGGAGGTAATAGGGCACTATTAATATCAATTGAAGATTTACGATGTTTTACCGTGTCACAATGTGGAAATGAAATCGTTATTTACGGCCTTTTGTGACAGTTAGAATTACGTTAATGTGCATCGGAACTGTCCATTTGAATATTTACGTTAACAATAATAATTATTATCAATTCGGTAAACCGTGTATCTATGGTTCGCAGAGCAAAACTGTTGGTGTTCTGTTGCGGTTCTCGAGGGAGCAGCACCAGCAGAAAGACGAAATCATCGCAGGTTCATTAATAACGATGGGGGAGAGGAGTGGATTTTTCAGTTGTTGCCAAATCAATATACAGGATGTCCGGTAATTAATCTGCGGTGCTCGAGGGTGTGGTTTTGAATTTCAAAACGATGCAACATTAATATTCACTAACGGATCTCATTTGTTTGTAGGAAATTTTGACGACTATTGTCGGGAAAATCGATTTCGGTGGGGTGCAAAGAAAACCATTTGGAAATTCGAGTTGCGACTTGCACTATCGAAATGAAGTGTAAATTTGCTCGGGCGACTTTGTGTTAACAATTCTCGAAAAGAAAATATTTGATTGAGCAAAGTAAGCGTTTTACGTGGGGGGATTCGGTGTAAATTGTCGTGTATTCAAGAAAATTTGTAATCGAAACAGCCTTAGGTGTGTCCGTTATTGAACTCCACCGTCAAATAAAATGAAAAAGAACAAACGAAGGAAATTGTGGAGGAGATAATTTTTGAATGAGGGTTTTATTTTATTTAAGAGGGTTTTTAGCCTGAAAATTTGTAAAAACACATTTTTTATATGTAGTAGCTTTTCCGTAGAGAAAGTGGTTTCGACAATATAATTCATGTATCACGTGATCATGAATGATCCAATGAAAACGCGTAAAGTCCTTAGTTGCATGACTATCACAGCGATAATAAAAAACAAAATAATTATTATCTTATTTACTTTCGTCGTTACGATTTTTGATTGAAATAAATTTGTCAGTTTGACAAATAAATAAATAATTTTGTATTTCATTCATTATATTGTCTCATCGAATATAACACGTGGTATGATTAATCATCGATGATATTAAATTCGTGAAATTGAAGCAGGACATTTCACTCGTCCTTCGGACTCGTGAAATCTCCAGCTCAATTTCACTCATAATATCATCGATAATAATAATCATACCACTAGTTATATTATATCCGAAAATGTGTTCCTAAGAACCTATCCAGAAACTCTCAAAATTGACGAATTTATCCGGTTTAAAAATAAATCTCTTTAAAACGGTATATATGAAAAAACGTTCGTTGCAGAAATTATGTTGCTAGAATGGCTTCCATAATATCTCAACATCTATCGGCTAACTCAAATGTGGTATCTACCAGAAATTAAGTGAACATTTTCTCGTTTTCTATTTTTTTTCATGTGAATTCAACTTTAGAACCAAACGGACTGTCTCGGGATGACGGAAAACGCCCAGATGGGATGACTTTAGTACCGTGGATTAAAGGTCAACCTTTGGTTTGGGACGTTACTGTTGTAGATACACTTGCAGACAGTTACGTATTGAAATCATCTGAAGTCTCAGGTTTTGCCGCTGAAATGGCTTGCAAACGCAAACATAGCAAATATAGTTCAATCATTTCGTCAAACTACGTGTTTAAAGGTTTAGCATTTGAAACATTAGGCCCTTGGTGCAAAGAAGCCATCGATTTCATTAATGTCATCGGAGACCGACTTATCGCGGAATCAGGCGATTCAAAATCAAAGAAATTCCTTTTCGAGAGGATTTCCCTTGCCATTCAACGTGGAAACGCTGCAAGCATTCGGGGCACTTTTCCAGATTCCGCAATATTATCGGAAATTTTTGTATTATAAAACAAAAATGTTTATGTAATTATGTTATAATATAATATTGTTAGAATATTTAAAAAAAGTGAAAAATCAGTTGTTAATTTTCAAAATGCCCTCAATCTTTTAACTTACAATATACGGGGCGAAATTGAAATGCATCATAATAAGTAAATAATAGTATCTTCAATAAGTGAATAAACCGAAAATAAGGTTAAACATTTTAAATTCATAAAGTCCCATTTAACTTAATTCCATCTTGAACGAGACGCTCCTAGAAACTAAACATTAATAGCTGCAAAAATGCTTTAAAAACAGAGAGTCACAAAACGAATTAACCCAAAAACACTTTAAATACACAGAGCCACAAAAACGTGTCAGAATACAATGAATGAAAACCAAAAACTGTTTGCACCTTTTTTACGTTGCACTCGATAACATTTTAATCTTACTATTCTTCCCATTGATGTAATAATACTTCGAATGGATGGCGTATAGAAAGAGAGGTAATGATGACGCGCGACAAGAGATAGACTCTGGTTGAAGGCAAAACAATGTTTAAATGCCTATTGTGTGTAAACAGTTTGCTGTAAATTTGTGGATATTTGTTTGGTTTTGTTAAGATAAATAAATATTTCTTTTTTTTTGTGTGTTTTATTTTTATACTCTTACCAAATAAATAAAATGTAAAAATGTTGTCAGTTTTTTCGGTGTACCTATCCATAAACTCATTGCAATAGCTTGTAATATGAAAAAATTTCCCCCAATGTTTTTAATAAAGGAATATTTGCAAAAAACAATAAGAATCGTAAATGAAACTGTGTTGTAACTGGCGCTTTGCCTCAAGTCACGTGGTCATTATTGTACGTCCTTCACTAACATTCCAAAACTGTAACTAGCTATCTCTCGTTCATGTTGTCACCGCTGCCTTACGCTTGCTCTGGATTCTGGAAGCAAGGCTCCGTCCATTAATATTATAATGTCAATGATTCTGACCTGACCTGACCTAACCTGATCAGTGGCGTACTCAATTTTTGTGCTTAAACTGTACGTGGCTCTCACGCGGAGATATAGCGTAAAATTGAATGCACGTGATTTTCACAAATGGTCTGAAGATCCTGAGGTCTGATGTATGTCGAATTCACCCTGTGTGTTAAATTTTTCCAAATATGAGTTTGGATATAATTTTAACCCTAAAATTCATACCCGCTCATGTGTTTACACATCCATTGATAACGAAGCACAAAAAAAGAATTACTCGATTAAAATACTCGAATGAAAAACAGTAAAAACTGTTAGTACTAGAACAGCGATCGTTCTTTCTTCAAAAAACTGTCGTAATTGTTCACTTTAACTACTTCTGGAATTTTCGCGTCTTTTCTGGCTAGACAGCCTCAGGGCGTCCTCCTAGATCGTGTCCCACCATTCAAACCTTGTGCAAATGCCTTTTTTTTCTCTCTTGTATTTCAAGGTCGCGTCAAGGTCGCGCCAAGTCTTAGTATAACTAAAGGGTAAGGAAAATTTTCATTTGCACAAGGTTTGACTGGTGGGAAACGATGTAGGAGGACGTCCAGCCAGAAAAAACGCGAAAATTCCAGAAGTAGTTAAAGTGAACAATTACCAAAACTGTAAAGTTTTTACCGTACAAAAGGGATTAGAAAAATGTAAAAAAAATACTCGATTAAAAAAAGATCAATATGTAAACAGTAGTTTATTTGACGTGGGCTGGTTTCACTCGCGTTTTAAACTGGTCCACTCGTGCCAAAAAACCCCAATTTACACACGAACGAGTTGAATACAACGTTTTTTTGTTCGACGAGCCTCTTAAAGGCTCCAATTCGCTTAAAATCTTTAAAATTAGCTTGACGTTTCGTTTTGACAAGTGGTGACATTTATCAAAATCCGTTCACACAGGAGAAAATTTCAAATTCTGACAGTGTCGAACAAAGAAAATGTTTATTTTAAAGATTTTTCTATTGGTGATTAAAAATATTGTTCATATGTTCATCAAATTTTATCAATCAAGATTTATTATTGTATAATGACGTAACTTTAAATGACGTAATTAAGCATATCAGTGGACGAGGACGTACTGTTTCACCCCCAAGATTGACTCGGTAAGGATTGTCGGTGAGCGTGTTTGCAGCGTTCTTGTTGGTGCTTTTCAAAGCTGAGATTTTCTATTCGCTCGAGATAACTTTATTCTGACGTATATCCAAATCTAATACACGTAGCTTGATGTATTATTCCCAAGATGATCAAGTTTTTCTTTTGGGGGCGTTAGTATAATAAATAAAAACATGTTGCCGAGTTCTCGTTCTCCGGCTACCTGTCATGTACTTTCCGAATGTCTCATCCTGTTTTTCAGTTTTTCACCTGCGCACGTCCCTCCTATCACTCTACTCGCGATAGCAATATTATTCTTTGCAAGAATTTAATTACGCCTTCATTATTTTAATGGAATTTTTTGTAACGAGGAAGAATTCTGGAGCGGGCGCGCTCGCAAGACAAGTTTTACGATTTAAAATTTTCCAAACTCACAAATACCAATTCTTGTTATATTCTTGGGAGAATTCGAGATCGATTACGCGTCTGGTGTTTGTGTGCTTGGTTTGTTTACTAAAAATCTTAACAAAACAAAGTTCGTGTCTCCTTATTTCGTTGCTCCAATGCACCTGTACATCTTTGTTAGAACCGAACGGCGAAAAACTTTCTGATAAAATGTTCCGACGTTCGGTACGAGGTACGATAAAAATTCGGTTTCTTTTTAGGGGCGATCAATCAGTTTTATTATACGAGGCGGATGAAAACTACAGGAACGGATCCAACCTTAAATTTTAATTTTACGAAAAAAGGCTTCCGAACAAAGTTGTTGTTTTCTTTGTTTCGGTGGAAGTTTTCGCCGGTTTTTTTACTTTCTCATGAGCCGTCAACTTTTTTTACTTTAAATGGCGCGTTGCGTACTCCTTCGACATTAGTGGATGGGAAAGTTCATTCCGTCGAAACTTTGATCAAATTTTATCATTTATCTTTGGTCGGATGAGACACACAGGAAATAAAGTAGTTAAGTGAATGCGAATTACTGGTTGATGAGAGTGGGGTGCAAGACGACAGTAAAAGAACTTAGCGGCAAGTTGTCGATCTGTTTGATCGTAAACATCCTGCAGCAGAACCAATTAACAAGACTGTTTAATGAGACTGGTGCAGTTGAAGCCAAAACACACATCACGGAAATCAAAACCAGGTACCGGATCGAGGAAAGGAATGAAAATCGTTGCCATGGAACTAATGCTTTATTTGTGTTCCTTTTTCATCAAGATGGAGGCTTCGAAGATGGTTTAAGCTGTGTACTGAAGCTGTGGGAGGCTAAGGACACACTCGGATCCACATGGATTTGTCGTTTGCCCAGGCCATTTGTTGTCTCATCAGTTCCACTCGTCAGACATTGATGAAGCAGAAACTCGAAGAGTTCTTTCGGCTAACTTACTCCATCAGCAAGTCGAGATTCGTTCTGTTGCAAAATTGTGAAAGGTGCTTTAATGGAGAAGCGATTATGACCGCATCTTAGGCGAGTTTCTCCTTCTAGAAGAAGTTCTAGTTCGTACGATTTTTTTGCATTTTTTGAGTGAAGGAATTGAAATCTGATTGAAAACAGAAACATTACGACAGAAGCGCTCCAGTTTCAACAAGATAAAGCTCCGCCTCTCAGCGGATGGTAGATTTGAAGTTATCTAAACGATATTTTTACAAACCAATAAATACGCGGAGGAAAAAACCTTTTGAGTTGGTGGCGAGGACTTCTCTTTCTGGTTGCGGAAATTTATCGCGAAGTGAATTTACCGATAAATTTCTTCATACCACGCGAGATTAAACTAGCAGCAACAGAAAATAGAATTTACTCACCCGCTCTGATCTTGTTAGTTTTTGTGGGAAATTCGATGTGTAACTGGCAAGGTTTTAATCCGATTAAAATCAGATAATGTTAATACGTGGAAGTAGAGACAATGTGTTACAACTGTTCAACATTTGAAATTATTACCGGTTGATGTCGTACCTAAAATTACTTGAATGTGAAATATGATAAGCAAATAACACAAAACCCCGTAGCTGCTCATTATTATAATGCTTTGTCGGAAGACGTATTCCATGAATGCGAGGTATTTGGATATTATTGTGTCTACTTAATAAGCCAGCATACGTTCCGACCAATTTTTGTTATTGTGTCGGCTTTTCAATAAAATCCGTCACTACTACTACTACTACTGCAAGCAGTAATTGGGACTTTGCAACTGCTACCACCGCTACATTCTTTTCGACTTTTGTCTGGAGGCAATTTCTGCGGAAAAAGAATAAATTTGCATCTGAACTTAAGCGAAGAATGTCCTTTGAAATTTCAAAGAAAAAGCGACATACATAAAATATCTCGTCAGAATTAGTTACAAGTTGCAGGTGCAAGGTGAATAATGTTATTGTCAATTCGCGTAGCTTCTAATGTTATTCCTTGTGTGGTGCAGAATCGAGACGAGTCCTGTGTGAATAGAGCGCAAACTGATTTTCAAGGAGCATTATGTGCGTTAGGAAATTACATCACCCGGAGCTTTGTATGTACATCGGCACCGAACAATAACCTCACTACAGACTTACCACAGAATGTTTCTCACATCTTAATAGATACCAGCATACATTAGCGCAAGTGATGTTTGATCAAGTTCACGAATGAATTTGTGAGTTTTCGGTTTACGGTTTGGCAAATTTGCCGGCAAAGTTCCTGGCAAGCTCGTGGAAATTATTCGGCAAATTCGAATTTTCCGAGTGGTGTTTTTTTAATAAAATTCACCCAGCACATAATAATAAACTTCACTAAATTATCGTCTTCGGATCGTGTAGTAAGAACCTGTGAAAATTTCTCAAGTTCAATGAGGATAAGAAAGTTTCTTTACATAACTGCATTACGGCATTGTCGTAACTTTATTCGCACATTCTTTGTCAATAGTTGAAGACGTCAGCGAAGGTTGTATTCGGGATCCCGGAGTCTGTGTATTATTTATGAAGTAAGTTTGTTTCCAAATTACAGTGCTATTATTTATTAGACTCCCATTAAATCACAAGGCGGAAACTTTTAAGTCGACGATACATTGAAGGTATTCTCAAGTTTCCCG